>NC_000070.6:140099474-140451974 GCF_000001635.26 Mus musculus | reverse complement strand
CGCCTTTTCTACTGGGCTTTTTTGAATCTGATGGTCAAGAAATTTGTTGCCACCTGTGAACCTACAAGTGCCATTCCTCTGGTCATGTGACCCAGCCCAGTCAAAGGTTCCAGGGTTTGGGCTCCAAGAACTTTCACACCATCAATAAGAGGTGGATGGTGTGGCCAGGCTCTTGTGTTCCTACCATGGCCCGTTTCTCCTAGATATTAGCCAGATTGGGGTCCCTTGCAGAGGTATGCTGGGGAAGTCATGGGTGTGTGTGTGTGTGGTACGGGGACTCCGTAGCTCTGTGGTGACAATCAACTGGGAAGGGAATCAGAGGGTGGGACACCTCTGCCCAGTGTTCTGACTTTAGTGGAGCATGGGGCAGGTGCTGGTTGGTGAGAACTCGCTTGCAGGATGATGAGGGTCACACAGCCAGAGCTGACTGGGCTTCCTCTGCAGAGCCTGTGTGGGATACCCTGTGTTTACCTTCTTATTTTGTTCCCATTCAGAGGAGGGAAAGCATCCTTTTTTTCTACTAGGACATGTTAGCTGTCCAGTTTTGTAGATTCTAGTTATTGAGTAAAGAAAATTCCCTGCATCTTGAACTTTATCTATTGATCGTTTGTATCTTTGGGGGATGCTTATAAGATTTTTTTCTCCTTCCTTCGTGTTAGTGGGTTGGTTTATATTGATTTGGGAGGTCGAACCAGTCTTGAATGCCTGGGATAAATGCTCCAACCTGCTACAATTGTACCTTAGTTTACTTCTGTGTTTGTTAAAATTTTATCAGACGTTAGTTTATAACCATCCTCACTAATGCCCCCGGCCTGCAGTTTTCTTTATTTTTCTCCTGTTTTTCTCTTTTCCTTTAAATTTAGGTTAGGATGATGATGGCCTCACAAAGTAGTTGGACTATGTCACACACACACACACACACATACACACACACACACACACTCCCACACACACTCTCACACACTCACACACGCACTCACACGCACCCACACACACCCACACACTCACACACACACCCACATACCCACCCCCCACACACACACACTCACACACACACACACACACACACACACTCACATACTCACACACCCACACCCATACCCCCCCCCACTCACACACACAAACACCACCCCACACTCACACCCACACACACTCACACCCACATTCATACACACACACACTCACACACACACTCACACACCCACACACACACACATACGCACCCCACTTCTGATTTCTGGCTAAGGGTCTCGATAGCTGTATTATCTCTTCTTTCAATGTTCAGTAGGGAATTATCCAAAGAAATCCCTTGGGTTGGAGTTTGGGAGTTCCGAAGGAAAAAATCAGTTTGGCCCTCTTTGTCAGGCAAACAGGCACCCCACTTACCTCTTCCTACTTGTGCAGTCCCGTGTTAGCCCTGTGGCTCGCCTCTTTCTTGGGCATGTTCTTGTGTTTTGTTCGTCTTGTCTGAGTCAGCTTTTGGCTATATTGATGGGACTGCTTCTGTTGAAACGATCTTGTCATTTCCCCCCCTTCGGGCTGTGTACACCTGTGTATGTGCGGTGTGCACAGGGAGGTCAGAGGAGGACAGTGTGTCCTGTCTGTCACTCTCTGCATCCCCCCCTGTAACAACATCTCTTGCTGAGTCTAGATGGTGACATGGCAGCCACTCAGCCTCAGCGACCCTCCCGTCTCCATGCCCCTACCGGACTGAGGTTACAGCTGTATGTGTGACCATGCCTGGCTTTTCATGCGGCAACTGGAGATTTGAACTCAGGACCTCGTGCTTGAGCAGCAAGTGCTCCCACCCACTGAGCTGTCTCCTGGATGACCTCAGATCACCATCAGTGACCTCAGGTGACAGTCACTGGCTGAGGCCACCTCCCCTACACAACCCCCCCCCCATTCACTTGTATCCTGCTGCACCTGCCCTGCTTTCTCCAGCTGACAGTGATGTGATTCTTGTCAGATTTCAGCTCACTTCCCATTGGTTCCCACTGGAGATCTGTAAAGACTGTTTCCTTATAGGCTCTCAAACCCTGCTAAGTTATCAACACCCCCTCCCTCACGCTGTGGCTTCAGCTGTCCTGGAACGCCCCTCTCCCCCCCCCCCCGCCTCCCCGCCCCCCCCACCCCCCCCAGGCCTTTCCTTGTGGTTTCTTTAACATAGAAAGCTGTTCCAGGTCTGCTTAGCCATCACCCTGCAGAGAGGCATCTTGTAGTAACACCTGCATTCGCTATTTCTTGGCCTCCTCCTGGGCATCACACCTCTGTGAAGTGAAGTACCCATGGTATGGATTGTCTGGTAGCCTATTGGAATAGATACATAGGGACAGCGGTTCCTTAGGGCTTTGCCAGAAAAAAACCCTGTGTGAAAGTCTGGGCTGTGTCCCTGTCTAGATGTAGCTCTGTGGATCCAGCTGAATGTTCTTATGGTCACAGTCTTATTGGGGGTGTCCCTGCCTCTCTCCTCTGTCTTCAGGCCACCAGCCTGGATGCCCCATTTCCTTGCCAACCCCATCAAACACCCTTTTCTGGTCTTGAGATAGGTTCATGTAGCCCAGGCTGGCCTCAACCGTGCTATGTAGCTGAGGCTGGCTTTGAGTTACCGATCCCGCTCTGTCTTGGCTGGCAAGTGCCCAGTAAGGATTTTGATGGACAGCCGAGGCCACGTTCACTCTGCCAGCCTCTTCTAGGAACCCACGCGCCAGGCTGGGGAAGGAGTTTATCAGGCACCCCACTTCTGCTGTGCGTGGGAGGGTGGCAATAGCAGAACTCATAGGATGTCATACTGGCACCCTGCTGATGACTGTTGTCATGGCTGACTCAACGTGGGACTCCATCACTCAGCCTGCCGGTAGATGAAGACAGGCCATCCCCTGTCCTCCTCCTGGCTCTGCCTACCATATCAGAGCTCGTTAGTGGCAGGGAAACCTCCTGTCTACCTGAAGGTGGTGACAGCAGGAGCCACTGACCAGAGCCTGACAATGGCTGTGCACTGGGAGATGATTGGCAGAGGTGACAACTTCTGGGAAGAAAGTTGACTGAGTAGCTGGTAGGCTACAGCCTAGAGCCCAGCCCTCTGCTGTTTTGACTTTCTGGCAGCACCCCCTGTTGGAAGTGCCTGTGTCCAAGCTTAAGTCACTATTCCCTGTGACAGTCCTTTTTCCATTCATGGGTGTCCCCATATCTACTCTGGTTTTTTGAACCACTTGTGTGTGCATGCATGCAAGTGTGCATTTGTGTGTGTGCATGGGTGTGTGTGTGTGCGCCTGTCAGTCTGTCTGTAAGTCTGTATGTCTGTATGTGTGTGCATGTGTATGCATAGGTGCGTTCAGACCAGAGGTCAACATGGACTGCTCCTCAGTCATTGTTTGCCTTACTTTTTGAAGCAGGGTTTCTCACTGCGCCAGGAGCTAGCCAATTAGACTGCCTGTCCCCTGAGTTCCTGGGATCCCCCTGCCTCCACCTTTTCAGATAATAAAGGCATAGAGTTCAATATCTAGGTTTTTCCTAATGTGCTGGGGACCCAAATGCCACACCCCTCTCCTTCCCTCCACACCGCTTCTCGCCCCTCTCCTCCCTCTTCATTCTTGCACCCGGCTTTGTGCCCTCCCCAACTCTTCTTCCTCTTCTCCCTCCATTCCATCTCTTCTTTCTACATCCTATCCTTCATCTCATCCTCTTCTTAATCACCATCTTCATCTCCTCCTCCATCTCTTCTTCTATCTCTTCCTCCATTCCTCTCCTTTTCTTAATGCTCCTCCTCATCTTCCTCCTGTGCTTCCTCCTCCTCTTCTCCTTCCTGTTCATCATCACCTGGCTGCTGTCACTATGACATCATCCTCCAGGCTGCTCTCACTATGACATCATCCTCCAGGCTGCTCTCACTATGACATCATCCTCCAGGCTGCTCTCACTGTGACATCATCCTCCAGGCTGCTCTCACTATGACATCATCCTCCAGGCTGCTCTCACTATGACATCATCCTCCAGGCTGCTCTCACTATGACATCATCCTCCAGGCTGCTCTCACTATGACATCATCCTCCAGGCTGCTCTCACTATGACGTCATCCTCCAGGCTGCTCTCACTATGATGTCATCCTCCAGGCTGCTGTTTCAGGTGCCCAGTGTTCTGTGGTCAGACAGTTGGTGCTAGCCAGGCACTTCTGTGTGACAAACATCTTGAAGGATTTGCAAAGGCGATGTGCCTCAGGCTTTGCTGGTGTGGAGCTGATATGAGGATGTCATGTTAAGCATGCATACAGTGTGAAGAAAGAGCCTCGAGGGCAGGCCTAGGGTGGGCAGCATAGATCAGGACTACACAGGGGCCTATGGGACAGACAAGCCTAGAATGAAGCCCAAGGTTCGAGTCTGAGGTAGAGGGTGTGAAGCAGGCTGGCATGATCAAGGAAGACTCCACTAATCACTGCGCCGGCTTGATGGCCACCCGTTCTAGGTGGCTAATGATCCTCACAGTCAATGAAAGACTATCTCAAAAAATTCAGTAGAGGAATAGAGGAAGATGTCGGCCTCTGCCCTCCATGCCCTCACACATAGACACACATACGCATGCAGTGCATATACATACAAAGCTAAAACAAACTAACTGAACCAATTGGATGAAACCTGAGGTCCTCTAGGCTCCACACGCATGTGCACACATGCACATACATACACATACAGCATGTACACACATACACACACCCACACATACACACAGATACAACATGTACACATGTACACACACCCATACATGTGCACACACACATACACACATATACAGTACCTTAGCACCTCTGTGACTCAGACAGTGCCTAGCGTGCGTTTGCTTCATCCAGTCTGTGCTGGTCAGCACAGCTGTCCTCAACGTTGGACTTTTATGGCAAATGCTTGCAAACCCCAGCTGGACTGAACTCGAGGCTGTTGGGAGTGCCCGCCGAGTCACCAGGGAAGTCATATCTGAGCTTCTGTTTGCCAGCAGATGGTGTGGGCTAAGCTGGGGGTGTGATGGGTGAGAATGGGGGGAGGGTAGGGACTGAGTTGTGACCACTGTCCCAATCAGCAGGGGAGTGAGAGGAATCACCCAGGCCTGGGCAGCACCTCTGCCTGAGAGACCTGGGGCAGTGTCTTTATCTCTGCATGTCAGGACCCAGGGCCATACCCAAGCTAGTGATGTGGGAAGGGTTTAAACTGGTTTTAAACTGGGTTTAAAAATGGTCCCAGTGAGTTTGCCAAACTTGGAAATGTCAGCCTTACAGCTCTGCCTTGGTATTTAGCAGGCATCTAAAGAAAGGAGTGGGGCTCGGCATCCAGACAGGCTCCCTTCTCGCTTCCTCCACTCATTGGTACAGTGATGACTGCCCTACACCTGTTCCTTCTTGGAAGGTGTTCTTCCAGCTACGATGGCAGTGGAAGGGACACTGCATGGACCGCATTGGCTACATTCCACTTGGCTACATCCCCCAGGTGCACACAGGGCCGGCAGTCCCGGCACCTGGACCACAGGTCTTTCCACCCATCACCATCACCCATACAATCTTCTGAAAGGCCAGGGTGGGACAGGCTCTGAGAAGAGCTTCAGCCCCTATTGGGGTATTCTAGACCCTTCCCTAGCTCACCCTTATAGTGTGAACCCCACAGGTCTGTGCCAGTGTCCCTCGGTATCCTGAGGGTGTCCTCCAAGAACCCAGCATGAGCATGCACTGAGCCACTTGTGGAGGTCAAGAATGTAGTTTGTTCTAGGGAGACACAGGGGGAGAGGGCCTGGTTTGGGACTGGCAAGCGGTGTGTCATCTCCCTGTGCACATTGTGTCTGAGTCACTGTACATGTCCTTGGTGCTTCTGTCACCAGCTGGAGATGACCCTGTTTGTTTTGGGCATGTAAATCGAATGGTTCCGGACTCTGGCTTTGGCCTGACTCATGCACAGTCCTCCTGCCTGGGCTGTTCCCTGCCCTCCTGCAGGAAGACCCTGGAGTTCACCAGGCAGGATCTCTCATCTTTCTCTCGAAGAGCTCATGCCCTGGGATCCAGGACTCTCCCAACCTGTACTAGATGAAGGTGGCTGCTGAAATACAGAAGCATTCATGCTATGTGCCAGAGCGGATGCAGGCCCAGCACTTCTGCATACCCTCTGGCCAGGATGTCCCTCCCTGGGGCAAGCAAGGCTTGCATTCATGTTGGGACTTGTTTCATATTTTTATACATTCAAATAAACCAGTTATTCTAGAAGCCTTGCTGACTCCTCTGGTGGATGATGGGATGGGTGGCAGCATCCAAGCTTGGGTGTGGGACTTCAGTTGTTTCTGAGGCGCCCGGGGCTATGGAGAGAAGCTACGCTGTGAATGGGCACGGTGTGTTAGGCAGCATGACAGGCACTGGGCTTTGAAGTAAAAGATGGGTGCCTGGTGGGTAAATTCCAGGCGCTCCAAGGGTGTTCACTTCTGAGAGTATTCGAGTCCCTTAGATGAAGTGGTGTGGCGTACCTCACCTCATGCATGCGAGCTCCATCCTCCCGCGAAGTTAAAAATAATCTCCACTGACTGATAATGCGGCGTGAGTAGCTGTACTGTTTAGGAAGCAAGAAAGACGTCTGCCTATGTTGCCCATAAAAAACAACTCTAAGAATTTTCTGAGCCCATGGACAAGGGGAACCTAGGATATAGGGACCACAGGTATCTCACGCCATGGAAGATGAAATAGATTCGCGTCATAGGATGACGTGACCTGGGCTGGAAGCACAGTGGCTACCTCTGGTGGGGTGGGCTGGGCTGGGCAGAGACGCCTACACACTGTGAGGAACAGTGTTGTCTTTTCCTCACACTGTGCCTTGGCAGTATACAGGGGTGGTATGGACTTCTGGCCAGTTCAGTGTGCTCTGAGTGTTAACCCATCCCTAATGAGCCCGTGGGCATCAGAAGTCCCACAGGAAGCTGGGATTTCTTAAGGATGGCAGGGTAGCCGAAGCTGCAAGCATGGGGACCGGAGTGTGATTCCCAGAACCATGATGGCGGCATAAGCTTGTGGCCCCAGGGGTGGGATGCAGAGACAAGCAGACCTCAGGAGCTGGCTGGCCAGCCATGGTGAACTTTAGGCTTTGTGAAATAGAGGAAGGCATCCAACATCAGTCTGAGGCCCACACACATAGTCACACACACCTGCATACACACTTGAATGCCTGCACAGACATGTACACACCTGCACACTTACGCACACACCACAGAGGTGGCAAACGGGGAGGAAGAGGAGGTGCTGGTAGAATCTATGTTCTTACTCCATTGCATCCAGCCATGGAGTTTGGGGATGCTTGTTACAGCAGTCATTTTGCTTACTGACCAATACAGAGTCAGAAGCTATAAGTACTTTTTTTTTTTTTTTCCTGCTGAGAGGGCAGCCCTATGCTTGAACCCAGCCTGGACTGTCTAGCCCTTGAATCTGACCCTTTCTGGAAGGGGCTTTCAATTGCTAGCATTAGGAATTAGTGCTGAATAACTCATGCAGTAGTTCTGATGGAATCGCGAGGAAGCTTCAGGCGCGGGTGGGAGAGCTTGCGGGCAAGAGAGCTTCATTCAGCTTGTCATTGAATGCATGAGGCATTATTGCTCAGCTGCAACTTAACCTCCAAACTTGAGCCCTGGGGGAAGGAGAGGGAGCTGAAGACATTGACTCTTGGGTAGCACTAGCCTGGCACAGGCTATGGTCTCAAGCTCCATATCAGCCCGTGGTTCGCTTAGGTCATATAGGCAAGCTATTGGGGTGAGAGAGTAACTCCCCTCTTAGAGCCTGGGCTTGTGATATGCTAATGTGGGAAGAGAAACTGAAAACAGTTACCTACATGTGCCCACATGGGGCTGGGATGTAGCTCGGTTAGTAGAGTGCCAGCCTAGAATGCTCAAAGCTCTGGGTTCAATCCCCAGCGCTGCATAAACTGGGTGTGGTGTTCCATACCTGTCATCCCAGCACTCAGCAGGTGGAGCTAGGAGGATCAGGAGCCCAAGGTGATTCTCAGCTACATGAGTTCAAGGCCAGCCTGGGCTATGCGAGACCCTGCCTCAGAAAACTATGACTGCAAATGTGACAGTGTGATGACAGCCCCTGTTAATTAGGAGCGATTAATATCAATTGTGGCTGCCGCTGCCTGGCCAGGATTGCAGGGAAAGCGAGATCTGTGGGCTACCATATGCTCTGAAATGAGTGACATTTATCCTCTTTTTCAAACAAGAAAGCTGTAACATAGGGAGGTTACACCCAAGCCTGAAGTCAAGCATAAATAGTTTCTTAGTAATGGTCTTGGTGTTCCTAGAAAGCTGGCCCCACATTGCTGCAATAAAATCATGTCCCGGATGATGGTCTGTACCTCAAAGGAACCCTCCTGTCTTTCCTTTAGCCTAGTAGATGTTGTAGACATTGTCTAGAAATAGTTGCGGAAGTTCCACACGTCACCTCTATACTCCCTGAAGGATCATGAAGGGTGGAAGTGTGCCAGTTCACGAGCCTCAAAAGACCACCAAGGAGCCAATTCTGATGCAGTCGCACTGGGGCCTTGGGCTCATAGCCGACCTTGATGGAGCTGCCAGAAAGATGAGGCCCTGAGCCCAGTTTCACGCAAGCATTTATGGAGACAAGCAAACAAGCAAGGGGGTTTCCAGCCTGGCACACATCTGATTAGGGGGCTATTATGGAATTATGTTGCCCTTTAAAATAATTGGCTGGTGCTGGAAGGCAAACCATGAACTCAATTCTGCTTTCCTCCTGATTGGTGGTTAATAGGAAGCAAACGGCCAGGCGCAGGTTTGCTTGGGAGTTTACTGGTGCTAGACGCAGGCTTGTTGTTACCTCGAGTTCAACCTTAGGTCAGGTTCCCTAAGATGGAGTCTGAACCCAAGATTTGGTCTCTTAGAAGGAGTGTGTCACTGGGTGTCACTGGGTTTCATTACCTGGAAGAAGAGGAGGTCTACAGGTCTTGAGTGAGTTGGTTTTCAGTGTTTGTTTTTGGGCCTTTCAATTCTTTAGGAGCCCATAGGACTTCCTGGCCTGAGAGAGGTAGACATGATGCTTTCCAAGGCTTGCATAAACGCTGCTTTGGGTGGTAGTTGAGATGTTATAGTTTCATTTCTGTTGCTGTGATAAGGTACTCTGGTCTAAAGCAGTTAAAGGAGGGAAGTATTTATTTGGATTTATATTCCAGGCCACGGTCCATCACCCAGAGAAGTCAGAGTAGAACTCGAGGTAGGACTGCTGCTTTTCATTTGCTGACAGGCTCTCACCCAGCTGGCTCTCTTATACAGTCCAGGACTGCTGGCCTAGGGAGTGGCACCACCCATAGTGGGCGTACCTCTTCCTTGGCAACAGGGACGAGGTATGCCCACTCCACGGACACACCCCCAGGCCAGTCTGATCTGCATGACTCCTCAAACAGTCTTAGACTCAGGTAACCCTAAGCTGTGTCAAGTTGACAATTAAAGTTCCCTAGACACGCCTTGACCTTGTGAGCAGGGATGTCACCCTCAACTGTATTTGTTGTGCCCCTGAGCCTCCAAGGGCAGAATGCAAGAAACTCAGACATGAGTGGTGGGAGAGGAGGGTCTGGAAGAGATGGATAGGGGGGTGCTTTTCTTATTTATCTCTGGGCACCTGCCGACAGAACCCGTTTTCTCATTTGATCCAGAGTATAACATTTAACCTTTCTGTTCAAGCATCCACGCTGCTGCCTGGAGTGCAATTACCAACTTTCCTATGCCTGCTCCCAGAAAGCTTTTAAACCTCCCTGGCCTGGTTACCATCTCTCTCCTCCGACTCTCCAATTAAATTAAAAATAGCAACAACGCAGGGCTATGCAGGGCCATCAACCTCTGCCGAGCTTCCACCACCCAGCCTGGTGGGGTGGGTGGTATGCGATGCCCAGAACATGTCTGCCAGCTCCGGCAATGCCTGGCAGCTGCTTCAAACTGGGGGAGGTTCATGCTCCATGGGGGCTCGGGGCTGTCTGCCAGGGCAGCCAGGTGCAGGGGTAGGAGGCAGGGTCCTGGCAGCCGGAGGGGGATGGCATAGGGCTGAAAGGAGGATAAATAGGGGTGCCTCGGGCAGGCCAGCCCAGGTTGTATGAAGTTGGCACTTCTGGTTCTCATGGGCAAGGCCAGGTAGTGGGCACCCTGGCACTTGTCTTTAATGGGTTTGGACACTCAGGATCCAGAGATGTCCCTGGTTCTGTTGATGCTGAGTGCTGAGCTAGCAGATTTGCAGATGGACAGGTGAGTAAGTGCCCAGGCTCTAAGCCAGCTCTTGGAATCCCTGATTCTAAGCAGGAATCCCTGACTCTCTGCTTCATCTCTGTTAGCCTCCCAGTGCCTCAGTTTCTCCATCTGCAACAGGAGTGTACTAAGGGTGCCTCCTTTATGGTCTTTAATGAGTTCACACTTTATAAAGCATCTAGCCAGTGCTGGGTACAGCAAAGGTCTTTGTAGAAGCAGAGGCTGGTTTCAAACTCATATCCCCTTGAGTGCCTGGGCAGCAGCATATAAGCTATTTACTTAACGTATTTTCTAGACCATCTCCCTTTGAAGCTCAGGCTGACCTAGCATAGCACCTGTGATGTACTCCAAGCTGGTCTTGATCTCACAATCCTCCTGCCTCAGTCTCTCCAGGGATGTTCCTAGGTCTAGCTGAGTTCCTGCAGCATCGTGCCTGGATTCCTTTGCAGACCTTTAAGAAAAACAAGGTAGCCTTGGGGCTGGAGAGATGGCTTAGCAGTTAAGGCCACATACCACCCTCACAGAGGACCAGAGTCTGTTTCCCAGTGTGTAGCCCGCGGCACAGGCTTACAACAGGCTGTAGCTCTCTAGCTCTGGGAGGATCTGATGTTCCCTTCTGGCCTCCAAGAGTACTGCACACATGTGACATACATTCACACACAATTAAAAATAGAGAAATAAAGGATCGTATCATTGTATAGCTCAGGCTGGCCTGCAATGGAACTTGCTATGAAGCCTAGGCTGGCCCTGAACCCGTGATTTTCCTCATGCTGGGATCACAGTTGTGTGTTAACACACCTGGTGTCTGTATCTAGCACTCTTTTCTCAGTTCTGCTCCCAGCTCACAGGCAGCTAGGCGCTCATGAAAGAAAAACGTGAAAGAGCGGTGTGCTGAAGTCCTCCTTCGGCCCTGTGGAGCGATTCCTCCTTGTCTGACTGACTGGGAAGAATCATGTTTTATATCCAAGCAGGGCTGGATAGTGTCTGGCTGCATCTGGAGGTGGAGAGCAGAGGTGTCCTTGGAGAAGGTGATGCCTGAGACGGCTTTGGACAGTGAGTGGCACTTTGCCCATGCTGTTCCTCTTGTGTGAGATGCTTGTCCTTGACCCATCCCAGGGCTGTCATTAGATAGAATGATTAAGATTAAGAAAACAAGGAGAGGTGAAGGTGGAGGTTGGCACCTATGGTCCCTGAAGGACCTCGGGTGTTACACCAAGGTGTGGGGACCTCTGTCTCCACGGTTGTAGGGAGACCTGTCACAACCACAAACTGGAGGAACCAGGGTCCAGGTCTAGTTGGAGAATGGCTGACAGTGGGCCTGGGCCAGTCATTGATGGTGCAAGGGGGACAGCTGTTCCCACGGATGCAAGCTAAACACAACGTTCTATTCGGTTCTTATCAGTAGAGTAAGACTTTGGTGCTGATGGTGTTTAGGGTCCAGAGTGAATGGGAGGGACCAGTAGATCTTTCTGCCAGTGGCTGTGGTGTACATGGGGTCTGAGTGATGCCAGGAGAGGGGTGAGAGAGCGGAGCTGGGGACCACTGTAGTCAGGTGAAGGAAGGTAGAGGGCCAGCCCTGCCCCTGTGACAGCTGTGTTCAGCAACATCTCTTGGGCTCGTTTTTCAGCACCCCAGCATTGGGACAGCTCCCAGCCTTCCCACCTGGCCCATTCACCCATGGCAGTGTTCTGGCTGGCAAGGGGACAGAGCTGTGGTGCTGAACTCAGCTAGATCTGGGAGCATCCCTGTTACCTAGGGTGGTGAACTGCCCCTGTCTGGTTCTGTCGCTTTTCTAATGTGGGTTGCACTTCTTCTCTCCTGAGGGTACTCTGGGAATGAAGGCCCCATTGTTTCTCAATATTCAGCCTGCATTCCCTCTGCTCTGGGTTCTTTATCAGGTTCCAGCACACTGAGGAACGTCTAGGGAGTTTCTTAACACAGAGCCAGTGCTCAGTAACAGTTAATTTTTTCTTGGGATTCTTAAGGCTCCCTGAGGTTCTGGGACTCAAAGCTCAGGGAGGCAGGCAGCATGGCTTCCACCCGCTCTGCCCTCATGCTTGACTTTCTCAGGAGGCACCAGGGTCCTGAGATATGACCATGGACATGACCGATAGACTTTAGAGAGGCTCTGAAATCAGAGCAGGAGAGCAGCTCATTAAGATGAAGTTGTTGCATTTGGCCAACTCTTGTCATATCCCGCCCTCTTCCATGGTCCACCTCCAAAGTGTCACGTCCCTCCAGAGAGGGGGCTATGATCAGCCCAGGACGATGGCAGGGGACCAGGCATGAGCCCTGTGAACACAAGCGAGGTGTTGTGGGGACACAGAGGCCTCTAGGAGTGAGGTGACCTGGGGAAGGGTCAGGCTGGGAGTGAGGTGACCTGGAAGAGGGCAGACAGGGGACCCTTCTCCTCTGACCCCCTGTGTTGAGGGTCACCCAGAAAACTATAAGCCTCTGGATGTACCCTGCAGCCCTGCTCCCCATGGAGACATTCAACAAGGGGAGGGCTGGCCATAATCCGCCTTTAATTTCTCCAGGGCCTGCATTATAAATTCTATAACTCTAGCAGTCAAAACATGACAAATCCTGGGACCGCAGCCCCCACCTGGGAGTAGAAAGCCCTTCACTACTTTCTCTGCCTTTTATTGCTGCTAATAAAGACCTGGCAGTGGGCATTTAGCTGCTGCTGCTGCTTCTTGTGGTGGTGTGTGTGTGTGTTCATGTGTGTGTGTATATGTATGTATGTGTGTGTCTGTGTATATGTGTCTGTGTGTGTCTGTGTATATGTGTATGTATGTGCATGTGTGTATATGTGTATGTTTGTGTATGTATGTGTATGTGTGTGTATCTGTGTGTGTCTGTGTATATGTGTATGTATGTGTGTGTGCAAGTGTGTATATGTGTGTGTATATGTATGTTTGTGTGTGTCTTTGTGTGTATGTGTGTATGTATGTGTCTTTGTGTGTCTCTGTGTATATGTATGTGTGTATGTGTGTGTCTTTGTGTGTTTGTGTGTGTATGTGTGTGTGTTTGTATGTGTGTCTTTGTGTGTTTGTCTGTGTGTATGTGTGTGTGTTTCTGGGGTATGTGTGCCTCCCCTCCCCCACAGCACTGCTGGTTTCATGATGGCTCTTCTGCAGGAAGTGCTCTGAATCTGGGGGCAGCTTGTTCAGGGTTAGCTGGGCCATTGATGATCCTGATAAGGAAGGGATGCTGTGTCCTTTATGGAGAAAGAACCAGGTTTGTGAAGGAGACCATAGCAAAATTGCAGGTGATGTTTGACCTGCTAAGAGACTGTCATTTCAAATGTCACTGTCTGTCTCCAAGCCACTGGAAGTCCAGAGAACAGGCTGCAGAGATGGCTCCTTCCCCAGGCTGTGCAACCTATAAGCGGGTTCCTTAACCCTTCTGAGCTGTGGTTTCCATGTTGGCAAAGTGGTCTTGACTAGACGCCACCCCCAATGATAAAAACAACAACAATCATAATACCATTTTTTTTCTTTTTAAAAAGCTGCTGCACACAGGATGCTGAGCACTGAGCCTGTCTTGAGGAACCCTCGGAGCTGTCTGGCTGATGGAGTTACTCCTCGGGGTGTGGCTGGCGGTGATTGTATTACCCTTTTCTTTCCAGTGTGGGCACCAGCCAGCATTAGCCCTGCAGTGTTTGCTATGGGCTGGCTGGAGGCTGGCAAGGGTGCTAACTGTGCTGCAGATGTAAGAAGACCCCACTAAGGAAGGCCGGACACCCCCAGGAGCTGCACAGCATACCTCAGATGGGGCTCTGCAGAGTTAGCTCCCCTGACCCGAGGCTCTGGGGCCTGTGTGGGAGCCACGTCCCCACTGGCTTTGGAGGACAGCTAGATGCCTGTGTCAGCCAGACTCTTGTACAGCCATTGACATGCTGACCAGGACCCTGACTGTCAGTGATGCCTTGGGAAATCTAGACCTTCAGAGACCCATCCTTCGGGCTGCTCTGACCCCACCTCCCTCTGCTCTGCAGGTCAGGCCACCACCTCTCTCTGGGGGCTGCAAGGATCTCCTGCCTGACCATCCTGCTGGGTGTTCTCAATGCACAGGTCACAGAGGGCCTGGGAAAACCACATGGCACCTTGGTGGTTCCTGAGCTTGGAGTGACTCCTGGATCCACTACACCTCACCAATGCTAAAGCTGCAGACGTGCTGGGGAGGGGGTCCTGTGGGAGGGTCCTGCACTCTGGGGGGGGTGTTCCATTTTGTTAGCTCCACTCCGTTTCTTCTCCCTCTTCCTCTACTCTCTGATCTCAGCTGGGTCAGTCTTTAATAAAATGTCTGTGTTGTTGAAATGGTACGTGTGTGTGTGTGTGTGTGTGTGTGTGTGTGTGTGTGTGTGTGTGTGTAGCTGCATAGGCTGAGGAGCTCAGTTTGAGTTCTGGAACCCACGGTGGGAGGAGAGGAGAAACTCTAGAAAGTTCTTCCACACTCCAGCTGGGTAGCATGTCCACATTCACACTCAGACAAACACACATCATATATACACACAGGAATCACACATACACAGACAGGCACACACATCACACACAGAGACACAGAGACACCACAGACAAACACACAAACATATGCACCACACACCACACCACACACTGCCCCCACACACAGACACACATACCATACCTCCCCACATTACACACACACACACACACACACACACACACACACACAAACACACCGTATACGGACACATGGACACCACGCACACATATCATACCCATACACAGGCATGATACACACACACACACACACACACACACACACATGCACACATTACACAGACACACAGACACCACACAGAGATATACATAGACACACCACACAAATGCACACACATCATACACACATCATTTTCTAAAAAGTAATTTTTTTTCTAGTGCTGGGTATTGAACACAGGACTCCTAGTAAGCCAGGCAGAGCGCTCTGCCCCAGAGATTCACCCACAGCCCCACCCTCAGTTTTTACTTTCTGAGATTGGGTCTTACTAACTTGCCCAAGCTTGTGATCCTCCTGCCTCAGCCTCCAGAGTAGTTGGGATTACAAATTTGTGCCACCATGCTTGGCCTTTTCTATAGGGGACCCCCTGGTCCCTGCACCCCACTATAAAGCTATGGCCTCACATCTACTCTCCCTTCCATCAGCTTTATTTCTTCTTGTCTATGAGTAATCTCTCCGCTAGAACGTAAGCTCTCTGAAAACCGCGCTTGGCTGTGCCTGCTCTTCAAGTCCAGGGCCTGTTTGGGATACGTTTGCTGTGTGACTGAATGATGGACTCTTTCTTCTCTCCAGAGTAGGTCTCTATCTAGAAACTGGGCAGCCAGCCCTTTCTGAGGGCCTGTCAGAAGCTTGAAGCTCCTCCACACAGCAGTGTGTATCGAGGTTAGCTCCTGTAGGACTTTCCAGGCTGTTGGTTGGAGCCCAGCAGAGTCTTGTGTTTACATTAACTCAGCTGTTGCCCAGGGAGGTTTCCAGGCGGTCACCTGATGCCTGATAGAGTCCTTGGTTGTGTGCAGACCTCTGAATGTAGATAAGGAAGAAGCTGGAAGTTGGGGGGGGGGGAAATGCCTCAAGGTCACAGCTTCCAGCATTGGCTCACCTTACACCTCGCTCTCATTTACCAAGACTTTGGGGTTCCACTGCTGTACTGCAGCCCTGTCTGTCCTTGATCTCATTAACCCAAGTGCATCCTGGGTAACTGCACCCCCTTGTGCTGGGATGCCCCAGGCATGTGCTCCTTGCAACGGTCTCTTTCCTTCAGCACCTGGAGGTCACCTCCCCCCCCCCCCATCTGCTCTCTCAGATCCAGCATGTCTCCAGCCTCGGCGTGAGGGGGGGTGGGGGGGTGGGGGGAGGGGCCCGAACCTGGTCTCTCTCCACTTGACCATGGCTACAAGAGTCTCACTCCAGTCTTGGCAGCAGGTGCCCTGGACAAAGCCGGGCTCATTTGTGTCCTCAGGGTCTCATTAATGAGTGGGGCTGAGGAGAGGAGGAGGCACAGAAGTGGAGGCCCACCCCAGCTCCTGTCCCTAGTAAGGACAGGTGACAGGTGTCACCTGGAGCCACAGGCTCTCCTCCTGGCTCATGGGCTGTGGGGGATCCAGGGGTACAAGGTCAAGTGTGAGACAGAGTGTGACTCGTCGCTGCTGCTGCTGCGAGGGACACAGAGAGGCTGTAGGAAGAAATAGAGGAGAAAGACCTCCAATTTCCCTAGCTTACAGATGAGGAAACTGAGGCACAGAGCAACCCTGCAGAGACATGAGTTGATGACTCCCAGGCATACTTTCTCTAAGGTCATTGTGCCCTCTGGGGGGTGGTGGTGGCAGCGAACACCACAGGTCATGTCCTACCTGCCTCGGGGCTGTGTGGTGCCCTCTGGTCCCATCTCGGAAGACTGGAACTCCTTTTTCACGCAACCTACCTCATCCTTCTCCCCCAAATGAGGAAAAATGTCTCAGACACACCTGTGCAGTCCCCTCCCCCTGCCTGCCAGCCCTGGATTCTGAGAGGGAGGGTGGGAAGATGCCTGTGCAGTCCAGGGGACTCGGGACCCTGATTTAGTGACAGGAGCTGTGGAGAGGTCTCGCATTACTGAGCCTTCATTACTCTCACAAAATACGTTCCGGTGGGTTCAGCCACGGCGGTAAAGTGCTGTTGTAAATAATTAAACTCCACTTGTCAAGGGGGGCAGGGAGGGGCCGGCCAAACCACCAAGAATAGCTCAAGGAGCGTGTGCTGAGATGCTGGAGTCCCAGGGATGCCAGACTGTGTCCCCCTCGCGACCTGGGCCAGTGAAGCCGCAGCTGAGACCCCTGTGGCTCCTTGCTTCTGTCTGTTCACCCAGTTCCAAGTGCTCCCTGCCAGCCTCAGCCCCCTGGTGTCACAACCTAGGGGAGAAAAAAATGACAGAGGTAGGAACTGAGGAGAGGGCTCAGCGGGTAAAGGGCCTGTTGTCCAAGCAGGAGAACCCGAGCTCTGGTCCCCAGCACCCAAGTAAAAAGATGGCACTTGCCTGTAATCCCAGAGCTGGGGAAATGGAGGTAGGAGGGTCCCAGGGGCTTCCTGGTCAGCCAGCCTTGGCAATATGTGAGCTCCAGGCCAGCAAGAGACTGTCTCAAAAAACAAGAGAAGAGCAATTGGGCAATCTAGGAAGAGACTTGATATTAACCTCTGGTAACAGGCAGGCAGAGGCACGTACTCACACATGTACACACGCACGTGTACACGCTGGCCTATGCCACATGGACACATACATAGAACCTAGTCCAAACACACAGAGGTCAGGCCTGGACCTCCAAGAGGGAGATTTCTGTGAATAAAACGTTCCAGCCAGATGGGGCAGCTCTTCTGGTCTAGCAGGGAAGTCAGAGCCAACAGCCACAGCAGCAGCTGGGTTCAGCTAGTCTTAGGACATGAGTCAATTAGCCAGCCAGCAGGTCAAGAGCTCAGCTCAACATTCCCACACCCACCCACCCCTGTCTGAGAGCAGCCAAGGACAAACACCCTCTCCGCTTTCCTTTTCACTCTGCATGGGCCTTGCCAGCCAGTGGCCACAGAGCAGCCATTTGCCTTTCAGAGAGCCCCAGTGAGCTGCCTGTGAGGCAGGCTGTGCCTTGGCTCTGCTCTGAGGATCATCTCAGCTCCAGATGTGTCTCCGGCAGGAAGGTCCCTCTTACCCATGGGCAGCTGTGGCGATTCACGCATGGATGCTCCCTGGGGAGAAGGAGCCAGAGACAGCAGCAGGTGGTCAAAATCTCAGTGCCTGGCTTCACAGCACTGGCAGGAGCCTGACCTGCCCCAGCCAGAACCAGCCAGTGTCAAAGACTGTTGTGTGGGCAGCTGATATAGCTGCAGGCCCAGCACTGCCGGCTGAATGTAGCTCCTGCTGAATCAGCTGTAGTCCTAGCACCTACGGGGCATTCCCTGGAAGGTCCTGGCCTGTGCCAGGCTACTTGCGATTGGCGATGAGTGGCTGTGTTTCCCAGGAGTGACAACTGCCTCTGGAAGTTGCCCAGGGATGTGCCCTAGGGCTGTGCCCCAGGGCCCATGCATCACCCCCTCTCCCCCTTTTCTTTGTTCTCAACCCAGTTTTCAGCCCCTTTCCTCCAAGGCAGAGGCTCTGTCTGCTATTGAAGAGGTTTGAAGGAGTCCAGGGCAACTTTTCTTCTTTGATACTGAGAACCAAATCTTGGGCTAGCACACACTAAGCAAGCCCAAGCTCTACCACTGACCTCCATTCCTAGGTCTTACCTTGTCACCTGTAGCCCAGGCTAGATTTGAATGTAAATGCTCCTGCAGAAGTCCTTTTCCTAGCCCTCCACATGACTCCTGCTGGCAAGTCTTGTCTGCCTCATGGAGATGGAGGCTCCAGCCAACAGGGAGCCCTGGGCAGTTCACAGACCTCATGTAGCTGTGCTTTAGCCATGCATCAACCTTGACCATGATCTGGGCTCATGTGCCCCATTGGTGGGGATTTGGATGGATGGGATCAGTAGTCACACATGGGATTCTCACCCCTGCCTTGTTCCCACAGGCTCTAGGGTGCTGCCCATTGCCATGAGGATGTCTAGAGCATGTCCCGCGGCTTCCTTGGGTACTGGAGTGCTCTGGCCACATTGACACGCAGGGACATTTGCCTCTTTCTTCCCATTCATGCCTGCCCCATCTCCGAGTCTGAGGTGGAAGCTGTGAGGGCAGGGCCTGGGACTCAGTTTGCCAGCTTACTCTGCCAGCCTCCTTCAGCAATAGTTCCCAGTGTCCTGCCCTTGGGGTTTTCGGGGGTGGGAGAGCCAGAAGCTGGAAGCTGGCAGAGCCCGAGGAGATCTCTGTGGAAAGGCAATGCTAGTTCTCTGGCTTAGCACAGGTTGGGGTCTCCCACATTCTCCTCAGAGCCCAGCTCTTTTTAGGGGCTTCCTCTGCTGCCTTTCTGCTGCTGAGGTCTCAGAGGTCCCACTGGGATCCTCTCAGCAGTCCCCACTTTTCTTTGATCCTGGGCCACTCTGCCCTGATTTATACCCTTCCCTGTTCTGCTTGACCACCAAGTGTCCAGCAGAATGCAGATCTAGTTCTGTAAGGAATCTCATGGAAGTCCTTTGACAGCCGGAGGGAGGGGATGACACCCCACCCACCCATCTGTCCTGATGGGGAGACTCTCAGAACACAGGCAGTCTCCCTTCCCTCATTTCTGCACTGAATATTTTAAAGCCAGGTGTGTGTTTGTGTGTGTGTGTGTGTGTGTGTGTGTGTGTGTGTGTGTGTGCCCAGCAGGACAGAAGGATGTATGGGGCAGGGCATAGAAGTTGCATGTGCTTTCTTCCGTGAGTTCTGAGATGTTAAATGACCATCACTGAGTGACCCAGTCAAGAAGGGAGGGGCCTGGCTCAGAACCTGGATCGGCTGGCCCAGGCCATGCGCAGGGAAAGAAGAACTGAATGTTGCTCTACACTGGAGTCAACAGAAGGGGGCTGCGTACCCCAAGGACAAACAGCCTCTGGAAGTTACTTTTAGTGCGGCTTCCAGCAGATTCTGCAGGATGCCGAATTCAGAAGAGACAGATCGGAAATCCTGAAGGACTGAGGGTTTGGAACCATGTGTATTGAGGAAAAGTCCAGGGCATAAAGTGTGGCTTGCTCAAGGACAGCTGCTCGCACCATCTGCACCAGAGTTTGGGGCCCAGCCTGCTGGGGTTCCAGGGGCTCCCGTCTTTCACAAAGAGGATGTACTCGGAGGCTGGGAAGACCCACAGTGGAAGGAAGGAAGCAGCTCCATGGTGGTGGGGCCTTTATTCTCAAAGCAGAGGCAGGGTATGATTGTTTAAGTCAATGGGTGATTTAAATACTGAGGGTCCAGTGGCGGCGGCAATCCTCTGTGGGTGCTGGGGCTGGGCTTCGGATCTGCAGCTCCTGCTGGAGGGAAGAAGAGCAAGAAGGGATAGGAGGGCACTCAGTGTCGTGTGCTGTGTCCCCTCCTCTCTTCTCCCCTTTCCTCCCTTTCCTCCCCTCCCCTTCCCTTCCCTCATGCTTCAAGCTAGGGAGGGCAGGCAGGCAGAGGGCAGTCCTCTGTTACCTCTCCTGGCCTGACTCCAAAGGCTAAGACCAGAGGGAGGGTGGACTCGCATCCTCTTTTCCCCAGGTACCCTCGGGACTCGCCACTTCTCATAACTGCTGTGCATGCAGGATAGAAAGCGCATTATTAGGCATTTATGGATCTCCATAAGGGCTGAGCCATACCTGTCTTGTTCATGAACAAGCTCCATAGGTGTGAACCCCGCTGAGTCAAGCTGCAGATTCTCTCTACTTCCTCTAGGGGGGGTACTGTTAAGTAGGAGGATGCCTGGCTCCTTTGTCTGGGGTCTAGGGAGATGGTGTCCATCCTGGTGGAAGCCCAGGGGCCTGCAGTCCACCCTCCCAGCCTCTCTGCTTAGAGTCTATGGCGTGCATGCATGTGTGTGTGTGTATTCTGGATTCTGGGAGCCACAGGATAGAGTTTTCAGTTCATCTATAACCTAGTTCCCTACCTGCAACCTACACCCTGACAGCCACCCTGTCCCCATGTCACTGCAACAGAATGCGGGAGCCACATGTAGAGTTCATGGGACTGAACTGTCTCAGTGGTGGATGGTGGCAACAGATGGAGGTGTCATCTCTGTGGACCCATCCTTGTCCCCTGGGAAAATGTGTAAGAAGCTGGACCTCTTAGTGAAGCTGACTAGCATGCATTCTGTGTGCACATGCATGTATACACATGTGCATATACATGCATGCTTGAGTGTATGCTCACATGTGCATGTACATGTATGTGGATGGGTAGTCACATATGTGCACATGTACATAAATACACACATGTACACCCATAGACTATGTCTTTGTATACATGTATGTCTATTAATTGTGCATGTAATTACATGTGTATATGTGTGTGGGTGCATGTATACATGTATGTAGTTGTGCACACATATGTATCCTGCAGTGTTCTTCTCTGAAGCTGGGCTGTCCCTGTGCCTCTCAGGGGGTTGGGCAAGAACATTTGTCCTGAGCGCTTCACAGTTGGCCTCCCCTGGGCTGGGCACACAGGTATCTCACCCCTCTAAATTTCCCAGCTGCTTCCTGGCCCTGGACTGAGGCCTGCCTCACTGCTGCTGAGCAGGCAGAGTGAGGGCCTTGCCTTATGTGGTTATCTTTCTAGAGCTGGGGCCCCAGGTGCTCAACACTCTTCTTTTGCTGTCTGCAGTGCCAAAAGGCCTTCACCAAGGTTGTGGGAAATAGAAGCAATTTTCAGCCCTGCCAGGGACCAGGCCCAGGGAGCAGAGCTGTGAGCAGAATACCAGCAGCTCTTTGGAGGCTGCAGTGGAGGCTCTGGGGGTGGGGTGGAGTCCGGGAGGAAGTCGGGGTGGGGAGCTGCAGTGTTGTCTGCTCATGGGATGTTCTGGGCCCACAGATCTTCCCGAAGCAAGGACCCTTGAATGCCTGCTGCCGTTTGGACCTTCTCTGTACCCTTCCTGCCCATGTTATAAGGGCTTTGTCCAACACTCTTGGGAGGTGGTGGTGGATTTTAGTTATGGACGGTGTGTCCTCAAGAGGGTCATGGATTGTTGGATCTGTTCCTCCTTCCTATTTCTCATCCTGACTGTGATGTTTCACATCCTATGATGTGAACCATCTCTCCTCTGCTGTATGCCCCTGCCATGCTGTGTCGGGCTGTTTTGTGACGGTCTCCAAACAACTGAAAGCTTCGAGACTGTGCACTAAAAAACCTTTCATCTCTTTAAGTTGACTGTCTCAGGTGTTTTCTTACAGTAACAGAGCACTATTGGACATAATACTGTCGCAACACCTGGACCCACAGCCTGGTCACGGTGACAGCTAAAGTCAGGTGACACAATCTGAGGGTAATCTGACCTTTGCACGAGCTGTGCTCTGCTTTCCAGGTGTTGAGCAGGTGACAAAACCGAGGCCACCTGTTTAGTTCTCTGCTGCAGCCCACACTCTTGGAGCACTGGAGGCTCAGCACATTCGAGTGGAGTAAACGCCCCACAGGGAGGTCTCTCTTCTAACAGCTGCTGTACATGCCTTAGCTATTCAGTAGATGTGACTGGAATGTCTGAGCGAGTGTTCTAGGGATGCCTTCAGAGCTGAGGGGCCCACGGAGATTTCTGCTCCTTCTGATTTGCCCTCCTCCCCGACTTCACAGTTCTGGCTGCTTCTGGATGCCTTTCTTCAAGCTGCCCCCTGCCCAGCTCTTCTGGTTTGCTCCTAGTGTGCTCAGCTCCCAGATTTAAGATTGAGATTTGGCCAGCGAGCTATGGTGTCTGAGGCAGTCAGAGACAGTGCCACCCATTCACACAGCCAACCTCGGATGGACTTCTGTCCCATGTAGTACAACTTGGCTCACACTGTAGGACACGGCTTCCTCTGTGTGAGGGTCAACCCTTCCCTGTCTCACTGCTCTCCTGGACCACCTCCTGCCCTGTGTCTCACACTTTGTCTTGGTCACTGTTCTCTTGCTCTAAAGACACACCATGACCACGGCAACTCTTATAGAAGAAATCATTTAACTGGGGGCTTGCTTACAGTTTCAGAAGCTGAGGCCATTTTCATCATGGCAGGAAGCAGTCAGGCATGGGACTGAGCCAATACAATAGCCAATAGCTGAGAGCATTACATCCCAACAGACAGAAATACAGAGAGAGGACACACACACACAGACAGTCAGAGAGACAGACACACACATACACACACACAGAGACAGTCAAAGAGACAGACACACACATACACACACACACAGAGACAGTCAAAGAGACAGACACACACACACACACACACACAGAAAGAGAGAGATAGAGAGAGACAGAGTGACAGAGTCGGAGAAAGATTAGGCCTGGTGTGGGCTTTTAAACCCTTAAAGCCCAACCCCTGCTGACACTCATTCTCCAGTAAGGCCACTCCTCCTAATCCTCCCCAAACTGTTCCACTAACTGTTGACTGAGTATTCAAATATATGCGTCTACGGCGGCCATTCTCATTTAAACCACGGCATATTCTCTCCTGTCCCAGGGACTTTTGCACATGATACACTCAGTCTGGAAACCATTTTTCTTTCCTATTCAAGTTTAAAAACTCTGTGTAATGCCAGCTCAGGCATCCACCTTCCAGGAAGGCTTTCTGACATTCCTGCCGCACAGCTCTAGTGGTGTCCGGCCTTTCCTTTCCTTTCCACCTTCTCTGGGATCGAAGCCAGGTCCTCATGTTTGCTGAGGTAGCACTGTGTCACTGAGGCAGTCAGCTCAGTGCCTCGCTCGTCTGTGAGAGGCTCTTGAAGCTCATCATACAGTCTCCCTTCGCACGGGCCACTCTCCAACTTTTAAAAAAGATTTATTTTTATTTTATGTGTGGCGTGTTTGTTTGCCTATAATATGTGCAGTGTGTGTGTGTGTGTGTGTGTGTGTGTGTGTGTGTGTGTGTGTGTATGTGTGCGTGCTGTGCTCATGTAGACCAGAAGAGAGAATTAGATCCTCTAAAACTGGAGTTATAGACAGTTGTAAGCTGCCATGTGGTTACAGAGAACTGAACCTGGGTCCACCTATCCATCCATCCATTTATCTACCTGTCCTTCCATCCATCCACCCACCCATCATCCGTCCATCATCCATCCATCATTCATTCATTTATCCATCCTCCCATCATCCATCCATTCATCCATCCATCACCCATCCATCCATCTATCCATGCATCCATCATTCATCCATCACCCATCCATCCATCATTCATCTTTATTCCACCTGTCAATCTATATTTCCATCCACCCACTCACCCATGGCTTAACTCCAAGTACTAGCATTTACCTTTGGGGGTCAGCACTTTGTCCGTGTCTCCAGAATGGCTCCTGTGTCAGCAGTTAGTGTGGGCAGAGGGTGTGGTGAATGTCGACTAATGCGATGACCTAATTAACCTCCATTCTCAAGGTCACTGTGAGGTCATTGTGTGGCCAGGTCAGAAGAGAGGAGTACACAGGGCTTCCCGTGGCAGCTGTGCTGTGGTGGTGGCTACTCTCTCCTCTGCCTGCTGCAGAGTGGATGACCACAGCATCCTTCCCAGAGGCCTGAGAGAAGCCACCACCTTTGGGAGCCCCCAGGGGACTTGGCTGAGGGTAGAAAACTTAGCTCTGGAGGATGGAGGGACAAGAGGTACTTGAAATGAAGTGTCCCCCACACAAGCGTTTAATTATTCTATCACAGGACAGTAACTGGGCATTAAGATTTTAATAATTATTAATAGAGTATTCAGCAATGAATTACCATGAACAATTAAAATTAATTACAGTTCTCAGAGTTAATTAAATTATTTCCTCACTAGGACAAGTGGCTAAGCACACATAAAAATTAAAGGCCTGTACCTCAAGGCTGCAGGAACCCTGTGCCATGGGTGAGTGAGGCAGGGTGCGCTTCTCTTTCTGGCCAGAGGAGGCGCTCAGTGAACAGGCTGGAGGCCTGACTGTGGCAGACCTGGTGGGCCAACCTCAGGTTGGCACTCCCCACCCCACTTTCTTACTGTTCATCTCTTCCCCATGGGCCAGGCTGCCCCTGGAACTAGGAACAGGAGAAGAGTTTATGGTCCAAGAGACCTAGCACTGTACGTATTTATGAGAGCCAGCTGGGCTGACTGGCTGTGCGTGTGTGCCTGTTTGTGTGTATGTGTGTTTGCATGTATCAGGGCACTTGAGTGTGTGTGATTGTGTGTGATGTGTGTGTGGTATGTGTGTGCGGTATGTGTATATGATGTGCATGTGTGTGAGTGAATGGTGTGTGTGTGTGTGTACATGCGCATGCGTGCATGTGTACATGTGTGTGTGTGTGTGTGTACAGTGTGCATGTGTGAGTGGATTGTGTGATGTGTGCGTGTGGGTGCAGTATGTGTGCATGATGTGTATGTGTGTGAGTGAATGGTGTATGTGTGTGTGTGTGCAGAGGGCATGTGTATGTGAGTGGTATATGTATGGTGTGTGTTGTGTGCATGTGTGTGTATGTATGTGATGTGTTCATTCATGTGTGTGTGTAGTATGCACGTATGAGTGATTGTGTGTGATGTGTATGTGGTATGAGTGTGCAGTATGTGTGTATGATGTGTATGTGCGAGAGTGAATGGTGTGTGTGTGCAATGTGCATGTGTGTGTGTGCATGTGTGTGTGTGCAGTATGCATGTGTGTGCATGTGTATGTATGCAGTGTACATGTGTATGTGTGCAGTGTGCATGTGTGTGTGTTCAGTGTGCATGTGTGTGTGCTGCACATGTCCATGTCTTACTCCCTTGACACAGGGTCTCCCCTGAACCCGGAACGAGGCTGTCAGACGTCCCTCTTCAGCGGCTCAGGAAGTTTTCTTCTGGAGCTCTCTGGGTCCCTTCCTTCCTGAAGGGCAGTGACTGGGGAGCTACAGGGGCAGCCCAAGGCCTTCAGAAACACATGACTGAATTGCTGGGCAGCAGTCATGACTGTCATCGCCTTGTAGGCTGCTCGGTGGCTGTGAGTGCCTGGGCGAGGGATAGGCACACCTCAGCTCCATCAGGGCTGGAGAAACTTTGCAGACCCTCCTCAGCCTTACACACAGGTAGGAAGGGATGTGGGGAAGGGCATTCTGGGATGTGGGGAGGGGCATTCTGGGATATGGGGAGGGGCATTCTGGGATGTGGGGAAGGACATTCTGGGATATGAGGGAACAGTGTGTGCAAAGGCTCAAAGGCTTGCCTTAGATGACTACAGTTGCCCGTTGTCCCAACACCCTTAACTGAACGGTCATGAGGTGGGAATGGCTTTGGCCTGGGAAAGTGTGGCAGTCACTCACCATAATGGCATTATGTCCTATGTAGACCCCTCCTGCTATGGTTCATATGCCTGCAATCTTAGTACTCTGGAAGCAGAGGCAGAAGGATCAAGAGTTCAAGGTCATAATGGGTTCAGAGCTAGCCTGGGCTACATGAGCTCAAGGAAAGCAATGACAAGAAACCGAATGGATTGTCTCTTCTAAAACTAGCTTTGGCAAAGCCCTGAGACTTGCTCCTCACTTGAATCAGGGGTCTCTGAGGGAGCCAGATGCTGTGCTAGATCACCCTGTGGAAGAACTGTGGGAGAAACTGAGGCCTGCTGGCAGCATCAGTGGGGCTCTGAGGTCTCCTGCCAAAGGCCACACGAGTGAGCCATCTTAGAAGCTGCTCTTTCAGCTCTAAGCCAGCCTGGAAACAGCTATGGCTGGGACATAGTCACTCGGACAGGCTGTTCTCTGTGTCCTAACTCACACCTCAGCGAGGCAGGCGGGATTTCTGGTTTTAAGCTAGCGCCGTGACCGGGTCATTTGTCACGTAGCACTTGATGACAGAGACAAGCCTTTGCTGAGCCGGTTGTGGGGAAAGAGAGTCCTGGTGGGTGCCTTGACCTTGGAGCTGAAGGTCAAGCTGGTGGTTTGGAAAGGCAGAGCCCCAGGAGAGTGTGGGGGCTGAGGAGAAGCTCAATTACCAACCGCTTGTTCCTTTACTGCATCGGAGGCTCGGGGCCAAGGGCAGTTCCACAATAACTCACTGAGTCCTCCCTACAGGTCGTACTATCATTATGCTAATTTCAAAGATAAGAAAATTGAGAAGGACAGAAAACCCGGCTCCATCTCACACTGCTAACAGGTCAGGTGCAGTGGAGCAGTTGCCCGAGATCTCTGGAGGGAGATGCGAGGTCTGCAGCGTCCTGGACGCCCAGTAGGCACAGGAAGAGAGAAGAAGAGGTAGGTGGAGAGCCAGGTGCCTGGGTGAGCACAGGGAGGGGAGGAGTCATTGTTGCTGTGAGCCCAGGGTGGAAGGTGGCTCCCCTGAGCTGGGAGAGCCACTTTTGGGGCACTTTGGTATCTGTCCCCCTGTCTTTAATTGATTCCGCTGCTGTGGTCCCATGCCTTGAAGCTGTTCTGTCTCACGGCACAGAATGGATGGCTGTGGTCAAGTGGGTAGTGCCCCCACCCCCATTACAGTCCTACCTTGTGATGTCTAGTCTCCAAGTATGGAGTGCACACGGTTTGGCCCACAGCGGTGCCCCAGGGAGGTCAGCAGATAGTCTTGAGCCTGAGGTACAGCCTAGAGAGGGGAGCATGCCCAAAGAACTGAGATAGACCCGACGAATCAAGCCTGAGATAGACTTGGTGCTGTCCTCTGACCAACAGCTCCCTGCCCCTCCTCTCACCCGGTGACCCCAGGTCTAGCCAACTGTTAGATGAGTATTTACCAGGATCATGGCACATAACCAAGGCTGAGAGGTCACAGGTATCCTGGCGAGGGCTCTTTGCATCCCCCCCACTAAGTTGTATTTGTCTCCTCTGCCTTTAACCACTTCTGTCACTCTGGGTTCAGACCTGGCTGACACTGTTCCATTTCATGTAAGGATCCCAGAATAAAGTTATTAGCTTGTTTCATTATTTCTGTAATAGAACACTGGGCAAGAGCAGCTAAAGGGAGGAAGAGTTTATTCAGGCTCACAGTCTGAGGGCGGCACAGTTCATCCTGGCAGGGATATGAGGCAGAGGCGGCCGGTTACAAGGCGGTCTCACGTGCTTAGCTCACTTCCTCCTTTCTGTCAATCCCTGGACCCCAGCCTAGGGAATAGCGCCGCCCACATTCCGGGCAGAACTTACTATCTCTGTTAACTTCATGTAGAAACTCCCTCTCAGACATGCCCAGAGGCTTGTTTCTATGGTGATTCTAAAATCCTGCCAGCTGACAAGATTAACCATCATAACAGATGTCTAGGCCAGGTGGGCGCATCCTCACCACTGCTGGCAGAGACAAGCCTGCCCACCCACCCATGTGTCACAACTGGGCCTGGAGAGCCTTCAGATACTATCTCGAAGGGAGGAAACCCCTGCAACAGAGCCTCAGGAGACATTTGACAGTGGTGGAGACCCACCACCACCATAAAGAGCCACCCTGTCCCGAGCCCCATGGTGTGCCAGGCTGGGAAGCTCTCTGAGGAGGCCCAGTGCCTCTGTTCCAGGTCTTGGAGATCCACAAGGCTCTTTGTGGATATGACTTCCCAAACATGTCTCCAGGCTTGGTCTCCTCTTGTTTATACCTTAGACTTGGGAAGAGAAGCCACCCGGGAGGGGTTGGGTGGGGGTCCTGTCCTCAGCAGGGATCCTGGGTGTCCTGTAGGTGGGACACCAGGAGGTTCTGTAGATGGTGTCTAGGGCACTCCCACCCCCACAGGCTCTTTGTATTATTTTCTCGCTCGGGGTCTTTGGATCTAGTCAGCATGAACGTTCCCACCATGTACTCGGGAGTGTCAAGTGTTGTGACTTCATTTTGCTACCCGGGAGTTTGAATTTCTGTCTCCAGCTCCCTTTCCGCCCGAGGGCAGGAAATGTAATCTCACACAATTCCAGCAGAGCTCAGTCATGTCAGCATAAGCTCAGTCCAGGCGGACTTGGAGTTCCCTCCCTTCAGCTGTGGGGGTGGGCAAGTCCAAGAAAGCCCCACACCTGCAGAGAGTGCACCTACCTGTCAACCTCAGCCTGTGTCCCATGAGCCTCTGCAGATGGACAGAAGCCCAGCCAGCTCCTCCCTAAGGTGCCACATGCCTCTCTGGTCTCCTGGAGTTAGGGTGTGCTTTGTGTCTGTCTCTCAGGAATAAGACTAGAGGAGGGTTCCTCCCTCACCTCTCCATTCCCTCCTCCCCCACCTCTACAGTCCCTCCTTCCCTTGGTCCTTCTCTCCTGCACCACCTTTTCTCTATTCTTCTTCCTCCATACCCTCCTACCCTACCTCTTCCTTCCTCTCCAGCCTTTATCTCCGTCATTTTCCTCCTCCTCCCCTTCTTCCTCTTCCTCTTCCCCTTCCTCCTCTTTCTCCTCCATTTCTTCTCCCTTCTTCCTTGCTCATCTTCTTTCTCTTCTTTCCTACCCCTTTCATCTTTCTCCTCCCCTTCCAGCTCCTTCTATCCCCTCTCTGCTTCCTCTCTTCCCTCCCCTCTTTGTTCTCCGGTCTTTCCCTTTCCACTCTTCTCCTTCCCTCTAGTTGCTCCCATTCTTTTTACCCTCCTCCCCTCCCTCCTCCCTTCCCCCTAGTCTCCTCTTACCTTTGCCCCACGTCCTCTGCTTCCTCCTTTTCTCCTCTCTTCCCCCTCCTCTCTCTCCTCCTTCCTCCTTTTCATCTTCTTTTCCTCTCTCCTTTCACCTTTCCCCCCCCTCCCCCCCCCCAGTTCTGTTAGAATCCAGCCAATCTCTCACTCTGGTGTAGAAGCCCAGACTTTGACCCCAATTCCCAAGGGGCAGCATTGCTCAAGCTGTGTTTGCAGACAGCATCAGATCCCTCTGCTGGCTTCAGACTTCAAGGGTGAACTTTGCAGGCCAGAGCTCCAGCCTTTGCCTCATACCCAAGAACTCTGCCTCTGCCAACACACCCTCCACATCTAGGGGTTCTGAAGAAGCCCTGCCCGGGCTGGCCTGGTGACTTGACCAGACAGGCACCAGCTTTTTCCCAGGAGGGATAAACGAGGCTCAGAGAGAAGGGGGCGTTTGTGAAGACTGTTCAGAGCGCAGAGCAATGGAAGGCAGCCAGCACCCCGAGGTGCTGGGGAAGGGAGGACGAACACCTCGGTGGCTATATGCAGGGAGAATCTGATTGACAGGAGTTAGTGCCAGCTGCAGGGGTAAAGGCTCCCTGTCCCCACACTGCCCCTTCCCTCAGATAGCCACATCTATAGATAGATACTCAAAGACACATGATGGAGAGACATGGGGACTGCCACACGCTGGCAGCTTCCCCCTCCTGCCCGGTGCCCGCTGCACTCTCCTCTCCACTGTGAGTGTTTCAGGCCAACAAGACCGATGTGAGTTTTTTCTGCTAATGGCTCTCTAGCTTCTGTAGCTGGGTGCTCTGCGTATTCAGCCTGACCCCCTTTGATGCATGCCTCTAGGATTTCAAGGTTTCTGTTCTCACAACGCCTCCACAGCCTCTGCAGCGTGAAGGTCCCTGGGTAATGGTACCTTTCCATCCGAGGATCGATTCATGAAGCAGGGCTGTGGGTCAGGGGTCACAAACGACTTGTGTTTTCATAAATACCAGAAGCGGGGTTGGAATCTAAATATGTCTGACTCCAAAGCCCCAGAAAGACCAGATAGATGACGGTGACGGGACCCTGGCCTCTGCCCATCCACAGTGGACATCTTCTAGGTAGGGAGGGCAGGGTGTCACAGATGGGAATCCCAAGTCACTGGTGACGGAGACCTGGGGTGAGCCTGACATGGGAGGTCACAGTGCACAAAGAGTGAAGACTCCAGGCATTTTTGAGGATGGAGCAGATATAGGAAACCTCTCTACTCTGTCCGAGGCCTGGGGCAAATCTTGCAATAGGAGAGGTCAGCTGAGCTGTCCCTCTGTCCCCCTTTCCCTTCTCTCCTGGTTGCTTCTGTAGTCAGGAAGAGAGTGGATCTTGAAGGGTGCCTATTAAGGCCATGATGGATTTACTCTTTGCCAGGAGGGGACAGAGCCATGGGAGGAGACTGGGGAAACAGTGCAGGGTCATATACCTGGAGGAGAAAGGACCCTTGCTGATAGACCGAGGTACAGCAAGGAAGGCACAGCACAGGAGCAGAAGAGAGTTCTAGTCTGATGGAAGAGGCACAAGGACCTGCCAGTCTGAGGGAGGAGGCGGTTTCAGCCTCAACCCCAAGGAACTTGGAGTCTGAAGTGACTGTCACTTGGCATTTCTGGTCCTTGAGACCTCCAGGTCTTGTGGGGAAGAGAAGGATAAAGTCGTGCTTGAAACACTAAGAGTGGCCACGACACCCAGGAGTGACCTGAAGTGACAGGCATCGTGGCACAATGGAAAACCTCACCCGCAGTCACAGGGGTTAGAATCCCTGTCCAGCAAGCTGTGCGACCTTGGCTGCGTTTCTTTGCTTCTCTGAGCCCAGTTACTAAGTACAGGTTTTATAGTTTGAGGAATGGTACACCCCCTCCCTAGACTAATTGAACTTGGGTAGGTCTGAAGCCAGATGATTCCTGCAGGAGAGCCTGAGCCTGGATCTCATCTTGGAGTCTCTTCCCAGATACCCTGGGGGTGGCCTCGGTCACCACAGGCCTCACATACTCTTCTTATATCTGTCCTGGAGAGCAGAGCCAAACTGTCTGGGAGGGAGTCGGGGATTGGACCAGGAATAGGCAGTGCCTGCTGGGCTGGGTGAGATGGGAGAGGGAGGGCGAGGGGAGCCTGGAGGCTCCAGTTTGTGTTTGTAGTGAACAAGTGACTTTGTTCTCCTCAGTCCTGAACACTGATAGCCACACTCACCTCTCCAGGGACCTGTCTCACAATACAGACAAGTGTGTTCACAGTCTGCACTGAGAGAGTGGTGGGTGGGAACTTGGAGGGTGGAGCTCGTGATCTCTGGGTCTCTGAGTGTGGCTGGCAAAGCCCAGCTACAGGAGGTCAGGCAGTGCTGGGTCACCTCCCCCAGTGGCTCCTCCAGCTTTGACCTCTGCCTGAACCTCCGGCCTCTCCTTCCCTCTGGTTAGTTAGAACTTCACACACACCCCTCTTCCTTGCCCTATACGCGTTGTTGATCGTGGGACAAATGGAGTCAAGTGGAAACCAGCGGGAGTTTGGAGTGACCCAAGCTCTGTGCTGCAGGAGGGAAATCCCAGGAGTGGGAGCTGTAGGTGGGGGAGTCACCTAGTGTTCTGTCCCTCGAATCTCTCTGTGAGCACCATCACATGGTATCTTCCCAGCCGCTCTAGGTGAGGGTGTAATCAGATCTCCACTTGAGCTGAGGGACCCAGGGCTCTCAGAGGCTGAGTCACACTCCTTAGCTGCTCTGCGATGCAGCCCGGTTACAATCGAGCACATGCCAGGGCGTCATGAGGAAAGGGGTGTATTAGGGAGCAGGATCCAGGAGCGCCCCACAGGCAGGGCAGGGTGGGGCTATCGCTCCCGGAAAAACATCATTGCTCATGATCTAGAGGCCAGACCCAGGGAAAGAGTGTTCTCCTTGCGCAGGGTTTATAAGGATAATATCTTCACTCCGGCAGATCTAATTCTAACACCGCTGATGAGGTCATCTAGTTAGCAGATGTCACCCTTTGTCTCCCAGAAAAACCTTCCAGGTCCAGCTCACTCTTCTGTCTATCGGCCTTGGCTCTGTGCTTCGGAGTGCTCCAGACCTGACCAGTTCTGAAGATCAGGAGGAGGAACCCAACCAGTGCCTCCCCCACCATCCAGCATAGGGTCCCCAGTGGCTCAACCCTACAAGCATCCTTGATGTGAGACTTGTCTCTGGGCCTCCCTCCTGGGCCTGGACTTGATTTCCCCTCTGTTCCCTTTGACCATAGATGCCTTCCCCACCCGTTCTCACCCCAGAACCCGAGAATAAATATCCTGCCCACTACAGTACCGGATTTCATGGAACCCTAGGGCCTAGGTGTCTTAATTTTTGGACTCTGTGTTGACTAGAGCAGTGGCCAGGAAAGACACAACATACATGGTAGAATATCTTCACATGGGACAGAGAGGAAGGAAGGGAGGTAGGGAGTTAGGGAGGGAGAGAGAGAGAGAGAGAGAGAGAGAGAGAGAGAGAGAGAGAGAGAGAGAGAGAGAGAGAGAGAGATCCTTCCAAGCCTCGGGCGCAGCTCCCAGGAATAGGCTGCTCACAGACAAATGGGTAAAGTGGCAGAAAGATTCCAAATGACACAGCGATTTCAGAGTGATTATCTGGGACAACAGTAATCACATCCGAGTACAGAGAAGGCCATGGTGAATCCCCTTCCTTCCTCCCTCCCTCCCTCCCTTCCTCCCTCTCTGTCCCATGTGAAGATATTCTACCATATATGTTGTGTTTTTCCTGGCCACTGCTCTAGTCAACACAGAGTCCAAAAATTAGGACACCTAGGCCCTAGATTCACCATGGCCCTAGATTGTCATTTTGATCCTCAGCAGCCAACTGCTGAGTAGCTGCTACCACAGGTAGAAGAAGCAGGAGAAGCTGAGGGCGACCCAGGTGTCACCTAGCTCTGTAGTAGTGACTCCTCTGGGGCCACCCAAGGCTTGTGTCCCTGGAGAAAGGTTTGCCGCTGGTCCCCAAACCACCCAGGAAGCCCTGTCTCTGGTTGTTTCTTGGGCAGATTTTATGTTGTGTCTCTGCAGGGAATGTGGCAGGGGCCTCATCCTTGGCAGCCCAGTCATCTCTTCTCTCCTCTCCCTGTCTCATCTCTCCTTCCAATGCCATGGCTTTACATGCTCACGGCCATCCACTGTGTCACATACCTGCCTACCCATGGCCCTCCACTTCCTCCCCCTCCCCCACCCCATCACTGTGTGGGATCCACCTTTTAGTCTACCACTAGGATCTAGAACCCTAGGAGAACCTTCAACAGGGTTCTCTTCAGCCTTGCATGCCACCTCCCGTGTTTCTCCATCCACCCATCCCATTACTCTCCACCTTCCTCTCCGGGACCGGACGTGCTCGCTGCCTTTTCAGGGAGCCATCTGCGCAGTATGTCTTCACTCACTTCCCTTCCTTCTCCCCCTTCTTTACTCATACACTCTCATTTTCAGCCTTATGGACTGCAAGCCATCTGCCCACATGTCACTCACCACTGTCTACTGTGCACCTATCAAACATTGTCTATCATCCATCACCGTCATTTATCCACTGTTAACCGATGACTCATTACCCATCAGACATCTATCTACACATCAGCTATCAGCTATCACCCACCCACCATCACAGAGCAGTCATCCATCCATCTATCATCCATCCATCCATCCCCATCCATCACCAATCCATCCATCCATCTATCCATCCATCCATCCCCCATCTGTCTGTCACCCATCCATCCACCTGTCATCTACCCATCACCCATCTGTCGTCCATCCATTATCCATCCATCCATCATCCATCCATCCATCCATCCATCCATCCATCCATCCATCCATCATACACCTATCATCCATCCATCCCCATCTATCATCCATCCATCCATTCATCCATCCATCCATCCATCCATCCATCCATCCATCCATCCATCCATCACCCATCTGTCTGTCACCCATCCATCATCCATCTACCTGTCATCTATCCATCATCCATCTGTTGTCCATCCATTGTCCATCCATCCATCACCCATCCATCCATCCATCCATCCATCATCCATCCATCCATCCATCCATCATCCACCCACTTCCTGCTCATCCACTCATCCCCACCATTCATCCTGTGACAATTTACCCATCACCTTTCCTTCTCCTCATCACTTACCACCTATTGGCTCATCACCCATCCACCTATCACTTACCTACGTGTTACCTTTCCTCCACCGCTCAGCCTTTCTTCCACCCCCCCACCTACCTATTTATCACTAGCCCACCCACCCACCTCTTCCCTTCCACATGCTCCTCTCCCAGCTCTTTGCATATCCACCTTCATCTCTTCCACTTGTTTTCCCATCAGTACTTCATGCTCAGCCTCTGCCTGTCCACTCTTCCACCCACTCCTCCTGGTTCTCTCCCCTCCTACTTTCTCCTTGGCACTCACTTCTGGTCTCTGTGCCCTTCTATCCATGAAAGGCAATGGTTCCCGTGTGGTCCTTCCCTCTCACTGCTCCCACAAACCCTATCTTTCCTGGACCCGTGTGGTGGATGGAATATGCTTGGCCCATGGGAAGTGGCACTATTAGGAGGTATGGCCTTGCTAAATAGGTGTGGCCTTGTTGGAGGAAGCATGCCATTGTGTAGGCGAGCTTTGAGGTCTACTAGTGCTCAAGTCCCACCCAGTGTGGAACGGAGTCTCTTCCTGGCTGCCTGCAGAAGACCATCTCCTCTTGGCTGCCTTTGGATCAAGATGTAGAACTCTCAGCTCCTTCAGCACCATGTCTGCCTGCATGCTGTCATGCTTCCCACCATGATGTTAATATACTAATCCTCTGAAACTGTAAGCCAGACCTAATGCAATGTTTGCCTTTATAAGAGTTGCCTTGGTCATGGTGTCTGTTCACAGCAATGAAACCCTAAGACAGCCCATCACGTTGCCCATCACATTGCCTCTGCCCTCTCCTTTTCTCCCAGGGCCCAGCTGAAACTTACCTGTTGATGTCTGTCCTTCTTTGAGGTGTATTTTAGGATATCTGCTTCTAGCAAGCTATCTACACCATACATAGACACAAGTCTTCAACCGGAGGATGGGAGTTCCAGCAGAGCCAGGGTAGGTCCTCAGGTGTATAGGGGAGACTTCTTCCTATTCAAGGATTAATAGCGTCTATGTCTGTGGTCGGTGCAGGGTGAAGTGGGATTGCCTATCCAGTGTCTGGCAGCACACACGGCATTCAGGTAAACTCAACTCATGGAAAGCTCAACTGAGAGGACATGAAGAGTGGATGAGAGCTCCCTGATATGGGTGAGGGGCACTGATAAGGTCAGCGGTGGGGACAGACTGGTTTCTGGGGATGGCATATTGTGCTTTGTTTGTTTGTTTTAAATTGCAGGACCTCCATTATAACCACTGTCACATACTTCGGAAATATTAAAAGCAAATCCGAGAACAGGCAGTGTAGACAGCAGGACATGGTTAAATCAACTTTATCCCAGCAGGGACCTAGGACCTGACTGCTGGCATCTAACTGCTCATTAGCAGCAGGAGACCTGTTCTGGCATATGTAGGCCTGAGCAGAGTCTGTGGTCACAGGGGTTCCCTGCTGAGGAACAGGTCACCAGGCCTCAAAGGGGGATCTCCCCAGAGACAAGTCTCTGTCCCACAGGACAGCACTGACATAGTTTCAAGGCTCAACGCCAGCACTGCCATCTGTAATGTGATGTCCTTTTCAGTGGGAAGGATGATTTCATGGGATAACTATTCTCTGCAGGATGGGGGCCTGGTGGGGAATCTTTTGGTTCCTTTATTTGTTTTGTTTTGTTTTGTTTTGTTTTGTTTTGTTTTGTTTTGTTTTGTTTTGTTTTGTTTGAGACAGTTTTGTGTAGCCCAGCCTGGCCCCCAACTTGTCAATCTAGCCCAAGATAACCTTGATCTTTTGATCCTTCTGCCTCCACCTGCCAAATGCTGGGATTACCTGAACCCCCAGGTCCAGTTCATGAGGTGCTGGGGAATAAAAGCCGGAATGGAAAGGATCCTAGGGATTGACAGAGATGCAGACGGATGGGGGAAAGAAGCCAGCGTACACAGGAAGACTGGGAGACTTTCCCACCTGGGCTTCGCACAACAAACGGAGCATGCTCAAAAAAGCAATAAGCACGCAGGAGGCAGATAAATGTAATGTCCATGGGGCTCATGGCCCAGCAGTCTCAGAGCTTCTCCCCAGCTCCTACCCCACTCTGCTCCTCAGGAGTGTGTAAATAATCATTTGTATTTCTATTTCCTTTTCTTTTAAAAAAAAGTTACACTTATTTATTTACCTTCTTGGTGTGTGTGTGTGGGGGCTGGGGGGACGTCATGCACATGCCCCAGCACACATGTAGAGCTCAGAAGACAACTCGAAGTCGTCAGTCCTCACTTTCTACCACGGTTGGCCCTGAGGATCGAACTTGGGTCATCAGGTTTGGCAGCAAGCACCTTCATCCACTGAGCCCTCTCGCTGGCTCCTTATTTCTATTTCTAAGCACGTTTCTGATCCAGTTCTCTGCTCTGGAACAAAGAGCCTGGAAACTCTAGCGGGAGCCCTCTAGGATAAAGATCTGAAACACTAGGATTACAGGCAAGCACTCTACCAACTGAGCCCACAGTGGAGAGCCGTACCATCATGCTCTCTGATTTGTGATCCTGTCCTGGGGCATAAACTGCTTGAGAGCTGACGATCCGGGGTTGGCTATTGTATCCTCTCTTGGGAGATCTTTAAAGCAGCTCCTGGCTTCTAACATTTGCCCATTGCCCTGATGTAAATGCCCCCACTGTAGGTGATACCAGCTCACCAAGGTGACGACATTACCCATGGGCTTGGTTGGGCAAGGGTGCTGGAAGATGCCATCATGGAGAGCTGGGCAGACAAACTGTAGAGTGAACAGGAAGACACGGATTCTCAGAGATGGGTTTTCTATGCTTACCGTCTTTGTTCTTATTGTTATTTTTTTCCCTTGGGAAGTTACTACACCTTACTAATAATGGCTGTCTTTAAACACCAACTTAGAAATGTCTTGAGATTTAAACATTCTCGGGCCAGCTCAGCAAACCTCTTCATGTGGTTCAGCTACATTTGTTGCCACGGCACACATCTGCAGAGGTGTTGGAGAGTCTGGTGCAGAAAGGGGAGCTGGGAAAACAAGAGGCCATCTTGACTGAACTTAGTTTAGGATGGGCATTTTCTAAGGCAAGTGACCTGCAGGGCTGACAGAGTCACCACCATCCTGGAGAGCTGGTAAAGCGGGGCTTTCCCAAATGGCTCAGGTGGGAGGGAGGCAGGAGAATTGCTTTGCACAGTCTGACTTGAGTTCCAATTCAGATTTCACCACTTGGTAATGAAGTGACTCTGAGCAGTATGCCTCAGCCTTTCTGAGCCTTTGGAGATAATGAATCTATTTAGCCAATAGACATTTATTGAGCACCTGCTGTATGTCAGGTGCTAGGAAGAGAGTAAATGAGACCACAAAAAAAATCTTTCTCTGCTGAAGAGTTTATGTGTGTTGTTCTGACGTGACACTTGTCAAATGGCAGACCCTTCCTTTCCTTCTCCTCCCCTCTCACCTCTTCCTCTCCCCTCTCCTCTTCTCCCTGCCTCCTGAGTATTGCTATGTAGCTCAGGCTCATCTATAACTTCATATGTAGCCCAGGCTAGCCTCAGATTTTATTATTTATTTATTTACTATTCTCCAGCCTCAGTTTCCGGCGCCGGAATTGCAGCCAGTTGGCATTTTCTCAGTGGCTCCCATCATCTTTGTTGTCTGGATACAGCTGCTTTCTGCACTGCAGGGGTTGGATGGGGAACGGCAGCTCTGATGCTGATGATCTTCTAGATAAGGACACGTGCTATAAAATCACAGTCTTTTGTTTCATTGTAAGGGGTGGGTGCCTGTTGTCTTTTAAATTGAAATTGATTCTGTGTCCTAGTCTGGTACATCTTACCTGGAGCTCACATTATTTGTTCAATAATGACCTATCCACTCATCCATCCATCCACCTGTCCACCGGTGGACATCCATCCATCCGTCCATCCATCCATCCATCCATCCATCTGTCCATTCACTTACCTATTCACTCACCAATCTGTCCATCCATCTATCCATTTATTCCATTCATCCATCCATCCATCCATCCATCCATCCATCCATCCATCCACCCACTCCCAACCCCAGGAGATGTGTGTCACCAATCTCAGAGCTTTCTTCTCTCACACTTCAGTCATTTAATCCTTACTTTACTTTCCTGAACTCGGCCCCAGGAAGCCGGACCGACTTATATGTCACTTGTGAATCTGGCTCATGTACCCTAGTCCTTGATCGTGCATGTTAACAGGACTAGGACTCTTGAGGGCTCAGAGCAGAGAGAGCATGGACCCCTGAAGTCAGGGCTGCCCATTTAGGGCCTATCTGAATGGAAGGGAGCCTGGAATCCCTCCCCAGTGACTCATTTTCCTCTGGAGAGACACAGTTCAGGGTCATCATGACCCTGTGGCTTCCTTCCCAGGTGCCTCTACACCACAGCCTTCCTGCCCGAGACTCTGCCGGCCCTCCTCTGTCACACCGTACCAGTGCAGCTATCTCCGTTCTTCCTCCTCCTCCCTTCCAGCCTCAAGCTTTTCATCTCCCACTTGGCTCCCCCTGGGCAATTATTTACTATTTCCTTCCGCAAAGTGCTTCTGAGGCATGGCTCTTATGAAAGATGTTCCTCGGGATAAAGTGGGACGGCGTCATAATTCACCCAGGCTGCAGCCGAAGCATTTGAACGACAACACATTACTGTCCAATTTTGCTGCTCTCCGCTGCAGATGGCAGCGTGAGCCCCCAGCCGGGCTCACGGCAGAACTGAACGGAAAGACTTTGGCAGCTGTAGGGCTGCAGGGAAACCCATGAGGCGTCGTGTGTATGTGTGTGTGTGTGTGTGTGTGTGTGTGTGTGTGTGTGTGTGTGTGTGCGTGTGTGTGTGTGACTAGGAGCTCCTGAAAGCTGAGGGATAACTTTTCTCCCTCCTTGGTGTCTCCCACAATTCGTGGTTCATTTGCCAAGTGACGTAGAAAGGCATGGTTCTGAGTCATGCTGAGTGCTAGGCCCAATGTTGCTCTCAATAGCTTCCAAATTATGCACCAGACTCTGGGGCCTTGGTCTCCGTGCCTCTACATGGGGTCTCAGACATCTACTCAAAACTTTGGTCTTGATGATTGCCACAAGATAACATGCATTGCTTAGCTGTGGCTGTGGAGCAAAGGACTCTAAAATCAACGCCTCTAAGGAAGCGATCAATGCTTCAACAGTTTGTGCTGTTCCTGAGGCGGGGAACACAGGAGCAGTTTATCAGTGTGATTTAGTTCATCATGAACTGTCTGAGTCAAGATGTCAGCTGCCATATGTCATCACTCGCCTGGGCCTGCTCGGCCACCACACCTCCTCGTTTCCTCACTGGCTGGCGCAGAGGCTTTGTGTCCACTGGGCAGGTGGTGACCTGGTGGACAGAGTGGATCAGTTAAGAGAGTGTGGTTAAGATGGCACCACATCTCCACAGATCTGCATAGTGTCTTTTTTCTTTGTCTGTTTTCATCTGATTTGGGATTATTGCAAAGGGTGTGTGTGCAGAGGTGAGGAGGTCGCTCTTATATTGTTGGGGGAGAGTTGCTCTTGTCCTTTCTGCTGTTCTTTATACTGCCATCTATCTGCCCCCCCCCCCGAGCTTCTGGGCCTCTCTCCTGGGTCTGTCTCCGATCTCATTATAAAAAGTGCCGGGAGGGCCGGGCAGTGGTGGCGCATGCCTTTAATCCCAGCACTTGGGAGGCAGAGGCAGGTGGGTTTCTGAGTTCGGGGCCAGCCTGGTCTACAAGAGTGAGTTTCAGGATAGCCAGGGCTATACAGAGAAACCCTGTCTCAAAACACTTAAAAAAAAAAAAAGTGCCCGGAGGACAGTTGTGCACCACCCCTGAAGGCTTTTTACCTGGGTTTTTGAGAACAAACTCCAAAAGGAAAATGCACAGCTCAGCCATGCCTTGGTGGTTTTAATAAAGATATTGACATATCCAGCAAACTCTGCAATACAGTTTTGTTTTTTTTTCTAGACAAAGAATAATTTTTTTAAATTAGGTATTTTCCTTGTTTACATTTTCAATGCTATCCCAAAGGTCCCCCATACCCACCCCCCCAATCCCCTACCCACCCACTGGCCCTTTTTGGCCCTGGTGTTCCCCTGTACTGGGGCATATAAAGTTTGCAAGTTCAATGGGCCTCTCTTTGCAGTGATGACCGACTAGGCCATCTTTTGATACATATGCAGCTAAAGACAAGAGCTCCCGGGTACTGGTTAGTTCATATTGTTGTTCCACCTATAGGGTTGCAGTTCCCTTTAGCTCCTTGGGTAATTTCTCTATGCAATACAGTTTTAAAAATCTTAATTACGTAGTACTTCTTTATTTTGTGTGTAAAGGTCAGCGAACAGCTTGAGGGGTTGGCTTCTCTCTTCTTCCACTGGGACAGACCAGGGGATTGAACTCAGGACATCAGTCTTGGCGGCAAGCGCCTTTACCCACTGGACGATCTTGTCACCTTTGCCTATGGTATAACTTCAGACCATTTTATCATCCCCCAAATTTCCTCGTGTCCAGTTTCACTTAACATCCCGCCCACTATCAGGCAAGCACAATCTGCCTTTTACTGATCTCCTTGTGAGCTCATTTACATTATAGAATATATACAGCTTCCCTTGAGTTCTTCCATTTAGCGCTATGCTATGCTCTTAACCAAGTGGTCCTTCCTTTTTGGTTGCTTAGTAGCACTCCCCTGTATGGGTGTACCACACCATTTGTTTGTTGATGGGCTTTTAGAGAGTTTCCAGTTTTGGTCTATGACCGGTAATGTAGCTGTGTTTGCACATGTGTGCATCTTCGCCTGGACACATTTTCTTTCCTCTTACGCAGTTTCCTTGGAGCAGGCTGCCTGCGTCTTGATGAGTGTGTTTCTCTCTGTAACACACTGCCCACAGTTTCCAGTTTCCATTACCAGAGCCCCAGGGCTCCAGTTCCTCTGCATCCTTAGCCAGAGGCAGTGTCTGCCTTTGAGGGGAGCCTCTCTCACTGTCAGCCCTGAGATTTTCTCATGTTTTCTATGCTCGCTAGCACGGTGTCTCTCTGACCCGTCTTCCGATGGCTTGTCTTGTGGGTCGTCTAAGCTTTTTTGTATTTGGTGTACGAGCCTATCTCCAAGAGTGTAATTTACAAATACCCTCTCCCCGTCTGTGGCTTGTCACTGCGGCTTCTTAACAATGTCCCCTAAGGTGTAAAAGTTTTTGAATTTTGATGAAGTTAAATTTATCAATATTTTCTTTCCATCAACCATGCTGTGGCTGTCATAGACACACATCCTTGTCAACCCAAGGCTAGGGAGAGTTCGTTTACATTTCTTCCCTTAAAGATTTATAGTTTCAGTTTTGCTGTGTGTGTGTGTCCATTTCAAGTGATTTATTTTATGCAAGTCTAACTAGTTTTTCTTTTTCTTTTTTTTTTTTAGTATATGGATCTCCAGTTTTCCTTGAACCCGTAGTTGACGCCGTCACTGCCGCTCAGATGACTGCTATAAGACCTTTGCTGAAACTTTGCCGGTTGACCATGAATGCCACCATCCACTTCTGATCTTTCCATTGCGTTCTGGGGATCCCAATCTCGTTCTGATGTCACACTACATCAGGACTGTTCCGGACTGGTCACTCTTTGTTCTCACAGCCGTGACAAAGCACAAACAACCCGAGGAGGGAGGACTTCTCTTGGCTCTCCATTTGAGGATCAGTCTGTCATGGTGGGTAGGGCATGGCGGCGGGAGTGGGAGGTGGCTGGCCGCAGCTCATCCATGGTCGGAATGGGGGTGGAGAGAGGGACGCTAATGCTCAGCTTGGTTGTTCCCTTTCACCCAGCCCAGGTCTGGCTCCTGGGATGGTGTTGCCCATTCAGGGTGAGTTATCATTGCTCACTTACATCTCTCCAAAAGACAAGCTGTGTCTCCTATGTGTTTGTAAATCCAGTCGCGATGACCATGAAGCCGGACATCACACGATCCATCTCTGCTTTGGCGTCTCTTCCAAGTCTACTTCGTTTTGGAGTCATTTGGGCTGCTCTGCATCCAGTTTCTACAGAAGACCTTCCTGGGTCAGGTTTGCATGGTACTCTCTTTTGTCTCTTTCTCCTTTGGTCACAGAACATGTGTGGTGCCACAAGCTACGCATCAGGCTGTCTTCCTTTGCTCTTGTGGTGCTGCTAATGGCACCTGGGCACCTCACCTGCTGAGCAAATCCTGTTCCACTGAGCTCCCCCCGTCCACGTCTGAGGAGTGGCCTGCTAGGTTTTTTTTGCTTACCTCACACGGACTCGTCCTGGCATAAGGGGCTGACACCCCGGGAGCAGAGGAGGCCATGTTCTCAGAGGGAAGATCCCATGGGTGCTGCAAACCAAGCCACCAGCGTCCCAGAGGCCTCTCATCCTTTGGATGGTATCAAAGGAGAGATCCGCAGCTCAGAGATGAGCTGAGATGAGGGTTTGTGGGAGATGACAGGGAGCCGGGCTCTCAATGAAGCTCAGGCTTGCCTGGTGACTTAGACATTTGTCTTCTTCAGACTGGAAAGTGTATGCTCAGTTGCTTGGCACCTACAGACGGTTGGGCATGGCCACTGAGTATGGCAGAGGGTAGAGGATTCCAGATAATTCTGTCAGTTGAGGTGCTACATCTTGCTGACACTAAGTCACCAACTAGTGTCATCATCAGGCCCCCAAAGAGGTCATGTGGAAAGTCAGACAGCAGCTAATGAGTGCCTATCTTCACGATGCTAGGCTTGCTGGTTGGGGATTGACTTATCTGGCTTCAGCTCAGAAGGCTGGCCTCTGGCTGGGGCTCAGCACAGGCCCACCTCTTAGGCTCCTGCTGGGACTTGGCCAAAGGCTGGTGGCTGCTGCTCTTGGCCCAGATTAGCAGAGGGCAGAAGAGTGGGCAGAAGCACAAGATGCCATGGAGGCTGAGTTCTGGAATGGTCATAAAATTGCTTTGTCTACAGACCCAGGCGAAATCGATTCCACAGCCACACTCAACACCCATGCGCACTGGTACACACGGTGGTAGTGTTCACTTTGCTCTTTCTAGAAAGTAGTTCTGCAGGGCCAAGCAGAGCCTATCACAAAGGAGGAGTCTACACAGTTGTAAGCAGAAATGGGTGTGAGGACTGTGAATTGGATCTGACCCAGCTCCCTCCCCAGTCCTAAAATCCTGTGGTGGGCACCATGCTGCCCCGAGCGTTTGAGGGGCTTTAGCACTGGTGACCTTTCCAGTCAGCTTAGGGGTGACCTGTAGCCCCCACGCCCTCTCCCTTAGGCTGCAAGTCACAGGTCCATGTCACATTCATATAGTGACAAGGTCGTGAGAACAAGAACCCCACCAGTGCATGTCACCACCAGGGCAGTGAATGTCACTGAATGTCTGCCACTGCTCTGCTCAGTGACCCTCTCTGGAGCTCTCTGAGAGGTAGATGACATCATCCCCACACAGAGAAGAAAAGCAAGAGCCGGGAGATGACGCCATCACTGCTGGGGTTGGCATGCAAATGGTAATCCTTGGGGACTTTCTTTGCACAAAACTTGCTTCAATGTGGGAGCATCTCCTGTTTCCCAGGTTGGCTTCAAATACCCTGTGAAGCTGAGGATACCCTTGAACTTCTGGCTCTATTGGCTTTACCTCCTCACGGCTGGAATTCTAGAGCCTGGATTCAGAAGACGCTAGGGATGGAGACCAGGGCTTTCTGCATGCTACAGAGATCCTCCACCACCCGAGACACATCCTCCGCCTTGGAAACGGATTTGAGCTTGAGTCTACAGGTCTTACAGCTTGTGGAATTAGATGCCTTCGTCCCAATGTAGGGGAGTAAACCTCGAATTCTCAGAGATACCCAGACAGAAACCTAGGTGGCCAGCTTCCGGAGATGCTGGGGCAGGCCTCTGGGGAGGCAGAGGCTGGCAGCTGAGCCAGTTCCTCCCAAAGCCTCCTACCAGTTATGGGGAGTTTCGTAGTCCCTGTTCTATTGCTGTGAAGAGACACCATGACCATGGAAACTCTTACAAAGGAAAGTACTTAACTGGGGCTGGCTGACAGTTTCAGAGGTTAAGGGTCATGGTTATCATGGTGGGAGTACGGCAGTTTGCAGGCAGACATGGTGCTGGAGGGTAGGTGAGAGTTCTACACCAAGATCCGCAGGTCACAGGAAGAGAGAGACACAGGGCTTGGTGTGGACTTCTGAAACTTCGAAGCCCGCCCCAAGTGACACACTCCCTCCAACAAGGCCACTAATCTAATCTTCTAATCTTCTAATCTTTTCAAACAGTGCCACTCCCTAGTGGCCAAGCATTTAAATCTATGAGCCAATGGGTGCCTTTCTCATTCAACCCCCCACAGGGAGGCCAAGGGTCACATTCAAGGTCAGCTGCTCGGTCCAAACAAGGTCACACTTTGAGTGAAACTTTTTGGCTCCCCAGGTTTAATAACTACAGTGTGCCCCTTCTGGAAGGTTCCCCGTGGACCTGTAGTGTAACTTCTCTGTTCTGTGGAGGTGACAGGTGACAGAGGTCCACAGAGGTTGCCACTCCAGACTCCTCCATGCAGGGATTGGACTTGGGTCTTAGGTGGATGGAGCTCTGGGCTGACTCCCTCAGCTGCAGAGCCAGAAGGGAGTTAACAAGAGGAGTGGTGGCCCCCTCCCCCCTCCCCTGCTCAGTTTCTCACTTAGAAATGCAAATGGGGTGAGGCTCTGCTCAGAGCATTCTCCTCTTCACACCACACAGATTATCCCCTTTCCCCCAACCCCCTCTGCCAAGGAGATTGTCTAAGATTGTTTGTGTTACAAAAACCCAGAGGGGATTGAGCCATTTGGTGGACCCGTCCTACCAAACTAGGCCTCTGGGAGGAGGCTGCTTCAACAAGGAGGGATGTCCTTAGCCACCTTCTTCCGGCAGGAGGGGCTAGAGGTCCAGCGGTTCTGGGGACACAGCCTGGGCCCTCTCTGTCTTCTCCCTGTAGAGGGCCAGGGAGTTGGAGAAAAGCAGGCCTGGCTCTGGGAAGGCAGCCGGCAGGCCACACTGCCTGAGCCCATTTCCTGTCACATTAGGAGACAAGGGCTGGGCTCCAGTTTCCAGCAGCTGGTGAGCGCTTCCTGTCCCATTCCCCTCCCCTTCCCTTCCCCTTCCCCCTTCTCTCCCCCTCCCCTCCCCCTCCCCTCCCCTTCACTCCCCTCCCTTCCCCCTCCCCTCAGCAAGTCAATCAGTGATCTCTGGTGGAGCAGCTGTCTTCCAGTCAGGACAGGCTGGGGGAGAAGAGAGGCTGAGGTCAGGACAGTGCTCATTGTACAAGCTCGAGCACCTCAGTTCATCCCCAGAGCACACCTGAACACTTGCTCATATCCCAGAGCTGAGGAACCAGAGGAGGGGCAGACCCCTGGGACTCACTGGACAGCCCTTACCCAAGTTGGCAAGTCAGGTACCAGGGAGACAGTCTCCCGAAAGGAGGTAGACTCCTGAGGAAGGAGCCTGGTCTGGACCTCTGGCTAACACATTCATAGATACACACCAGCACACACACACACACACACACACACACACACACACACACACACACACTCACACATCAACACATGGATGCGTATCAACACACACACACATACACTCATGCATATATACAAACACACACACACCCCAACACCCTAAGAAAGGGAACCTGAGCCGCAGGGAGGTGAAGGGTCAGTTTGAATCGCATCAAGTTGCTGTTTTTTTTATACAACAGCAACCAAGATGGCTGCGGGTTAGTTCATCAGGAGAACACACACTTTCACTCACAGCCTTTGTGTGTGCACAGCAAAGCCACCCACAGAGCACGAGTTGAGTCCATACCTCACCCTAGCCACATCCTTTTAGCTGAGTCATTATCGTCTTCTGTGTGGACGAGGAGGGTACAGCATCGATTAATCAGCTATATCTTCTCAGTTCAGATGTCTCCACAGCAGGCACCCAGGCTCAGTTATCTGTGACAGCTAGAATTCCTGGCAAGAACCTGTTGTCTAAAAAAGCCGAGTGACTGGCTAGAATCCGAACAATCTGGAGAGGTTGGAATGTTGCAGGTTAAGAGCCATTATCTTGGAATAGCTTAGGCCCCTTAATAGGCATGTATGGCTTCTGGTGTACAAGACCTGACATCTTTTATGACTGTTAGGAAAAATCCTTTGGAATGTATGAAGAGACCCCTGGTTCTCACCAGAGGACTGTGACTATGTCAGACAGCATTTAAAGTCGATAACTGAGTCTCCCAATGTTTCAGTAACTCACCTACCTAAGGTACCAACCAATGTGTGCAAAGTGTGTTGTTTTATGGCTTGCTTTCTTCTGTGACTATAAACATTTATGAAACTGCGACCTCATTGGAACAGGGAAAGTTTGAGGTAACCTAACCCTGAGTTGCCAGGGCCTGGTCACTCAAAATTTGTTTTCAGAATAAACTATGCCTTCCTGTTCTTTGAGGCGAGAACTCGTAGCCGTTTAGATGAAACTGTTCGTCCACAAGATCATATGGGGAGAAAGCAGTCATGGGGTGGAGTGTGAGCGCATGCGGTCTCTCCCCACATCTGGCTCCATCTGGCTCCTGATGGAGACGTGAGCTCTCAGAATCCTGCCCATCAGCCATGATAGACTCTTACCTTCTGCAGTCTCGGGCCAAGTAAACTCTTCTGCCCGCTGAACTATGTGTTTCTTTACAACTTAAAAGTAACCAATAGGGGCTGGTGAGATGGCTCAGTGGGTAAGAGCACCGACTGCTCTTCTGAAGGTCCGGAGTTCAAATCCCAGCAACCACATGGTGGCTCACAACCATCTGTAACGAGATCTGACACCCTCTTCTGGAGTGTCTGAAGACAGCTACAGTGTACTTACATATAATAATAAATAAATCTTAAAAAAAAAAGTAACCAATACAGGCTGTTCTTTTTTTCTACACAAGCCACACCCACAGGCTCCAAGGCGCCACCTGGGCAGAGGGCTTTGCCTCAGCTTTAGCACTAGATACTGTGTAACAAGAGACCCAGCATTTGCTGTCTTGAGATCACAGATTTCCGGGGCCTGGCAGAAAGCCCCTGTGGGGAGGTTCCCTATGCCAAAGCGTGAGAACCTGGGTTTGAGTCCCCAGTTCCCATGTAAAGGCCAGGCAGGTGGAGTGTATCTATAACCTCCGGACTGGGGAGATGGAGACAGGAAGATTCCTGAAGCTCGTTAGCCAGCCTCCAGATTCAGCCAAAGACGCTGTCTTAAAAAAACAAAAACAAAAACAAAGATGGAAGTGGAGGTGGAGGAAGACATCAGAAGTGGAAGTAGACATTACACACACACACACACACACACACACACACACACACACACACACACACACACACACACACACACATGCACAGGCACTCTAGCTCACAGTGGTTGTGAACAACAAACACAAATAAGACCAAATTCCAAATCCTAGTATGGAAAGGGGAATTGAGCACAGAGTTCGTGAGGAGCTATTGCAAACTGATAGATTCTGGGAGAGGGAGAGTCACTTTTCTTCATCCATCCATCCATCCATCCATCCATCCATCCATCCATCCACCCATCCATCCATCCATCTATCCATTCATCCATTTATGGTGTTTTCAAGACAGAGCTTCTCTCTGTAGCCCCATAGACCAGGCTTGCCTCAGACTCAGAGATCTGCCTGCCTCTACTTCCCAAGTGCTGGGATTAAAGGTGTGCACCACCACTGCCCTGCTCAGTTGTCCTTAAGAGTGTAGTAGGCCCTGGTAAGTTTACCATGCTCCAGTGGAAGGCCACACATCCAAGAGTATATAGGCAGTACAAATCGGACTTGATGGTTGAAAAAAAAAAGTACACAAAATTGAGTTGGTGGGTGAGGAGAGTGGGTTTGGGAGGAGTTGGGGATGAATATGAGTTCTCAAAGAATTAATAAAAAACCCAACTGGAGACAAAGAGAGAAATTTAATGTATTTGAAATTTTACATTAATTAAAAAGATTGGTGGGTAGACCAGCTTTACAGATCTGCAGGTGACCATCCATGACACAGAGATGGAGGTGGCTGGCTGGCCACACAGAGTTCAGGTTCCCTGGATTTGCAGCCCTCCCAGTCAGAGACTACATTTCCCAGGATCCTTTGCGTTTAAGTGTAGCCAGCTCTCACCAATGGAATGGGTTCGCATTCCTGTAAGGACCATCCGAGGACATTGTGAAACAGCCCAGATAAAAGGATCTTGGGTCCTGAGTCACCGAAAGACCCACGTCAGACCGTCGCTTGAAGAACAAGAAACGCATTTGGGAACCCCCCTACAGACATCTGGGGTCCTTTGTTTTACAGTGGCCTTAACTAATTGTTCCTGGGCCCACTCTTTCTAGCCACCTCCTCTACTCTATTCTCTGTGGACAACATTCCTCCTTTACACAAAATGTCTACAGGCAACGCTAGACCAAGAAGCATGCCAGAGGGTCCCAGGCTCATGGTCAACAGAACGGGACCATGTAGCCCTATTTTAATTGTTTGATAAGGGGCAATGAGGGAGATGGCTCATTAGGAAAGGTGCCTGCCACCAAGCTTCAGGACAAACCCCTGGAGTCCACACGGGGGAAGGAGAGAACGAGAACGGGTCTCTGCAAGCTGTCTTCTGACCGTCACACACGTGCCTGCCCCCCACCATAAATAAGTAAATTAATGTGATAAAAATTTAAGTGATAGTTTAACCAAAGCTCCAGGCTGCCTACTTGTGAGGATGTCCTCCAAAATGAGCAACTGTGCCCAGATGTGACAGGGAACACCAGGGTCAGCCAGCAGTAACTGCCTGGTTCCATAGGCCCAGGTGGTGGGAGGGGGAGGCATCAGCCTATCACCTTTCATGTGTCGGGTTCTCATCATCTCCCTGGTTACCGAGTCTTTTGCTATTCAAAAGAGGAGATTGGGCATATGGGGGTTATGGGAGGGGTTTCTAATGAGAAGCGACCTTGGACTGTTGCCCGGATCTGAGATCTGGTGGGGCTCAGGCTTCCATGTGGTGTCTGCTAACCTGGGCTCCGGGTTGACTCTCTCTTCGGAGCATCTTGCTTGCCTCTTCTTTTGTTCTCTCTCACATCTGTGCTGGACATCTCCTGGAAAGACATCAATGCCAGGGCCCAACACGAGGGGTTTTGAAAGTTGCTTTTCCGTCTTGCCTGCTGCCGGTATTCAGGTTAGTTCGGCAGCCATGCTGACCCTTTGATCAGAGCCTACCGCTCCTGCTTCCGGGCCGCTGCTTCAAACCCCGAAGCAGAGTTTCCACGTCTTCACCAAGAAACTGGTCCAGCCTCGCCTCATGGGAATACTCCCATAAAGTGCCCTGAGTGTGGAGGGTCACCAGGGCTCTGGCACAAGCCTCCTCCTCGATGCCCTCCAAGCTGTCTGGGTCACACTGGGCTCTGGAGTGACTCCTGCTGCTGTAGCTAATTGCATTTGGTTCTGTAAGAGAACCATTTCTTCCTTCTCTGACTCATGTTAAGTCCTTCAGAGCAAGAATGCGTAGTCTGCTCCAGCGTTCCCCACAGGTCCTTGGGTAGAGCCGAGCAGAGTCTAGGAAATCAAATCAAATCAAGATGACATTTATTTAATGTGGGCTAACCGGCAGGTACCCCGCTGTGGCCGTTGGCAGTTCACTCTAATTTGCTTCTCACCAAGCGGCCCCGAGAATGGAATAACTGGACCCACACTTTTGCACATAAAGAAACTGACACCAGACAGACAGCGTCCCAAGACCAAGGTCATACAAAGAGGAACACAAAGGTGGAATTTCAACTGTTATCTTTGTGCTCACAACCGTCTAGCATCTATCTGTAATTTAAAAAAATCTTCTGGGTCTATGTGTGTGCGTTTGTGCATGCCTGTTGGTGTGCAGGCACCACAATGGAGGTCAGAAGACAACCTCGGGTATCAGTCCACGGCGGCTTCCATCTTGGTCATGGCAGGGTCTCTTTGTTGTTCATGGCTGCATGGCCTAAGTGCTTCCAGAGGTGTCTCTGCCTCCTCGTAGCAATGCTGGACTTACAGACAGGCACCACAGTGCCCCTATGCCTGCACTCCCCTCTTTGGGGATTCGAACTCAGGTCTTGCTTGCAATCACTTTACCCACTGAGCCCGGGAATGTGTTTCTATTTATTTCTTTTTAATTAATTAGGTAATTAGTTGAGCCTGGGTCTCACTGTGTAGCCCCTGGTAGCCTGGAACTCAGTATATGTAGACCAGGCTGGTCTCGAATTCGGATGCTCTCCTGCTTCTGCCTCCTGAATGCTGGGATCTGAGGCGTACTCACCACCGCCTGACCTTCATTCATTCTACCAAGCTATGGGCTGGATTCCTGGCTATTGGAAGTGGGGGTAGGAGGGACAGGGCAGAGCTGTGTGTCAGTGTCTCCACATCATGATTAAGGGCAAAATGACTCTGGAATTTAGCTCTGGGGCTTCCGATCTACACCAGCATTTAAGCTGTATGCCGTGCCTAAGGCTTTTCCTGTCTTTCTGGCTATGACTGTCTATGTGGCAGATGTTAGGATACCAGCCATTGTTCCATTCAGCCCTCTTCTAAAGCCTCATGTTGTACTTATAGAGCACCTACTGTATACTGAGGCCCTTCAGAGTGCTTCCGTGTATGACCAGCATGCTTCTGGTCCAGCACTCTTTGAATTAAGGCAATTATTTTATTACTTCTATTTGACAGGAGGAAACAGAGGCTCAGTGCTACTGAGGTCCAGACTACTCTGCCTGGCTTCATACCCCTGGCTTTAACTCTCTGCCCTGCTTATTGTGCACTTGATAAATGGTGATAGGGTTGACTGAATGAAACCACCCATCAAGTATTACCAGACCCGCAAGGGTGGGCTTCCCTGAGTCCCTGAGGGACCACTGCAACCATATCCATCTTTCCCTTGGACTCTGACTCATAGTGAAGTCGTGCTCCCAGGAGGGAGACTCTGGGAGCCACTCCTGGCCCTGTCCTGGAGATAGGGCTGCCCAGTGTGACCCATGGGTTCTAGCTGGGTGCTCTGCTCAGTTCTGTGCTTGGTAGGTCTCTCTTCCTCCTTTCTCTAGGCAGCCCAAAGGCTCGGGCATCTGAACAGATTTCAAATGTTTCTTATTTGATCTCATAGGTCTCTTCCCCACTCTATTTGAGGAGGCAGGTAGGGGCATCGGTAGACCACCTCAGACAAGTCTCTGCATTGCCGAGCCATCCCTGGCATGGCCCAGGCTGGCAGCCGAGGTGGAGGAAGCTATCTGCTAGCTCAGGGTGGTGAGGCTTTCCAGACCAGATCCAAAAGCATCTTCGTCCTTTGTGCCTTTTCCTCCTTTGTGTCTCTAGCTGTTTGAAAGTCAAGATACCCTTTGAGGAGGATTCTGTGTCCTCAAAGAAGCTGGGGTCTGTCTGGGTTCCAGGGCTGTGCCTTCCTGCCCTTAACTGCCACACACCCTCTCTTCTCTGCCTCTCACAGTTTTATAGGAACTATTTCTGCACACAGAAAGGCATGGGAGCTGGGAATGCGGCTGAGTTGGTAGACCGCTTGCCTGGTGCACATGCCTCCAGGTGGGGTGGTGCACACCCGTGATCCCAGCATTTGGGAGGTGGAGGAAGTCAGAGTCTTCTTTGGCTTGTGTGATGGTTTGAATGAGATGACCCCAGAGACTAGGACATTACTTTTCCCCCAGGTGGTGACAGTGTTTGGGGAGGCTGGGGACCAGCAGCCTTGTCAGAGGGCATGTGTCAATGCAGGAGAGCTTTGAGAGTTCAAAGACTTGCAGAATTTTGAGGGTGCGCTCTCTGCTTTCTGCTTGTGCTACAAGACGTGGGCTCTGAGCTTCCTGCCCCAGCCAAGCCTGCTGCATGCCCTCCACTTCCCCATGATGGTGAAGGGCTCTGTATTAGAGTGAAGAGACACCATGACCATGGCAACTCTTACAAAGGACAACATTTAATTGGGGCTGGCTTACAGGTTCAGAGGTTCAATCCATTATCATCAAGGCAGAAAGCATGGCAGCATCCAGGCAGGCATGGTGCAGGAGGAGGTGAGAGTTCTACATCTTGATCCAACTGCATCCAGGAAAAGGCTGTCTCTCACATGGCTAGGAGGAGGGTCTCAAAGCCCACCCCCACAAGTTCCCACCTCCCAATAGTGCTACTCCCTAGGTCAAGCACATTCAAACCACCACAGACTCTTCTCTCTGGAACTGTGAGGCCAAATAAAACCTTTCTCTTATAAACTGCCTTGGTTATGGTGTTTCATCAGAGTGACACAAGGTAACCAATGCAGGTACATAGAGAGCTAGAGGCCAGCCTGGCAAGAGACCAGGTCTTAAAAAAAAATAAAAATAGGGGCTGGAGAGATGGCTCAGTGGTAAGAGCACTGGCTGATCTCTTAGAGGAGCCAGGTTCGATTCCCAGCCCCCACATGGCAGCTCACAGATGTCCGTAACTCCGTTCTAGGTGATCTGACGCCCTCACACAGACATCCATGCAGGCAAAACACCAATGTACATAAAACAAAAAATAAATTAAAAAATACTTGAGGGGGGGCAGGATAGCATGGTGGTTTGAGAAATGTTCTCCACAGGCTCTGAACACTTGGTCCTCAGTTGGGGGTTTTGTTTTGGGAGTGTATGGAGCCTTAAGTGGGTGGAAGCTTATTGGATGCAGCACGTCATTGGGGATGGACTTTGAGGGTTTATAGCTTCACTTTCTTTTTTTTTAAATTAATTAATTAATTAATTTATTTATTTATTTATTTATGTGAGTACACTGTAGCTGTACCGATGGTTGTGAACTCTTATGTGGTTGTTGGGGATTGAATTTTTAGGACCCCTCCTAACCCCGTTTGCTCAGTCCCTGCTTGCTCCGGCCCAAAGATTGATTTATTATTCATAAGTACACGTAGCTGACTTCAGACGCACCAGAAGAGGGCGTCAGATCTCATTACGGATGGTTGTGAGCCACCATGTGGTTGCTGGGATTTGAACTCAGGACCTCCGGAAGAGCAGTCAGTGCCCTTACCACAGAGGCATCTCGCTAGTCCCTTCGCTTTATTTTCTGTTTGCTCTCTGCTTCCTGGGTACAGCTGAGAAGTGATCAAGTCACTTCCCGCTCGGGCCACCCAATGCCATGCTTTCTCTGCTACAACGAACTCAACCTTCTGGAAACATAAGCCGAAATAAACCTGTAGGTTTCGGTGTCAATAAAGAAGGTGAGAGGCAGTTGCTGGGCAAAGGGTAAAGGTGGGATTTCCGGGTCTCGGGAGGGAGAGAAAGGACTCCAGGATGGAGACAGAGGCTTTTGCCAGGCTTTGGAAGGAGAAGCTTGAACAACCATGGAAGCCCTCTGGGCACCTAGGGCATGCAGCCTTTGTCTCTGGCGGGGTACGAGGAGGTTGGCAGGAGCTAGTTGTTAGCTGATAAGATTAGGGCTGGAGATTCTTCACCCAGCAACTGTGTTACCTGGCTACTTTTAAAATAATAAGACTGTCTAGTGATTTTCTTCTGGCAGGAGAAAGAGAGAAGAAACGGCGGTTGATCGCAGCTTGGTGAAGTGAGCTGGGAGGCAAAGGTAGCTGGTGGAGCGAAGACAGCAACTCCCAGCCGTCTCAGGTTGGGGGACAGGGAGCCGGGAGAGGTCAGAGTGCCGGCCACAGCACTGGGCAAGGAGGTATTGTGCTTCTTAAAAATTACACGCAACACAAACCCTTTCTCCTTTAAGTAGCTTTTGATATAGAATACTTTATCCCTGTGAGCAGGGAGTAACACAGAGATGGATGCTGCCGAAGCCCTGCTTCCTCCCCAGTAAGTGTCTGTCTGACATTTCAGAGGCGCAGAGGCACTCACACCTCTGCGTGGACACATACATCACTGGATTTGAAGAGGGCCACACGTTGTGAGGACCCCATCTCACTGGCTCAGGGATGTGAGCTGGAACTGGCCTTTGGTGGCACAGGCTGAGGCTGTGGTGTCAAGATTTCAGAGCAAGATCCCTGTCATTGTCAACTGCACTGTTACTGCCTGCTGGGCAAGCCAGGAGTGTTCTCTGTGTCCCCTGATGCCCACTGACTGTCAGTCAATAATGTCTGACACCCCGCACCTCTTCCTGTAGCCCCCACAAAGAGGTAGACTCTAACCCAAATTGTGGGCAGAGAAGTTTGCCAGGAGGTGGCAGGGTGTGGCTACTCTTGAGTCTCCAGGTTTCCTGAGGCCTCCCTAATATGGTGGCCGACTGGAGGGCTTCAAATGACACAAACTAGCTCCTCCATCTCCTTAGCATGTCTGAACTCCCTCCAGGGCCTCCAGGGGACAGACCTACCTGCTCTACCTGCTGTTGGTTGCCTGGCACTCTTTGGGGCTGGCTGGCTGGCAGAGGTACCATCCCGTTCCTATACAGCTTCTCCACCATCTTGACACGACTGGGATTTACAGATGAGCATCGCTGTTCCTGGCTTCTCACCTGGGTTTCTGGCAATCCAGGTTGTCAAATAGGCTGCATTCTGAGGCTCCCGATGGATATTGCTTGCGGGGGTGGGGGTGGGGGGACAGGGTGCACTGAGCCACACAGGTGCTAACCCACCCCTAGTCAGGTGTGTGTTTAGAAAGACATTTTACCTTGCTGGCACTGATGGCCTTCCTGGCCATGTTGGAGTTGTGAGGACCCATGAGCGTGAGACTTGGGACAAGCGTAACTCACACATTGAGCATTGGCGGTGTGCCAACTGCAAACAGAGCAGCGATTCTGTACGCTGCTCTCTCTGTCATTAAATGGACATGAGGTGAGTGTGGGTGGATAGCAGTGTTTGCTTTTGTAATGGGATATATTTAGCAGGTAACGGATTTCAATAGGAAAGGCAAATGTATTCATTTATTTATGCATTTGTAATTACTGGGGCTTAAGGGATAATAGGGTTGGAACCCAGAGAGGAGCTGGTGTCAGGATCGGCCAGAAGGAGGGCAGATGTCATCCTGACTGCAGATGAAGCTGTCCGAAGGTGTGGCCTGATGGTTAGCCCCTGGGCAGAGCTTTTCCCGGCCTGTCATCCTCCTGGCCCAGGGAGCGTTCTCTGCAGGCAGGGAAGGTGAAGTGTGTTGTTCTTGGAGCCCCTTCTAGACTCACCCACCAGAGGCTGGGGAAGGTGAGGATTCGTCAGTGGGGCAGTAACAGGGGTGAGTGTGTGTGTGTGTAGTGTGTGTGTGATGTATGTGATGCTTGTGTATGTGTGTGAGGTGATTGTATGTGTGAGTGTGTGAGCATGTATGTGGGTGTATGTATGTGTGTGAGTGTGCATGTGTGAGAAGTTGTCGATGGGGCAGTGACAGTGGAATGTGTGTGTGAATGTGCCATGTGTGTGAGTGCATATGTGTGTGGTGTGTATGTATAAGTGTATGTGTGTGTCATGTGTGAGTATTGTGTGGTGTGTGTGAGTGTGTATAAGTGTGTGAGAGTGAGCATATATGTGAGTGTGTGAATGTGTGTGTATAAGTGTGTGAGCATGAGCATGTATGTGAATGTATGTATGTATGTGTGTGTGAGTGTGTCATGTGTGTGAGAAGTTGTTGGTGGGGCAGTGACATTGGAGTATGTGTGAATGTGTGAGTGTGTGAGAAGTTGGTGGTGGGACGGTGACAGTGAAGTGTGAGTGTGTGTGATTGTGTATGTGTGTGTTGTGGGGGCCTGGATAAGAACCTTCATAAGGTGAACCCCCTCCAGCTGTGTAACTGCAGCCTGACCCGACGCTTGTTAGCACTTCCTAGCTATGGGATCTGTCGCCAAGTCTTGGCTTCTCTGGGCCTCAGTTTCCTCTTGGAGCTGGAAGTGCTGAGGGACCGTGGCTCATAGCCTATGTGTGAGGAGGGATGGTTTCCTCCCCAGGAAGTGCTGAACTGTGTCTGACTGGAAGTCACAACTTCACCTGTTCAGGCTTCTGCTTATCATCGTCCAGTGCCTCTGGGTAGTTCTTAGGGCCAGAGGAAGGGCACAGGTGGTTAAACTGTCTTGTGTTGACACAGGGCCCTCCCATCCCTCAGAAATGACTGCCCCCAGCTGCTCTCTTCTCCTGTGGTTTGGTTTGGGCTGTGCTAGGAGCCAGGGAGGGGACAATTACAGGGAGCGCTCTGACTGGACAGAAGTGAGCTGCTGTCTGGAGCCCCCATTGCTCCATGGCCTTGAGCTGGCTCCAGGCTTTTCTTTCCTCTGAGGAGGAGTGCCCATGGCCCAGCAGGGCAGAGGCAGGCGGATTCCTTGTGAGGGACCCGACAGCTCAGCTGGCCTAGAGTTGTCCCTGTGCCCAGGACTGGGGTGGAAGCAGGAGTGAGGGGCAGGTGGCAGCTCAGTGCCCCTACCTTCAGGATCAAATGCTGGAGTGTGAAGATACCGGTACCTCTGGGGCCAGACATGCCAAGGTCAAGCAGAGCTAAGGTTGTGTTACACAAATTTTCCATTACCCAGACTCTTTCCCTGTTCCTAGTGAGGTAGAAACGGCTTGATTCAAATCACTTGGCCAGCGACTGGGTCTTTATGAGCCCCAGTTTCTTCATCTACCCAGAATGGACATGGCTGGAGAACTCTCATCTTTATGAGCTGTCACAAAGGTTAAAGGAGATAGGCGTGTGAGCTGCCTTGAACTGCACTCTGCATAGCTTGATGGTTAGTAGCTGTGGTGGCAATTAGGGTGGCAGTGACAGATGTGATGGTGATGACATTGGTGATGGTGATGATGGTGATGGTGGTGATAGTGATGATGGTGATGGTGATGATAGTGATGGTGGTGATAGTGATGTTATTGATGTTAATGGTGGTGGTAACACTGACTACACAGCCGGTTCCACTGGGACAAAGATGGTCCAGAGACACCCAACTTGATCGGCCCTGAGGTGGAGGCATGGGTGTGGACAGTGGACGGGCTGGACATGAAGGAAGGATGATACTGCTTTCCCACTCTGTAAGAAGCCCAGCTGGAGACCTGGGAGGCAGGAACAGGCCAAGGACTAGAAAACCAAGATGACAGTCTGATTGCCAAGTGGGCTCTGCGTTTTTTGTTCAGTGCCCTGGCACTAGGGATGTCTAAGAGATGCGCCATGGTCGTTCCAAGAGAGTTGGCTCATGGACCCCGGCTTCCCCTAGCCAGGGATTGGACAGTAGTAAAACCTGGTGACAGTCCGTTCATTCCAAGCCTATTTACCAAGTGTGGCCTTGTGCTGTGTCCTGGGGTTTGGGGCTTGACAAAGCAGACAGGACTGGTCCACATCGTGCGTCTCTTATGGGGGATACGCTCCCTTCCCCTGACCGGACCCGGATCCCTCCTGGGACATACATAGCTGGACCCTCAGTGGGAACTTCAAGTGCTACCTCTCAGTTACCCTTTCTCAAGTTCAGGCACCGCTGTCATCATGGCAGGTGCGAGGAGAGAGTGAGTGCACATGTGTGAGTGTGTGTGCGTGTGTGTGTGCCTGTGTGTGTGTGCCTGTGTGTGCCTGTGTGTGTGAGTGTGTGTGTGCCTGTGTGTGTGTTTGAGTGTGTGTACCTCTGTGTGTGTGAGTGTGTGTGCGCGCATGTGTGTGTGCAAAGGATGAGGAGAGGCACCCTCTACAGCCATCTGATCCAGGCTTAGTGCCAAGGAGAGAAGCCAGGCTCCTCTAGGCTTGGAGATGGGAACCCTGGATGCTCTGTTCCTTAAAATTGGGCAGACTCTATCCATGGCCACTGGGATAGGATCCAACTCCTTCACAAAGCCCAAGATGCCCCCATGCAGACTCCTGTCCACTCTCCTCTGGACTTATCTTATTCCTGTTCCTTCACATGGAGGGTCTAGCCTCACTGGGCCACTGTCAGGTCCTCTCAGAGCTGCACACACTCTCTCTGCACAAGCTGTTCCCTAGGCCTGGAGCACCCTTTTTTCTTCTTCTTCTCTCACTGGCAGCTCTGACTTAGCATTCTACTCAGAAATCATTTCTTCCAGGAAGCCTCCCGATGTCTCACCCTCCTGTGCTTCTTCTAAGTACAACAATCACACTGATCGCATGTAGACCATATCTTTCTGGAGGATGGGGGATGCATAGGTGGGTGTATATGTGTATGTATGAATGTATGTATGCATGGATGATGCATGGGTGGTGGATGGATGATGGATGGATGGATGGATGGATGGATGGATGGATAGATGGATGAATGGATGGATGGATGGATGGATGGATGGATGGATAGATGGATGAATGGATGGATGGATGATGGATGGATGGATAGATGGATGAATGGATGGATGGATGATGGATGGATGGATAGATGGATGAATGGATGGATGGATGATGGATGGATAGATGGATGAATGGATGGATGGATGATGGATGGATGGATGGATGATGGATGGATGGATGGATGATGGATGATGGATGGATGGATGATGGATGAATGGATGATGGATGAATGGATGATGAATGGGTACATGGATGATGGATGAATAGATGGGTGGATGCATGAATGGGTGGTTGGCTGATTGGCTGGATTCATGGATTAATGGACAGATATATATGTGTCCATGGATATATGCATGCATGCCTGTGTAGATGATTGATGGAAGGATGGATGGATGATGGATGGATGGATGATGGATGCATGACACATATCTATCCACCCGTGAATTCATTCACGCGTTCATCCATCCTTCAGTCATCCACACAGGCACATTTGCTCCCTGTGTGGATCCTCCATCCAAGGGCAGCAGCCCATACAGCTCCATTTGTACAGAGTCAAGACTCTGAGACCTTTGATGGCCCTGGCAAAGTGCACTGTCCCAGTCCCCAGGACACTGCCACCAGCCAGCCAATCAGTGAGCCCACTGTGCACTGTGTGTCTCCTTCATGCTGTTCCAGGCTCTCTGTCACACAGACCTGGAGAGGAGGCTCAGACAGGAGAGATCCCACTAGGAGGCACTAAAAATAGGATTTAGCCCTGGGCTGTCGGTCTGAGAGTCCCTGCTGCATAACATGAGGGGCTGGGCTAGATCAGAGGTTTGTAAAATGTTTGTAGTAGAGAGCCGCTTTGTTCAAACAGAGTCATACGCGGAAACTCTCAGTAGAACGCAGATAAAAGCAGACTGAAGCTGCAGCCGGGGTGGGTGGGCGAGAAGGAGGGGCTGGTGGGCCCTTTGCATTCCCCTCCTCTTCTGTACGTGGCAAGGATCTGTTTGAATTCTTGGGTCTGGGGTCCCTTAGAGGGTGACGCTCATCCTAAGGGATATGATTACCCAGGCCCGTTGAGGTCACTTGGAGGATCCCAGCTACCTGATATTTACTAAGTCCATTCCCTTACCTGGATTCTGCTGGGTTTCCAAGACAGCATGTGGATCAGGCTACACCTGTTACTGGATGCCTCTCCAGCCCTGTGTTACCCAGACTGGGTCTCTTCTGACAACGCCCTCCAGAACTGGTGGGGAGAGACTTGCCCTTTGCTCTCTGTCCTTTGACTACAGGTTGGGAGGAACAGGAGAGGACCTGAATTCTGCAGTTAGTCCTGCAATTTGCATCCAGAGCCTGCACATGGCTCAGCACAGACTGGGATGTTGTCAGAGGGAGACTGGGCAGGCTCTGGGAGGCCCAGCCCAACACCGGCACTGGCATGGCTAGAGTTGTGGAGAGCTGTCTCGGGCACAGCTGGGGACCTGGCTCTCGTGTTGCGAAAGATCCCCCCAAGTCTAGGTGATTTTAGGCTGTAGATGGAGAGTCTTCTGTGCTGCCATTGAGGATCATGTCACTGGGTCTCGGGGACAAGGGGTAAAATAAAGAAAAGACCTCAGGGGCTCAGGAAAAGGGACATATGCTCTGAGAAAAGGGAGGGGGCTTCGGTGTGGGTGTCAGAGGGTCAAAGAGGGCTGCTCAGGGTTTCAGTCCCTCCAGAGATTCTGATAGCTTTGGGGTGCATCATTTGAGACAAAGGATTCGACCTACCCCAAAGTGGGATCTGTCCTTTGGGGTCTGGTTTGGAGGACAGACTGCATCGCTTTGTACCTTCCCTGAGAAATGTCAGGCCTCCAAGTCTCTGACCCCACTGTAACCCCTCTTTTGACCCACTTCCTGAGTGGTCTTGGACTCATTAAAACACTACCACTCGCGGCAGACCCTGGGCCTAATGTACCCCCAGATGGAACTAGGAACCTGAAATGCCCTGCCTCAGTTTCCCCATTCATACCTTGATAGCGTTGGATGAGATGACCTTGGAGAGTTCCTGGAGCCAGGATGCTTCCAGAGGCTGAGACTGGAAGCTGAGGTCTGTGCCTCCTCTGTGCCCCTCCCTCCGGCTGCAACTAGCTTGGAGGGAAGGAAGCTGAGCGCGAGCGCCTTCAGGATTTCACAACTCAGGCCGTCAGTCACTTCAAGTGGACTCTGGGAAGTCCATTTGGCTTATTAGCAAACACTCTTGGCACAGCTCGCAGGCAGCAAATTGGATGGAGGTTCACGGAAGTCAGGGGACATGTTTATCACCTCCGCTCCTTCACCTGTCGTTGCTCCCAGCTGCCAGGGACAGCCAAGGTTGGTCTTAGGGAGGAGGGGCCAGAGGAAAGAATGAATCACCCCTAGAAAAGCTGCCGGTGCTGACTGCGGGCTGCCCTTATCCTGGGCACAGCAACCTGCTTTGGGCTCTGAACTCTACAGCAGCCCGACTATAACATGACCTTGGCCAAAGTCCTTCTATCTGGGCCTTGGTCAGGTATTTTTAGTTGGCTCTTAGCTCTCATTACCCTCCTGGTGTTGGGCCCTGCCTTTCTCAACTGTCAGAGATAGCCCCTCACTTCTACTGAGCACTTACATAGAACTCCATCCTGGGCTAAGAGTCCCCACTGGCAGCCTGGCCCATTAGGGGGACAGTGTGGTGAGGAGCCATCATCTGGTACCTTAGTGCCCCTCCCCTTGAGCTCTGCATTCCTCATGCTGGGAGTCACCGGGATCAGCTGCAGATCACCCCAGGTTTAGAAACAACTTTGGGTCCTTCCCCACACTCCCGCCTTCCCAGGCTCCTCTCCTCTCTGAATACAGGCACTTCCGGTCCCTTCCCAACCGCACTTCCGGTCCAGCTCTTCCGTCCAAGCCCAGAGGGGTTAAGCTGTGCCTGTGCAGCTTTTGTCTATAAAGATGATGGTGCATAAAATGTGGGTTAGGGAGATGGGTTAGCAGGATGAGGATCGGGTGAGTGGGTGAACACCAGCAAGGCTATGTTGGTGACTCTGTCCTTCTCCAGAGGGGAGGAGGGCGGGTGGGGGGGGGGCGTCCTCCTTCCATGTCTGGTAGAGCCCAGCACTTCCTATAGGGAGGATGGAGAAGGTTAAGGCCCGCCTACCCTAATAGCATCTGCTTTTCTCTTACTCATCTCCCCTGTCTGGTCATCTCAAGTCTAGCATCATGCATGAAAACTCCACAAACACCGTCGGCCACCCCAGGATCCTCCCCCCATACTGCTACGGTCTTGTTTTTAACATTCCTCCCTCGCTCCTGCCCCTGCTGTAGCTCCCCCGTTGACCCACTGAACTTGAAGCCCCTAAAACCATCAAAGATCCCCTCTGAGACCAGGCAGACCACCTTGTCCTTGCCTGTTTCTTCCCAGCCACCCACATTCATCTGTCTACATGTGTTCGCCCACCCACAGACCCTACCCCACAAGCACCTGTCCACAGGTACCCACCCACGAGCATCCGCTGCCCTGCACCGGACAGTTCCTAGACACTCATTTTCTCCGGAGTTGTTGTGTCTGGTTTGAATTCCAGAGCCTCTTAGAATGGAAGAGTTCTCAAGTCCTAAAGTATTTTTCTTTTTCCTCATGGGGCCTCCTGGAGTCTATGGGAGCTGGGGACAGGCTCGGTGTGAGGTAGAGGTGAGGTGTATAGACATGGAACTGAGGAGGGAGAGCAAGACCCAGGTCACGTGACAAAGACCCAGGCCTTTGTGTATTTTGAACTGCTATAACAAAACACCCGAGGGCAAAAGTAAAAAAAAGAGGTTTCTCTCAGAGTTCTTTAGACTCCGGAATAAGGCTTGGGGAAGCTTCGGCTGGCTCTGGTGACGGCCTTCAGCACTGTTAGCGTTGGTTTCCTTGGGTGAGTCCCTTAAACTTTTACCACTCCCATCCCCATGTACCTGCCTCTGTATGGACAGCTGAGGCAGGGGCATAAAACGAGCCAACTCTATGAACATGCATCAGTTGACTGTCCCTGTGGTGTGAGGGGGTTAGCCTCCATGCTGTTACAGGTACATCCAGAGGACAAGCTGGGCGCCGTCTCAAAAATAGAATTGACCAGTGGGCTGCGTGCCAGCACCCAGTGAGGTCAAAGGAGAAATAGAACAAAGACCATGGCTCTGGTGGCTCCCCACGGGATTGTCTGAATTCCCAGTCAGGATCACCACAGCCTGAAGATGGCTCCTTGAGGAGAGCAAGCTCTCAGTGCCTCCCTATGTCCCTCACAACCACCCCAAGGCTGCCCCTAGCAGGTTGCTGCAAAGCCAAATGGAGAGGCCTCTCCAGCAAGCTCAGGGTGTACAGTCTCAGCTAGCTCTGGTATTGCTGGCACCTTCCTCTCTATATTCCTCTCGGGCAGCCAGCACTGCCTGTACCTGGTCATGCCCAGGTCTCCTGCTGAACTGGGCCTTCCCCAGTATCCCAGCCTCCAGGTCACCCCCAAGCTCTACCTACTCGGTGTGGAGTATCCATTTCACAAACACGGGATCTGCTGTCTGGCTCACCTCCAACCCTCAGAAGGGCATTTGGAAAAGTGTCTGGCAGTCACCTTCCCCTTGGGCATAGTCCTTTCTCCAAGATCATACCAAGAAGACAGAGACAAGAAGGGCGGAACCATCGGCCTGCTTTCTGAAGACAGCAGCTGGTGCTCTCCAAGGCCTTTTTCTGTTCTTGAAACATAGGTTCATTGTATGCATGTGTTCATGTGTGTGCATGCATGTTCATGTGTGTATGCATGTTCATGCATGTACATGTGTGTTCATGTGTGTATATGCATGCTCATTGTATGCATGAGTGTTCGTGTGTGCTCATGTGTGTTCATGTATATGAGTGCATGTTCATGTGTGTGCATGCATAAGGGAAGCACAGGTCAGCTTCAGGCATCTCGCCTCAGGAGCTCTCCGCCTTGTATTTTGAACATCTTTCATTGGTCTGGAGCTTGACAAGCAGTCTGGGTGCTTGTGACTAACTCTGTCCTCACACCCAGCTTTTTACCTGAAGGCTGGGGACAGAACCCAGGTTCCCGGAGAGCATGGTAATTGACTAAACCATCTCCTCAGCCCATTACATATATTTTCTTTCTTTTTTTATTTCTTTAAATATATATATATATATATATATATATATATATATATATTACATGCATTGGTGTTTTGCCTGCCTGGATGTCTTTGTAGGGGTGTTAGATCTTGGAGTTACAGGCAGTCATGAGCTGCCATGTGGGAGCTGGGAACTGAATCCAGTTCCTGTGGGTAGAACGCTCAGTGATCTTAACCATTGAGCCACCTTGCCAGCCCCATATTTTCTCATCTTGGGTCAGACCACCCAGAGTCCTGGAAATCTCTCCTTGGGCTCAGTTTCTTACCTAAGCCCCAGAGTTTGCCAGGACACTCCAGAGGCCATTACTGTGAAACAGAACTGGGCCTTGTTGCTTAGTAAAGAAATGAGTCTCTTGGCTTCTTGCTCCTGCCCAGACCCCAGTACCCACAGAGCAGGAGCTTGGGACCCAGCTGCTCCCTGCTGAGTGTGTCCATTCACAGGCACCCCAGGGTGAGGCCCAAGGACCAACCCCATGGTTTCCCAGCCCATCCTTCTTCAGCAGCGGCACCGTCCCCGCCCCCCCAACTCCAGCTGAGGCCGAAGCTCTAGTGGAGTCAATCTGTGAGGCGATTCTTTAATTTTCCAATCAGCAGGGAGCTGGCTGCTCTCTCTGTCCCCACAGGGAGCAGTGAAGCCATTAAACAGAGCAAAGCTTGATTCCCTGCATCAGCGCTGGTGAGGCCTGCTCCCCAACACTAGCCTATACCCCGACAGCACCACAGCCCATTTTCCCACTGTACAGAAGAGGAACTGAGGCTCTGGATATGAACCTACAACAGTCTGTCCGACCCACGGATGGGGACAGTGCTGGGACCAGGATTCAAGCTTCATGAGTCCTGTGTGATGCTGTGACCTGATCTGCCAGCAGACACCTGGAGGGGTCAGAGTCTGTCAGCCCTAGCAATTGTTACATCTCTCTCCTCTGTCTCCTCCACAGCTGCCTTCTCTCAGAAGGGGCCTGGGAGATCTTGCCGCTGTGACTTCCTAACTTTCCTCCTCCGTGCATCTTGGTCAAGCAACTTAGCTTCTCTGTGGTTCTCTCTTCTTGTCCAAGCCCAGATAAGGATTCTTTCCTCATGGGGTTGGTAGTGGTTGTTGGAGATGCTCTTGTAATGGCCCCTCCCCCTCCAGTTCTGCTCCCTTCACTTGCAAAGTGTGCCCAGTCCTCCCCTGCCGAGAGTGGGCTTTCCTAGAGAGTCACCCTAGCAACTGAAGTCACTGTTCAGGACAGATTGGGGTGACCACTGGGGAACAATAGCATGGTATGTGTGCACACATGCGTGTGTGTGTGTGTGTGTCTGTGTGTGCGCGCGCGGGCACGTGCTCTTGCACGGGGGGGGGGCGTATGGAAGCTCGAGCCTCTTGTCCTCAGGTGGGACAAACTTCCATGTCATTTCTTCTCCTGCTGTCCTGAGGCCCAGGCTCAGGCAAACCTTTCTCTGGACAAACATCTTTGCTCAGACCCTCCCCAGCTTCATCCTGTTGCCGAGACTCCATCCCTAAAAATCACTCACATACATGTTCCCACCCCCCACAGTCTGCTTGTAGAGAACCCAAGGTAATGGTTATAAAGGGCTAACTGACAAGATGGTATAATCTAATCACCCCATAAAGTGGGCGCCATGAACAATCGACCATGCTACATGGTAAACATTTGGTTAAAACAGTCCCCTGCTAGCGTTGCTGGGGTAGTCACTGCGGCTCGCTGGTCTGCCTAGACTAAAGAAGAAGGAGGGTCAGAACGAGGCAGCTTTATTATAGAGAGCTCTTAGCCAGCTGGGTATGGTGGCATGCACCCGTAATCCGAGTACTTGGGAGGCAGCGGCAGGATCTGCAGGAGCTCGGTCATTCTCAGCTACATAGTGAGTTCATGGTTAGCCTGAGCTACATGTGACCCTGTCTGACAACCGAAAAGGAGGGATGACAGGGTCCCATCCTCAGCAGTGGAAAGCAATCAAATCAAATCAATAAGCAGCAGACAGACTTCATCCCAGGACCCGGTTATGATTTATCATGGCAGCTGTGGTTGCTTGGAGCACTAGAGCGGAAAAAGGGTGTCCATTTGTGATCTACTGGTAATGCCTGTACAGGGCACCAGGAAAAGGGTGTCGATCTGTGATCTACTGGTGATGCCTGCACAGGGCACCAGACAACAGAGAGATAGTGGGTATGCAGAGTACCTATTTATGGATAGCTGAGGTTGAAGGTTCTCTCCAGCGTTGGCAGCCTGTGATGTTGTGTTGTAATTCTAAGGCAGGGATCAGAGGGCTCTGCCAGCGCGCACAGAGTAATGGAAGCAAGCTGGGGGCGGGGCTTGTGAGAAAGTCACTCAAGAGAGGACCCGGGGCCTCCTGCTGAGAGCCTGCCTGTGCTGCTCCCAACCTGCAAGGGCACTGATTTTGGGATGAGGTGTTCCAGTCTAGCCTGCAGTCACCCCCACCCCAGCGGGTCCCTGTCCTGCAGCCACCGGGTAAGAATCTCTCTCCCAATTCAGACTCACAGCACGGAGAAGACTTAGATGCGTCTTGGACTTGTTTTCTTTTTCTTTTTTCTTTAAGCCACAGTGGTTTAGGAGGGTAATGAGTTTTGTTGTGGAAGGGTCCCTGCTGTGGGTGATTGGTCGCTGGGTCCTGGAGGACTTATAAGAAGCAAGGAACACGTCTCTCCAGATTGCTAGGAAGATGGGAAGTGGCTCCCCACCGGCTTCCATCTGCCTCTGTCCAAAGGCTTCCTCAGTCACCCGCTCCCTGCACCTGTGCCATCCTAGAGTAGAGAATGCATGTGTGTGTGTGTGTGTGTGTGTGTGTGTGTGTGTGTGTGTGTGTGTGTGCGTGCGCGCGCGCGCATATGCGCACATCGTAACTCTGAGGGCATCCCATGTCATGTGGTCCACGGTGGCAAGAGGTAGGCCCAAGAGATCTGAACTGGGACATAGTTCACATCTGCCACCCTGAGCCCCTGTGAGGCTGGGTCTCTTGGCTGAGTGTCCCTCACGGGCAGGGGAGAGGGTGGCAGGTGGTGTCTATGCTGGGCAGGTCAGCCACCTGTGCAGGGTACAAGAGAAGCCATTGTTGTCCCTTAGAGTAAAGGCAGGGGGCCAGGCTCTGGGCATGGAGGAGTGAAGACCATCCTGCCCAACTCTTTCCCAGGAAGGGGCTCATTCTATTCGAATCATCACACTCCCCACTGTCCCAGCAGAAGGGAACTGAGCTGTATTGAGCATCGTGGGAGAGAAAGGGTGGGTAGAAGGGAGGAAGAGAGGAACAGAGAGGGCATCCCCTGTCTTTTCTATGCATGGCTTTGACCTTGATCTAGGGACAAGACCGACAGATGCTGGGAGAGACTGTATTTAAACGCACCTCACTTCCCCACACGCTAACTGATTCATGAGAATGAAACTGCAGTGGGCTGCAGTCTTAAGCGGTGGCCAGTGTCATAAACCGGAACCCTGGGGCCTGGTCTGACCCCAGGCAAGCCGATTTCCACTGGAGAGTCAGCTTTCCCTGCAGATAGGAAGGGGATGGATTCAGGAGGCTGCTATCTTGTCAGTCGGACCTGGGCTAGGAGTTCAGGACTCAGGTGCCACAGATGTCCTTGCTGGCCCCCTAACCTGAAAGCTGGCATAGCTAACCCCATTTCACAGAGGAGGAGACAGGGGCCCTGAGGGATTAGTTAACCTCCTCAGAGATGCAGAACTTAAAAGTCTGGAAGCAATGTTCGAACCTGTGCTGAGCAGGTAGTCACAAGGCTTAGCTTCCCACGGTTGGACCTCCGGTTTTCTCTTTGAGGTTTTGCCTGTTGCCGTTGCCGGCCACCTCTCATTTGCCTGGCATGGCGTTAACGGGTCATTTGATGAGAGGTGTCTCTATATCCACGATGCCCTTTCTGTTTGCGAGTGAAGAAAATGCTGTATCGGTTTCTCTTTTCATTGCCGTGATCAAATACCTCACAAAAAGCAGTGGAAGGAAGGCTTAGTTTTTGCTCGAGGTTAAGGGCGTGGCCCATCATGGCGGCAAAGGCATGGAAGCTGGAGCAGGAGGTGGCTGGTTACATCAAGCCTGCAATAAGGGAACAAAAAGTGGACAGAATGTGGGGGTTGTATATCAAGACACTAGGCCTGTTCTTATTGACCGAAATCTGAGTGATCCTGCCCTACCTGGGGTCTAAGCTGGACCTTTCCCACGTGACTGCCCCCAGGCTTCTGCTCATCCCAGTGGACCGATACCACTTCCCACCTGACATACCTGTATCCAGAAACTCTCTGATTGGGCCTCCTCTAACACATACCCCACCTCTGAGCCAATCGTAGCTTCTAGGGAGATGGGATTCTGTGATTGGCCAGGAGTGGATCACGTGTGAGCTGTGAGCTCACGTGGTTGGCAGTTCCAAAGCAAAGGACAAAGCAATAGATGGAAAAGATAGCTGCCCAGTTCAATCACGCCCAGAGAGAGGTACAAAGTGTCTCAGATGAGAACACAGTAGGTCAGAAGGTTGAGGGGACTGTCCAGACGACAGAACAGGGAAGTGACCCAGCACCTGTAATGAGCACCTCGGCTGTGCAGGGCTGTCAAGAGAGGGAAACCCCATCCTGCTGGACCGGGCAGTCACAGCTGTCTGGGGAAGGCCAAGTTAGAAAGGAGCAGGGACCGTAAACAAAAGTCACCAGCTGCAGCAGAGAACTGTCACAGGCTTCGATGACTAATTGCTGAGTGTGTGGTACAGGCAGAAATTGCCCCTGGAGTTCAGGGAAGAGGGCAGGGACTGTGCTGCTGCGGGGAAGGGGGTCTCAAAGTGAGGCTGAACTTGGCCTTGAATTGCAGATGGGAAGCGCTGAACAGACAGAGGCGAGCAAATGGCAGGGGCCGGTGGGTACCGGCTGCTCTTAGATTCTGTGGCTTAGAAGAGTTTTCTCACCACGAGTTCAAATCTCAGCTCTGCCACTGAGGAGCTACCCAACCTTGGGCGAGTTACTTCCCATCTCTGATCATCAGGACTTCTAGGCATAAGTCGGGAAGAGAGGTTCCCAGCTCTGCCTATCTAGCCTGGTCATTGTGAAGACAGAATCAAGTGTCATGAATGTTAGTTACCTTTGAGAAAAAGTCGTGGTAACAGATGGCCAGCCCGGTGCATCTGTCCCTAGCCAGAACTCCCCAGGGTCTAAGGAAGACGTATCCCATAAGTCCTCCGTAAACCCTTGTGATGCATTCCAAAATGGATTTGAAGCCCAATCCACCCGCCACTAACCTCAGCAGTCCCCCCTGCTGGGGACTCAAACATGGCACTCAGGCGAGAACCCAGTCCAGGGCTCTCTCCTTTCCAGGATGCCCTTAAGGGACCACTTACTTAATGCTCAGAGGCAGGGTCAGAGTCAGGAAAGTGGAGCATTGTGATTGGCTAGAGCCTGGTTACATGGCCAGCAAGGGTTGAGGGTCTAGTGCTCCCTCCTGACTCTAGACTTACTTGAGAGCTAAGGGCTCGCTCATAAAGGGCTTTTTTAGGGGAAACCTCAAAGTCCTATCTGATCTACAAGTCCTGAAGTCCCCACCTGCTGATTCTTGACGGTTGTTTCCTCCGATCTGTAATGACCTCTGTCCTAGTTTCAATCCCGTGGCTGTGATAAAATGCCCCAGCCAAAAAAAGGAACTTAAGGACAAAGGTGTTTATTTCAGCTCACAGTTTCAGGTTACAATCCATCACTGTGGAGAAGTCAAGTCAGGGGCTTCAAACAGCTTGTCACGTCTCATTCGTAGTCAAGAGCCTAGAGAAAGGAGGACATGCTCCCTCACGCGTACTCAGCTTCATTCTTCCACTCTTACACAGAAAGGACTCCTGCCTAGGGAATGATACCACCCACAGTGGGCAGAGTCTTCCAATATCATCTAGCTTAAGATAATTTCCCGAAGACATGCTCACACGTCAACCCACTGTAGACAGTCTCTCCCTGAGACTCTTCCTAGGTGATTCCGGGTAGTGTCAAGGTGACTCCAGGTAGTGTCAAGGTGACAGAGCTGGCCACTCTTCTGTAACTCAGTATATGGTAGCTGGAACAGATGCAACCCATGCGGATGCAGTGTTATTTGAAAATAATATCACACCAGTGTTGAACACACACAGACCATTTTCTAGATAATAAATACACTGCCTGTGACTGTCCAAGCTGAGTTTACACCTAATGGGTATTATTTCTCACCTAGAGATGATTTAAACTATACTGGGAGATATAGGTCCTTCACAGACACCTTACACACAAGAGACTTGAGCACCCACAGAGTCTGGTCCTGAAGAGAAGTGATCTGGAACCTCCCTCCTTCCCCTCTCCACTTCTGTAGAACAGCTGGATTTCAAATGCAGGTGTTGGGGGTAAAAAGGGTATAGCTGACTTGGCACATATGGACGATGGCCTTGAGGACCAATCTGATGCTGGAGAGAAGCTATACTAGCCATAGGCTGTAGAGAGCAGAGAGAGGTGGCATTCAGAGTCCACGATGTTAGACAGGTTGGGAAACTTGGGCCACAGCATCCCTGATGGGGTTTAGCTCAGAGTGGAGCACACGCAAGCTAAGAATCAAGACTCACCCTCTATTCCTCTTCCACCTTATTATGGAGGCAGAGTCTCTCAATAAAACCCAGAGCTTGCCACAAGGGCTAATCTTACTGGTTAGCTTGCTCTGGGGAACCCCTGTTTTCCTTCCAAGGCTGAAACTTCAGGCAGACTGCCAAGCAAAACCCACATTTATGAGGGTTCTGGGGATCTGAACTTAGGTCCTGACACTTTTTATGGCAAGCACTTAACCATGGAGCTGTCCTAGACCTCTCTCCTCGTAAAGGCACCCTGCCCTTAAAACTTACCACTCTGGATCCGAACCTCCCCCACACGGACCCTCGTGGGACCAAACCTCATCTACATCAGGGCACTTAGCTGTCACTTCAAACTGTCTCCTTGACTTCTGCCGCGTCTGAACACTGCGTGCACTCTTGTTTTCTTTTTATCCACTCTATTTTTGAGCACATTAATACATTTAGTTACTAAGAAAACTCCCTCTCACGGCTGTGAATAGAAAGCCAGGATGAGCCGCCATCCACAGGAATAAATCCCCTGCGGAACTGTGTTAATTAAGTCCTGGCGAGACCCTGGAGCTTGGGCAGGCTGTGAGCACGAGGCTGCTGCTTACAAAGGAGAATAATGAAAACAAGCAGAGAGAGACTTGCACCAAGGGAGGTCCCTCCTCGATGTCATCAGAGAGACCGGAATAGAATTGCGGAGGGATTAGCTCTGACCCTGTGTGACTCGCTGCCATCTCTGACACCTCTCTCATTTCTCTCTCCACCTGGAATCAGATTGGAGTCACATGGCTGTGCCCCGCGGAGATGCCTGTTACGCCTAGGGGAACGGATGCAGAGCTTTTCTTACCTTCGAGTTCTGTAATCTCTTCTCTTCAGCTTTAGTCTCCTTTTGTCCATTTACGTTCCGTCTGCCATGTTTTCATGCTTCTGGGGACAGTGAAACCTCTGATGTGCCTAAGCTACTCCAGGTCTGTGTCCATGTGTGTGCGTGCGCACAGGTGTGTGCTTGTGTGTGCATGTATGTGTGTGCTTATAGGTAAAAGCTCAGAGGTTAGCACTGGGCACTTTCCTCAGTCGCTCTCCATCTTACTTTTCGAGGCAGGGGCTCTCACTGAACTTGCAGCTTACTGATTGGCTCGCCAGCATGGCGCTTACTGATTGGCTGGCCAGCAAGCCCTGGTGCTCATCCTGTCTCAGCCTTTCCAGGGCTGGGTTTATAGGGGCGCAGCACTGTGTCTGGCGTTTGTTCAGGCACTGAGTAGACACTCAGGTCCTTATGCCTGCGCAGTGAACACCCCCGACTCCCCCAGCCGTCCTCACCTTCCCACAGCCTTTTGATTGATGAAGCCAAAACCCAGAAATGAAGGCCATTCCCACAAATACTTTATCTGCTGATTAAGTGCAGAGACAGGCTGTGTGGATTTGTTTGTTTGTTTTTTTTTAAATGATAAAGCACTAACAGTTACTTATAAATAGTTACAGCATACCTGTCATCCATTAAGTGTCAACATTTATGACTTAATGACATGGTTTTTATACTGTGACTGATACTTGGGGCTGTTTATCTGCTTGCAAGCATGCATAGCTACATTTGAGGTAGATATATCTAAGTTGGATGTATATGGTGTTACATTGCCTGTTGCATATGATCTACTTTGTTGTTGTTGTGTGAGTGTGTGTATGTGTATATTTGTGTGTTTCTTTTGTGTTTATCACACGCCAGACTCTAAAAATAAAGTCCTTCTCATGACTTTAATCTTCACAGCAGCCCCAGGAGATAGTACTGTTAAAAAAACCAACCAAACAAACAAAACCTTTTCCCTTTTCCAAAAGAAACTGAATCCCAGAGAAGCCCAACCACTTGCCCAAGAACTCGCAGACTACTGGGCATAAGGATTAAGATTATATTTGCATGAATTTGATGCCAGAGCCCATGAGGGCTGACTGCTTCCCACAGGGAAACTGAGGCCAGGGAATAGGCATGCCCTAATTTGCATTATTTTTGGTCACCAGGAGTCTGAGATGAGGCTACCTCCTGTCCCTGACTATCCTTTGCCAGCAGCTCCAGAGGTCCCCTCATAGGCAGCACCCCAGTGTCTCACTGGTTGGACTTTCTCACCTGTGTATCAACTGAAAATGTCTCCGGGCCTCCCTGGCCCTTCTCCCACAGGGAGCACGATACTGTTCTCCTCTGCCAGGTCTCATTTGATTGTTTATGCAGTAGACAAATGTACCAATGAGGTGACATTGAATGATGGGTATGCTGGCACAGGGCTGTGTTTAAGGCCCTGGCTGAGGGGCCTGTTGCCTGACGGAGACTGGGAAGAGCTGCTGACATTGAAGGCTGTCGGCCTGCTATTCTGACTCAGGAGGCCTCCTGCTTCCCTCCCTGGGGTTCCCTCTCTGCTTCTTTCTTTCCTTCTCTTCCTCGTCCCCCCTCCCATCTTTGTCTCCCTTATTCCAGACTTTCATGCCACTGTATTCTGCTTCGGGCAGCCTGCTAAGACCTGTCAGGGTTCCCCTCATGAAAACCAATTGTGTTCTTGGATGGAAGGTGACTGAGTTAGCACAGGACTTTACCACAAGCAGCCCCTTGTTTGAGAATTGGATGAGCAATGACCAGGGCAGGGTATTGACTTCCCAGACTCACATAAGCAGGGGGCAGTGGCTGTCAAGGAGTGCTCATAATTCTGGATTTGTCCTACACTGGGGTGTTCGACATGATGGCAAAATGGCAGCGGCTACAATGGTGGCATGAATTCAAGTGACACTATGTCTCAGGAAGACCTGCTACAGGCAAGGGGACAGAGAGGCCCCAAAAGGCTCACAGGACAGGCACTGGGTGGCAGCATGATCAATCTGATGCAAGAGTGTCTCCAAAGAGTGGTGAGCCAACTTCTTGAGCCATACCTGTGATCTCTTCTCAAAGCCACCTGGAATGGCAACAGTGCCTGTCTGCAGAGACCCTGGCACAGCCTAGCAGAGGTGCAGAACCCAGGAAGCACCTCTGAGTCACAGCTGCTCCTTCCGTTGCTGCCGCTGCCGGCACCAGTGACTTTTGTCCTTGATTTCGGTAAAATGCTGGACAGAAGCGACTTAGGAAGCGTCTTAGTTAGGGTTTCACTGCTGTGAAGAGACACCATGACCACAGCAGCTCTTACAAAGGAAACATTTAACTGGGGCTGGCTCACAATTCCAGAGGTTTCCAGTCCATTGTCGTCATGGTGCATAGAAGCATGGCAGCATGAAGGCAGACATGGTGCTGAAGAAGGAGCTGAAACCTACATCTTGATCTGAAGGCAGCAGAAGGGAACTGTGTCCCACTAGCCAGATTTGAGCATATGTGAGACATCAAAGCCTGCTCCCTCAGTGACACAATTCCACGCCCAACCCAATAAGGCCACACCCACTCCAACAAGGCCACACCCACCCCAACAAAAATCACACCCTCTCCAACAAGGCCATACCCTCTCCAATGAGGCCACACCCACTCCATCAAGGCCACACCTATGACAACAAGGCAATATCTCAGAATAGTGCCACTTACTATGGGCCAAGCATTCAAACACATGAGTCTATGGGGTCTACTCCAGTTCAAACCCCCACAGAAAGCAAGGAATTATTTTTGGCTTCTGGCTTTTAGGGGATTTCAGTTCACCATGGTGGGGAATGCAGTCCATCTGCTGGCAGCTGGAGCATGTAGCAGAATGATCCAGAAACAACTATACTGTAGGCAGAGCTGGTATACCCTTCACGCCCCAACCCTCAGGTCTTAGTACCACCAAGCATGTCTTGCTTCTTAAAGCTCCCCCTGGCTGAGCAACCAGATGAGGACCTGGGTGGCAGCAGGGGGACGGGGCATTTCACATTCAAGTCATGCTACTGTCCTTCGGGTGTATCTACTTGTGGCAGTTGCCCTGGCAAGGACACCTTGGAATACGTTCCAGCCACGGGGAGTAACTTGAAGGAACCTGAGTTCCTACTGTAGAGCTGTCCTGGTCCCGCGCTGAGTCAGATGGGAGGTGGCTGAGCTGAGCCGGGATGTCATCCTGGCTGCGAGCAGCCAGCCCACAGGCCAGCCGGGGTTAATGTCTCTCCATCTCGGTGATAACTTGATCAATGGCTTCCCTTCACCCTGTTCCTCCTTGAAACTTAGGTCCTTTCTTGGCTGATTCCTGCCTGGTGAGACCCTGAGTGAGCCATTACTGCTTAATTACTGGCTAAATGGTCTAATTTGTTCTTCATTTGTTGGCGACGAGGCCAGGCCGTGGAAGCGGAGAGAGAGCAGCAATTTCTCCAGGAACTTTAGCTTTATGATAATAAATGCACTGCACCGGCCCCCTTCTTCCCTGCCAGGCTCTGACGGCAGGCAGGCGGGGTTGACCACGGCTCTACCACAGCCTAAGTAAGCCCTTCCTTCACCCTCCCACCAGCCGGCTCGTCCTTCCCTCTTAGTCTGCCATGGTCTGGACACCCTCGTGCCTTCTGCCTTCTGCCTTCTGCAAATAGGATTTGGATCCAGTCCACCTCTGACCTGATCTTCTAAGGGTTGCAGGGCCCCTGGGTAGAGGAGTGAGTCTGGCCCTCATTCACTCTTTGAAGGCAGTAGGGATGAACCCAGGTGAGCAGGTGACTCTCGGTCCAAGCACACTGATGTACACACAGAGAACTCGGGCACTCGGCTTCCTAGGGTGCTCCGAGGCTGATGAGCTGTTCTTCCCAGAGAGGAGCTGGCAGAGGAACGCACGCATTCTGATAGATTCCAAATTACTATTATAGAATAGACCGGATAAGAGGAGGCCAGAATTAACTTGTGAATGGTTTTCTTGGGAACTTGAAGCAGGTTGAGAGACAGACATTATCTTGTGACAAAAGTCTCCTCTAGGTGTGACTGCATCCCTCAGTCTTCTCTCAGTGATAGATAATGAGCTCTGAAGTGTGTGTGTGTGGGGGGGGGGCGGCGGGGAGGGAGTCGGGGTGGGTGGGACGGCGGCTGAGCTCCGAGTTTGAGCTCAGGCGAGGGAACAGAGAGCCCTTCCACATGTGTGGGAAGAAAGACCAGGGGAATGGTGGGAACCAGGTGGGGTCTGCTCACCTGTGAGGCGGAGGATGTTCAAGGCTAGCCTGAGCTAAATGTGAGATCCTGTCTCAGAAGTCCATGTTCCAACAAAGAGGGGTCGGGGGTGGGGTGGGGGAGATGTTAGAGGCTGTGCCAGTTCAACAGGACAAAGTGTCCCTTGTCAGGGTGATCCACCACAGGGAAAGTGTCTGTGCTGAGGGAACAGTACAGGCTGTTGGAAGGGGGGACCTTAGGTGGGGCACCCACAGAAGGGACAGGAAGGAAGCAGGGCCACAGGATGCGACTCTGAACTGGGGTACAGACCCACCCTGACAGCCAGCCACTCCTGACCTGTAGAGCTGGTGTGGCCCTTCAGAGTCCACTTGAGTCGGGGGTGAAGTCTGGGGGGGCTCAAGCCCTTCCCTAGGAAACAGCAAGATTTGGTTATGATGGCTTCCTGCAATGAAGCCATCCTTGAAGGAGACCGGAAGTTCAGGTCTGTGGGCAGGTGGCCTTCCCAGGAGCTGGGGTACAAAGAGTGCTTTTGGAGGACTCTGGGTGGCTCCTGTGAGACTCAGGGCAGAGGCTCCCACACCATGTCTGCTGGGCTCCAGGTCTGCTCCTCTCGGCTCTGTGCTCCAGGCGTCACGTCTACAGCTTTTATCCCGGATCCTCACCGTTTGCCGTCAGACCCAACCTGGCCACCAGATGCCTGGTAATCTTTTCTGTTCCTGTTGGGCCCAGTCTGACTCTGCTATGCCCTTCTGTAGAGGGAAGATATGACACCCCCCCCACTCTTACCAGCCAGCTCCTGGGTTTACTACCCATGGGAAGCGGTTCAGCAGCTAGGAATGTCACATCAGTTATACCTGCCCCCTCTGTTTCGTTATGCGTCTGCAAAGGGACACAACGTGTAGTGGATAAAGCAAGCCAATGCTGGATTCTGAGGGTCTGGGTATACACCCGTGCTCCCCACTAGCCAGGTGCATGATTTGAGCAGATAAACTTCTTTGTTCCTCAAGTTCCCAACCTACAGAAGGAGGAGTTATCAGGGGATGCTATACCACAGCACTAGCTGGTTCATTCCCCCACCCAACCCTGAGAGCAATGCCCAGTGCACACACACAGTACCTGTGTACCTGGCATTGGTGCGTATCTTAGTTTGTTTCTATTGCTGGGATAAACACCATGACCGAAAGCAATTAGGAAGGAGAGGGTTTATTCTAGCTTATCATAGAGGGGGGAACCTGAGAACAGAATCCGAAGCAGAGGCCACGGAGGGAATACTGCTCGCTGGCTTGCTCCCCATGGCTTGTTCAGCCTGTTTGCACTTAGAACCCAGGATACCAGCCCAGGGTGGCACTGGGCACTATGGGCTGGACCCTCCCACTTCAGTCATGAACCATGACAATCCTCCCATGACAGACTTTGCTACGAGCCAATCTGATGGAGGTGTTTCTTAGTTAAGGTTCCTTTCCCTAGATGACTCTAGCCGATGTCAAATTGACAAAAAAAAAAAAAAAAAAAAAAACCCTAACCAAGCCAGGCTGATGTTTGGTAGGTCTTTGTTCTCAGCTGCCATCTGTACTTAATTGGAATTGACCCAGAGAAGATGCAATGCTAGGAGAAACTGTCCCGACGTTCGAGCAACTGCCACATATTGCCACCAGGCAGGTTATCCTGGGACAGACAGGGTGACTAAAGAGGTGTTTTATGTTATTTGAAATGATTGTGAAAGGTTTTGTTTCCCTGATTTCTTTCTCCGTTCATATGTCACTTGTATATAGGAGGGCTGTGGATTTTTGTGAGTTGATTTTGTATCCAGCTTCTTTGCTGAAGGTGGATGTCAGCTGTCGGAGTTCGCTGGTGGGAATCTTAGGGTGGCTTATGTTTGCTATCGTATCATTTGCAGACAAAGCTACTTAAGAGTTCCCTCTTTCCTATCTGGATCCCCTTGGTCTCCCTCAGGGGACTTATTGCTCTAGCTAAGACTTCAAGCGCTATCTTGAATAGGCAGGGAGACAGTGGGCAGCCTTGTCTTGTTCCTGATTTCAGTGGAATTGCTTTGACTTTCTCTCCATTTAATTTGATGTCGGCTATAGGATGGCCATAAACTGCCTTTAGTGTGTTGAGCTATGTGCCTTGTATCCCTACTCTTTCCAGGATTTTTATCCTGGAGAGGTGCAGAAAAATATAAACACCAAGTAAGCCGAAAAACTTTCAACTCCCAATCTGTCCTGCCTGCAAGACATGCTAGGGCGATGACAGCACCGAGCTGTGGGAATAGCCAACTGAAGTCTGATTTGACTGCAAGAGATAGAAGCCATACCCAACTCTGACTGGGCAGCCAAGAGCCAGAGGCTGGATAGCCCAGAGACGTAAGATAAATCCAAACACTACTGCTCTAAAAAGTGTATCGATAAAATGGCTCCTAATAATATTCTGCTATACTCGTAGATTGTTGCCATGCCTGATTATCACCAGAGACACTTCCTCCTGAAGCATATGGGACCAGATGCAGGGACCCACAGCCAGACATCACACACACACACACACACACACACACACAGTCCTTGGAACACACAGCTCTGAATGGGATGTCTCCATCAAACCCCTCCCCTCAGGGCTCAGGGAACCTCATGGAAGAGGAGCCAGAAAGAGTGTAAGAGCTGGGGGGACGGAGGATACCAGGAGACCAAGGCCTCTACATCAACTGAGCAGGGCTCCCTTGAACTCACAGAGAGCGAACCATCAAGCACGGGGGGTGGGGGTGGAGGGGTGGGGGGTGGGCACGGGGCCACGCCAGGTCCTCTGTGTATATATTAGAGCTTCCAGCTTAATATTTTTATGGGACTCCTGAGCGTGTGAACACCTGGGTGGGGCTTTGACTCTTATGCCTGCTTTTGAGATTCTCTTCCTTCTGCTTGGTTCAGCCTTGATGTGATGGGTTTTGGTTTATTTTACTATATTTTTTATTTCGTCAAAAATAAAGAGGGTCTGTACCAGGGACAGACTGTCCCTGCTCCTCTATTACATGGCATGGGATCTAGGGCACCCCCAAGCCCAAATTGCTTATCCCCCCCCAAAAAAACTAAAGGTCCAAGGACTGAGCTCAAAGAGTCCATTATCCCCAAGTCTGGATTGCCATGTCTTAATTACTTACAGGAGCCAGAGAGGGGACCTGGACTCCCTCACCCATTATGCGCACCTGAGGTGGGAGAGAGACAGCGGTGTCCACCTCTCTGCAGGGGGGGGGACACCCATTCTCACCCACAAAGCAGTCACATTTGCCTTCCTAAGACTGTCGGGTCTTTTCAGGCTGAGGGTCCCTGGTGGTCTGCTGGGCGTGGGAACCGTAGACTGTAGGGGCCAGCAGATGGCAGCCTCTGTCCTGTGTCTACCCCTGGGGTGAAGTTTTCCAGCTGGAAGCCTCCCTTGCATCTCTAGTCAGAAGGTATAGAATTCCTGACAGCAGAATGCCCTTCCCCCAGCGTACCTGGTTTGCTCGCTTTGCCATGGCAGCTGTCAGAGACTGTGCCTCTGACGCAGATGTCTCCCAGAGTTTTTGTCTGGCCCGTGTCACCGACTGGTTCTCCTTACCCCAGCCTTCAGAAGGTATGTGCTGCAGAGTCTGGGGAGTAGCCCAATTCATCCCTGCTACCTCCCACAGGACACTCTGAGCTACTCCCATGCACGTGGCAGAGGTCCCAGGACACAACTGAGCACCTACTGTGTGCTACACAAGCACCTACTATGTGCTGCCTATCCTTTCTTCCATGGTGTGGTACAGATAGTGATAATAGGAAGGAAGTTGATGAACAGTTTCCAGAATTCCTTCCTTCCTTCCTTCCTTTCTCTCTCTCTCTCTCTCTCTCTCTCTCTCTCTCTCTCTCTCTCTCTCTCTCTGTGTGTGTGTGTGTGTGTGTGTGTGTGAGAGAGAGAGAGAGAGAGAGAGAGAGAGAGAGAGAGAGAGATAGGGTGTGTGATAGGTCAACCTTGGGTGTCATTCGGAGCTGTTCACCTTGTTTTTTGAGGCAAGATCTCTCACTGACCTTACGCTCAATGATTTAACCAGGCTGGCTGGCCAGGGAGCCCCAGAATCGACCTGCCTCTGCTTCCCCAGTGCTGGGATTGAGGGTGCAGGAAATGTGGGTTCTGGGGATTGAACTTGGACCCTCATGTGGGCACTTGATGGCAGGGCAGCATCAGAGGCAGGCAGAGCAACTGGGCGCTGTGGGGAGAGGCTCCATGCACCCAGGAGTCAGCCACACCGGGGTCTGAGCTATACATGAACTGCAGTTGTAGGACCTTGAACAAGGACTGTCTTCGGTTTCCCCATTCAGTAGAGTTGGACCAGGGTGCTCTCTGAGGCTCCTCCAGCATCTTGGCATCCGTGAACACACCTTTTCCCGGGACTAAGGCTTAACACAGCCCTCGTACGGGTGGGCTGGTTTAGGTGCAAACAGAGTGGGTTGTGTGTGGTGGGTGTCTTAGTGGCGCATCTGCTGCCAATATATTGGCAGTGCTGCCACCACAGGTCCCAATTTCAAAATGCCAGTGCTTGGGTGACAAGCCTCTCTTTTTGGGAGGAAGGCGAGTTCTGAGGTAAGGTGGAACTTATGTGTGTTTCCTCAGACCAAAGCCACCCTCTGAAAATCGCTGCTCAGGGCTGGGGAAACAGCGCCTTCTCCTCAGCAAAGAGGAGTCAAGAGGAGCATTGGAGAAGCGCTCTCCAGGAGACCTGGATTTGAATCCTGAAACTGGGTGGCTCTGGGGACACGCTCTGATTTTTCTCCGGGCGCCACCTCTCTCACTTGTCTGGGCTTCCCACGCACAGGCTGTTAAAGTGTTTTCTGGAAGAGGTGGGCTCTCGCCCAGCACTGGCTGTGCCAAGTGGGTAGGTTCTGAGGAGAGCCCGAAGGCTGGCACTGGGGAAAATGTCACCAAATCTAGCTCCTCCGAGGAGCCCAGCTCAGCAGCAGCCTTGGGTCCTTAGCAGTCCTGAACAGCAGCAGTGGCTGTATTAACAACTCCAACTGAGCATGCGCCGGATGCGCCTGATGCCTTGATGTGCCAGAGGGTCACCCTAACCCTCTGCCCTCAAGCTCTCTGCCTTTATGGACTTCACCTGAACACTGAGGGTTGCCTGTCGGACCATCAGCCCCGAAGACCTCACCAGTGGGCAACTGTCTCAGAACTGCTGGGTGGCAAAGCTTCAAGGATGCTGCCAGACAGCGGCTTGTGCTGTGCATGTGCTCAGATCCTCGCTGGGCACCGAACCTCTGCAGCCTTCACCCACCCCTGCTGACCCTGTGAGCTCAACTTTTCACTCTACTTGAAAAAACAAATAATTGTATTTATTTCATTTTCGTGCTAGTGGGTAGGTGTGCCTTAGCAGCCCATGGAGGTCAGAGGATAACTCAGAGGACTCAACCTTCTCTTTCCACTATGTGGGTTCTCGGAATTGAATACATGTTTCCCAGCTTGACCTGGCCGCAAGCGCCTGTGCCTGCTGAGCCATCTTGCCCATCTTTTGCTTTCTGCCCCTTTGCTCAAGTACTTTCCTGTCACTTGGTTGTTATCAGGGTCTAGTCACAGAGGTGGTTCACAGTTGCGCCTTCCTGAATACTGCTCTGCTCCCAGCACCCAGAGTAGTCCCTGCGTGTAGTAGATGCTCAGTAAACACCCACAGAACTAATGAAGTGTGAATACATGAATGATGTGGAGTGAGAGCATTTGCTCAGGCTCAGTCTTTCAAGGTAATGTCTTGTTGGCACAGCAGCAGACAATAGGTGAAGGATGTGCCAGAACCCAGGCTCCATACTAGCCTCAGGGACCACTTCCCCCAGCCAGGCTCAGTCTCCCAGAGGCAGAAGGAGAGTGTCACAGAATCAACCCAGTGCTGGAGAGATCTTAGATCCCTGCAAGGACATCCTGGGGCTGATCTGGAGGGAGCAGGGCTAAGGTTTGAATGTGTACCATGCTGTCTGGCCAGTGAGACCAGACTCCTAGGTAATTTGGCAGGACTCCTGGAACTGGAGAGGACTCAGACCCTCACAACAGAGGCTTCAGAGAGCATTTGGCTCCTAGGTGTCCACTGCCTTCTGCAGGGCGAAGGTCCAGGGATGAAGAGACATGGGGGTGAAGTTCTGTGTGGCAAGCAGGGACCCCTGCCCAGCAGTGCTTCCATCTGGGACCCCAGAATCTTGGGAGAATTCATTTCAGTTCTTTATAAATGATCCAACCTTGGGTAGCTCTGAGGAGTTGCTTTTATGTGCCAGGCCCTGCGACTCTGGTGCTGAGAGGAACCCATGTGTGTCACATGGGAGCTCACGATGCCTTTGAGGAGCTGGTGATGGTATGAATGTGTGTGTGTGTGCGTGTGTGCGTGTGTGCGTGTGTGTGCATACATGTGTGTTTCTACATGCATGTACATATGTCTGCATGTATGGTGTGCATGTATGTATGTGTGTGTACATGTGCATATGTGTGTGCATGTGCATGTGTGTGTGGTTGTGTATGTGCATACATGTGTCTGTATGTATGGTGTGCATGTATGTATGCGTGTGTACATGTGCATATGTGTGTGTGCATGTGCGCGTGTGTGCTTATGTATGTGCATGCATGTGTGTTCCTGCATGTATGTACATATGTGTGTGATGTGCATGTATGTGTATGTGTGTGTGCATGTACATATGTGTGCATGCTGTGTGTGCATACATGTGCATTCCTGTACACATGTACATGTGTCAGTATGTATGGTGTGCATGTGTGTACATATGCATATGTGTGTGTGCATGGGCATGTGTGTGCATATGCATGTGTGCATGTGCATGATGTGTCTATGTATGTATGTATGTATATGTATGATGTGTTCGCACATGTGTACATGTGTACATCCTACACACTTGTACATGTGTCTGTATGTATGATGTGCATGTGTGTGCATGCACATATGCATATTGTGACAGCATGTTCGTGAACATGTGTGCATATGTGCGTGTGTATGTGTGCTTTGTGGAGGCTAGAAGGTGACCTTGGCTGTCACTCTTCAGAAGCCATCCCCCTTGTACTTTGAGGCAGTGTGTGTGACTGGGACCTGGGGATGGAGAATTAAGCTAGGTTTGCTGGCCAGGGACTCTCCTGTCTCCTCCCCATTGTGGGGACTGCAAGCTTGTGCTTTGTCTTGAGTGCCAGGAATCCACCCAGGTCTTTTCACCTGCCAGACCAGTGCTGAACCTTGTCCTCAGCCTCTTGGTGACTTTTGTAGAGTAACAGCCTCAGGTTCTTGTCCTTCTGACCCTTTGCCCTTGTACAAGCTGGCTCTGCCTCCTTAGGGTTCCCTACCCCAGACTTTATTCTTCATTGTGGAAAAGAGATTTTTGTCCCAGATGACACAAACTTTCTGGAGAGAACTTGGGGAGACTGGGGGATGCAGGCCACTGGGGACCAGGTGAGGACACGGAGCTATAGGCCTGGGAAAGCCTTCTCCCAAATGCTCTCGCATGGGGGCTGCTCCGTCTCCATCAGTGTCCAGGCTTGGCACACAAGGAGCTGATTTCCTGTGAGTGGCAAGAGCCAGGCAGAGAGCCAGCTCCTCAGGAAGAGAGTTCTGCATCCTCTGGGAGCCAGGATGGGATGTGGTGCTGATGTGGGGGTGGAGGTGAGAAGGTGAGGAAGGTTCCCATCCATCAGGCATCAACCTGCTGAAAGGGAAGAGAGGGCTGGGAGCCAGAGGGCAGGAGGCTCCATGGTGTTTTCCAGGGGCCTCTCCCATGAACGAGGAAGGTCTCCAACTGCGGCAGGCTGGATCTTCAGTCTTCTGGAAGAGGTTGTTCCAAAGTGAAGGATTTGGGGGAGGTCAGAAGGCTGACTCAAATAGGACAATTGGTGAGAGCGCCAGCAAAGAAGCAGGGAGGATTTCAGCGAGACAGTAGGAAGAACATCCCAGGCAGGGTCATTGTCTAAAACAGCAAACGGTATAGTCAAAGAGGAGAGTGGATGCTTGCGTATGAATTGCTGTTTCTGAATTCTGAGCAAGTCTGTCTCTAAGGATCCTGAAAGGGTTGGCTGCTCACACCCTCACAGAGGAAGGACAATTTCAGAACCCTAGAAGCCAGGTAACCATAGCAGGCACCCGGAGGTGGTGGCCTCTGCATTGGGCCTCAGGGCTCCAGAGAAAGGGGGTAATGTGGACAAAGATCCCAGGGCCTTGGACGCCAGGCTCTGGCTGAGGTAGCCCTAGCTTAGAGGCAGAGACTTGAACCTTCCATGACAGACATCCGGCAAGGAGAACCACCTGACCCGAGCCTGCCAGTCACCATAGTTCGTTCTCCGGATGATTTTCTCTGTACTGTTTTGGATCCTGTGCCACCGTGGAATCGACCACGGACTGGGGCAGAGTTGACGATGGTGCCTGCGCCCGTGCGTTTGGAGGCCAGAGGTTGACAGAAGCTGGCACCTTCAGTTGCTCTCCACCTCATCTTTGAGGCAGGATCGCTCAGTGAACCGAAAGTTCCTTATTGTGGCCAAGTGGCCCCCGAGTCTGCTGTACCCCATTTTCCCTCCCTGCCCCTGCCATACACACATACAGGGGGTACACAAATACATACACCATGCAGATACCACACACACAAGGACAGAGGTGACAATGAGCAGGTAATAACGGGTTATGTGCTTGTATTCACGGGCTCAGATAGCACACACATACAAGTGTGTGCACACCACAGAATGAGCATACATATGGCTGCATGCAGAAACACAGATGCACATGCAAATCCACACAGGCATGCAATCAAGTGTGCTCTATCGTGCCTGGCCCTTGCAAGGGTGCTGGGATTCGAACTCTGGTCCTCAGGATTGTATAGCAGGCACTTTCCCCACAGAGGTCTCCAGGGCTTCCTTCCATCTTAAGCATCCCAGGGAGATGCTGGGCTTTGCAACAAGCAGCAGCCTTGTTGGGCTCCACCTCCTCTTTGCCTGAGGCTCAGAGAGGGTGACAGCAGATCCATCATGCACAGTGCAGCTTGAGTCCCGACGTTTGAGTGCTCCCCGCTCCTGACTTCCCCATCTCCATTCTCCCTGACACTTGGGAAGTTCATTATTTCCCTGACTGGCTTTTCTGGCACAACTCAAATTAATTTTCCATCTCTCCCCCTCCCCCAAGCCTCGCAGTCATTAAATGCCAGGGAAAGTTAAATAAACAGCTGATTTACAGAGCATTTTTTCAACCTTTTTTTTTCTTTTCTTTTCTTTTTTTTTTTTCTTTTTCAAAAGCAGTGCCGACTATTAATCAGCTGAGCCTAGAGAGGTCTGATTAAGCAGTTTGGCTTAATCCCAAGAGTTGGGTCAGAGTCTGCCGCAGGCCCCAAATCAGGGATTGAGAGAATAGAGCACCCCACGGCTCCCTCCTCCCCAAGGTCTGGGTGGCCTTTCCCCCCTCAGAGGAATGAACCTGAATGCCTGGACTGCTCCTGGGGTCTGATCTGAGAGAAGTTTTACTATAGCTTCAAGCCAGCTGTCTCTAGCAACTCAGAGTAGGGGAGAGCCTTGCCCTGAGCTGCACAGCAAGGCCAGGGGCCTGCCAGGGTTAGAACTCTGAACTTCATGTTCCAAGTCAATGTTTCGACTCATCCAACAACCCAAGAAAGCAGACAACGCCATCACCGAGTCAGCCACCCCCAGAGCAGGCCTGGAGTGCGCTCGGAAGTCATGTTCACAGGCCGCTCAAGTGAGTGTGTGTGCCCACCGGTGCCCACGTGGCTCCGATATTAATCTGTGAGGTCAGGGCTCCTCTGCCCCGCATGGGTGTCTCCAGAGACATCCTGGTTGCTGCCACTCACCCTGGCATGGCCATTCCTGGGCCCTTGTCCTGAAGTCTCATGGAGGAGCCAGCACTGGGAGGCTCCATAGCCCAGCCACAACCCCACACCTGTAGCTGCCTCTTTTTCTCCGTCCTCCCGGACCCCTCCTCCACAGGGCTGAGTCCTCTCTGCGAAGGGGCTGTGGCTCTCCTGCTCTCTCAGACATGGTGACAGGGGTGGGTAGTTTCAGACTGCACCTGCCACAAACACTGGCAAAGGTCCGTTCCTAAACCTTCATCTGGAGGCTTCTGTCTTGGCTCACAGTAGGTCTATCAGAAATGGATGGGAGGGCTTTGTCAGAGTGGAGGATATGCGTGTTCCTTGTTGCTATGTGACACCCGAGCTGTTCTGGAATGAGGCAGAGGCTGATCGAGGAGCAACATAGGCTCTGGGATTTCCCAGTGGCCCCCTCCCCCTTTAATAAATAAACTAACCTGTCTCAAGCATTTTATTACAGTAACAGAAAGTACACAGAGGCCTATCATACCCTTACCCCTGGGCTTCTGCTAAGCAATTACTGAGAGCAGGTGCTAGGCAGGTTCAAAGCTGTGTCTCCAGTGAGGGAATCCCTGGGTAGGGGAGGCAGACACACAAAGACTTCAGTCAGTCAGTCAGTCAGTCAGTCAGTCAGTCTGTCAGTCAGTCAGTCAGTCATAATTCCTGCTCTGGCAGAGAAGAGGCCCGCCCCTGGGCTGGGTCCTGCAGTTGTTATAGTTTCCACACCTAAGGCTCACTGCAGGGCGTTGTGATGGAGTGCTGTCCTCACCCTCATTTACAGATACGGGGGAAATGAGGCACAGAGAGGGTGAATAGCTTGCCCCAGGTCACACAGCAAGTAGAAGACATAAGAACAAAGGAGGCAGGGAGGGAGGGCCACTGGCTCTTAAAGAAGAGCGCGCGCGCGCGTGTGTGTGTGTGTGTGTGTGTGTGTGTGTGTGTGTGTGTGTGTGTGTGTGTGTGTATGTATGTGTGTGTGTGCATGTGTGTATATGTGTGTGCATGTATGTATGTATGTATGTTTGTGCATGCGTGCACGTGTGTGTATGTGCGCGAGCACAAGTGTCATGGTCTCCAGAGAGCCTCCCACTGACCTCTGATCTTACCTCCTCCCCAGGACTCCAGCCCTGAGCGGGGCCCTGTGGGCAGTCATGTGACCCTCCAGCCTTGACTGACTGAACAAAGGGACTTCTGGGCTCGATCTAAGAGAGGGATGTGTGTGCCCCCAAGAAAGAGGAGCAGAGTGGGGAAGGAGGAAGTCATGGCCGTCTCAGGAGGAACCTGACTGTGTCCAGCAGCTCTGCCCAAGCCAATGTCAGGGCTCAGCTGCACTTCCTGCTCACCCCGCTCCCCAGTCTCCCCTGCAGCCTGACCCTCTGCCTCCACTGTCTCCTACCACACTGGGAGTGGGGCAGGCAGGACAGGTGAGGGCAGAGGCCAGAGTGGCTGGAGCAGACTGGGAGAGTGCATGGCTTACACCCAGCCTGGTCTTCTGCCTGCTGCACTTCGGGCCTCAGGGGCCCTGGGCCTTGAGGAGATCCTGTGAGGATGCACACACAGGCAGGGTGTTGCTGGGACCCCAGTGGGCTCCTTTGCTGTTGCTGAGGTCCCATGGCTCATCTTCAGTCAGTCCTGTCCCCAGCACAGGAGCGGAGTTAATTAAACACAGCTTTCCCTACAGCAAGGAAAGGGAGCGTCCTCCCGGAGAACAATTAGAATTTCCACTCCACCTCCTCACTTCCCTCTCCACGGTTCTCTGATGTCCTCCATAAATTAGCGTGAAGGAGTCAGGAGGAAACGAGGAGACCAGGTATCCTGCCACGAGGGGTGCAGCCTCTGCACCCTGAGCTGCTGGCTCCAGGTGTCTCAACCTCTCTGTTTTCTTCTTCACACCAAGGGGATTTAGATGGCCTACCTGGTGAGACTCATTAATTTCAAATGCGCAAGGGTTGTGCCATGGGAAACACCTGGCCTGGTCACACTCTGGAGTTTCCTGTGTACAGGCTTAGGTGTTCGGTGTGTATGCATCTGCGCATGCGTGCACACACGTGTATGCAGATCACACCTGCATGTACAGATATGGAGACCACAGGTCAATGTCAGTTGCCTTCCTCAATTGCCCCCCCCCCATCTTATTTTTTTCAGAGAGGGTCTCTCATTGAACCCAGGGTTCACCAACTGGCCAGCGAGTCCCAGGAATCCTCCTGTCTCCACCCCTTCAGAGCTGGGATTTGGGGCACATTCTCTGTGGGTGCTGGGTATCCGAACTTGGGTCCTCCAGCTTGCACAGCAAGCACTACTCTAAGCTGTGTCCCCAGACCCTCCTCCTGCTGCCCTTCCCCCCACCCCCAAGCCAGCTAGAACCAGAGACCAACTGGGCCACAGCTTGGCTGTGTCACATCGGACAGGTATCTTGCCTTCTCTGGGCTTCTGTGAGATGGAGGGCTGTGCCTGTGCTTGGGTGTTATACAGGCTCTGGGAGAGGTGCAGGGCCCAGAGTGCTGTAGGGGAACTGAGATTCTGGGCACAGCTTCCTTTACTCTGCAGCTCACCTCATGGACTCATGCAACTGTTTGCAAAGCCTTGCACCTCTGTTTGCTTGTCTGTAAAATGGGTGTGCTAATGCCCTTCTTTGAGGTCTAGGTAGTCAGCCCAGGGTGATGGCTTTGGTGTTAGTACCTATTTCTTCCCAATGGGTTGGCTGCTGCTTTGAGCAGACCGAGGCCAAACGGCAGGGGCTGTTCTGAGAACACGGATTTTGGAAGGGAACTCCCAGTTCAGAGTTCCCGTTCCCCCTGTGGCTAAGATGGGGGTTCTTTAGTGTCTCTGTGCAGGGCTGTCAGGAGGCAGCGGGACCCTCCAGAGAGGTGGATGCTGCTGGGGATGCACCTGGCTTTCTTCTGGGGAGAGCACTTTCCCATTCCCTCCCTCTCTGCCAGCTCTGGGGGACCCCCTATGTCCAAAGTCCAAAAGTCAGTGGACCCAGAACCTTAGGGAGCCACATCTTAGGGAGACCCCAGGATATCAGGGCTGTGGCATCCGGGCCAACTGACAAGGAAGTGACATAGCTGGAGCTGGCCATGAATGTAAGCCTCTCCTGGCCACTTTCTCACCTGTGGCCTGCAACGAACTCTGCCCGTAAGCCTGCAGTAGCGGTCTAGAGGCCAGCAGATGCCTGTGGCTGCCGAGGGGTGAGGGCCCAGGCTCTGGGAGTGGAGGGCTCAGTGCTTCAGGAGGGGAAGATGGGGGTCAAAGGTCATCTGTCACATGACACGGGGACCAACACCACATCTGTCCTCGGGGGACAGTTACAGAGGTGTCAGCATGCACAGCCTGCCTCAGCACGGGAGATGAGGATCGCTGGTGCCACAGACAGGCCTGTCCACAGCCAGCCACAGAGAGCAGGCGCCAAGCATGGCCTCTTGTCACCGTCACTCTGCAAAGCCGTCTTGACGTCTGCACGCAGATCAGCTGTAAAATTTCAAAACTCATGTGAATGGAAACTTGGGGCCTCGGGAACAGTTGTGACACTTTAATGATGGGGACCGTGGCGGAGTGATAAGCCAGGCTCCAGTGACTGGCAGCTTTATTCTGCAAAAGCCGTCCCAGTCCAGGGCTCTGGCTACAGCAGGCGTGTCTGGGAAGTGAGAGGAACAGAAGGCATGGACCTGTGGGAATCTGTCTGCTCCTCATTCACACAGCTAACTAGATTTAGCCTCTCAGTTTCCTCATCTTTAAAATGGAATGATAACAGCTTGAAGAAGTGAGTGAGAGATTAGTAAGTTAGTGAATGAATGAACACAGCCTGCACCCTGGGCTGTATAAGCAAGTACTCATCTCTCGCTGTCATCCTGCAGGCCAAGCGACAAACCTGCAGGTGACAGTCTAAGGCCAAAGCTCCAGGAACACACGGTGTAGCTGGCCTCTTCCAGGCTCTGTTGCCAGGGTGAAACCCCTGAAGCAGCTCAGGGCTGTGCCTGAGGAGATGTGCCACCAGCCAGCCCTGCAGCCCACCTGTCATACCTCTGGAGCCCACGCATGCCCTGTAGCCTCTTCATCCTGTTGCAGTGCAGGTGCCTCTGGCAGTTTTATTGACTTCATTTGGGTCTGAGCTGAAGAGGACACAGGGACAGGGCCCTCAGAGGCAGGGGTGAGGGAAGGAGGGCTGCTTGGACCAATAGGTTGTCCTCTAGCATCACCGGTCCCTAAGACCCTGCCTTTGCATTCAATGCCTTCCTTCCTCCAGCCTCACACTGTAGACTGAGGCATGCAAGAGGGCCATGGTTCGAGACAGGGTCTCCCAGTGTAGTCCAGGCTAGCCCTCAACTCAAGATCTTCCTGTCTCAATCTCCCGAGTGCTGAGTTATAGTTATGGAGTTCTCCAGTTTGAAGAACACACTGCATGTGTTGTGGGATGGGCAGACTGAGCTTGCATAAATGTTTAATAAGGACACCCTAGGGCTGGAGAGATGGCTCAGTGGTTAAGAGCACTGGCTGCTCTTGTAGATGACCCAGGTTTGATTCCCAGTAGCTACACAGTGGTTTTCAACCATCCATAACTCCAGTTCCAGGGGATCGAGCGACCTCTTCTGTCTCAAAGGGCAACACATACACACGCGCACACACACACACACACACACACACACACGCACGCACGCACGCACGCACGCACGCACGCCCTACACATACATATATGCAGACAAAGTGCTTAACACACATAAAAATAAATCTAAATTTAAAAAGTTAGCAAGGTCACTTCCAACTGGGTTGTTTGGGGAGGACTCCCGGGAAGAGCCACCATGTCCTCAGGCAGGCAGGCCGGGAGACATGACATCCAACTCCAGCCATGCAGTCTGCACATCTCAGGGAGAGAAGCACATCACCATGACAACAGCAGGCTCTTCGAGGTGGCTCTGCAGGGTCGAAGCATCCCTCTGGCATCCAGGGGCCCAGGGCCAGGCAGGTAGGTGGATCCCAGGGTGGACTCGTTAGAAGTGAGGCTGGCAGATGCTCAGAGAGGAGGGGTCTGCAGCAGAGCCTTAGAGAGATGGCCTCCACACAGGGTGGAGTGCCCCAGGCAGTGGGGGCTGGAAGCCAACAGATGCTCTGAAGATCCACTGTGGAGAGAGTAGCCCAGGATGGGGCTTCAGGAAGAGGAGAGTCAAGGATGACTCTTGGGGAAGAAGGGGCTCGTGGGAGGGGGAGATGAAGAAGAGGCAGGGATCTCTGGAGTTGAGGGTGACAGCCTCATGACATCGGGTGATGGCGTTCTGATGAGGGGAGCCAGGGGGCTCTGAACACAGAGTAGCGGGAGCAGACTCGTTACTTTATTCCCAGGCTCCACCTTAGCTGGCCACAGGGGCGTCTGTTGTGTGAGTTTTCCTGGGGAGATGTGAAGAGATGCCAGTTTGCCCCAGCTTGGGTGCCGATGAGCAAAGAAATCACTTATCCGAGTGCAGCTTGGTGACCCAGTGAGCTTATTAGATTGCTTACAGGACCACAGATGACTCAAGGCAGCTGTAGCATGCACTACCCACCCCAGCATGAGTGATTCAAGAAATTTACCTTCCTTGGGCTTCCTACAGGCAGCTCCACCCAAGAGTCGCCAGCCATTGTTACTGCTTATGTAACATTGGAAAGGGTGTCAGGAATCTTGTAAGTTTCAGGCCCTTCTGAACTTTGTGTGTTTCCTTTCCTTACTGAGACCTGTGAGCCTCCTTCCCTTCTAGGTGCAAGTGCTTCAGTTGGGAGGGGACAGTCTCATGACACAGTGGCTGTCACACACTCATCCCTTCAGATAGTCACAAAGTGAGGATCCAGGAGCAGATGTTGGGGCAAGCCACTAGTTCCACTGATACCTTCCTCAGGGGCTCACAGATCCTCACTGTGAACACTCCCCTGTGCATCCTGGGAAAGGGAGAGTGCTGTGCTTGAAGTGAATGTTTCCACAGAGTCTGGGGAGGGAAAGAGAAATGAAGACAATAAGGCAGACACAGCCAGAATTGGCTGGGGTGGAATTAGAAAGACAGATCTGGAAATAACTGGACAGCAAGATGCAGCATCCTGGAAAGATGAAGCTTTGGGGAGGATAGGGACCAGACTGGAGGGGGAGGAGAGACCCCCAGGGAGATGGTAAGCCCTGGTCAGAGTCCCAGGGGCATAGAGAGCACGGTTTAGCATAACAGAGAAGACACATGGGGAGGTAGAGGGAACAGGGACAGAGTGAGCCCATGGGAGGGAGAGTCTCCAGATTGGGGCACATGTCCCACTCACTGCTCTGTTCCCCATCTTTGGAGTTCTTGGGACCACTCGTCTCTAAGGTCAGGGGAGACGGGAGATGCTCTGCCAAGTCATCTACTCCAGGCATAGTGACAGGCACAGGAGGGCAGGATCTACTCCAGGCATAGTGACAGGCACAGGAGGGCAGGATGGATCCGGAAGGGCAAACCTGATCTCAGCACAGAGAAGAGGATGTGGAGGATGCTGGATCTGGGAAGAAAGGGCCTGGGAAGGTGGACCAGGGCGTCCAGGTTGAATGGGAGAGCTGCCAATGGGGACAGACACAGAGACCAAGGAGAGAGAAACCTCAGGCTGTGACATCCCTTCCCGATCCGGCTGAGTCTCGGATAAACTCTTTGGTTCCTTCCGTAGCATCTGCTTACCTAGGCACCCGCCCTTCCCTGATACCTCCCCGAATTAAGGGGTTTTGAATACCCTGCTCTAAGACTTTTCAAAGACAGAGGTGGGTGGAGTTCACACAGGTGGGACCAGGAAGAGCCACGAACTTAATGAGCCCTCAGGGACACCTCTTAAGTACCTCTTAGAAGGCTGTGTCTTTCTCCTGCAGCAGGGCAGGTGGCAGCCTTCTTCCTCGGAGCAGCCCTGCTCCTGGTCAGTGAGAGAAAGAGGAGCCATGGATCCATACAAGGAGCCCTTTGCCAAGAGGAGAGAAGGATCTCGGGTCTGAGTCACACTGCTTAGAGTCTGGCACTGGCCTTGCCTCTGATGAGCTGTGTGCCCTTGAACTCTGTGTATCTCTCGACTTCTCTGTGTCTATTCCAAAGGGCTGCTGGGAGGGCTGCAGAGTATCTGCATAAGCTCTTGTGTTCTTTGGACCTGCCCTGATCCTAAAGCGAAGTTCTATTAGAATCCCTATGTCCCCCAATGAACAAAGTAAAGGGGCATAAGAAGGGTGTGTTTTCGGGGCTGGAGAGATGGCTCAGTGGTTAAGAGCACCGACTGCACTTCCGAAGGTCCTGAGTTCAAATCCCAGCAACCACATGGTGACTCACAACCATCTGTAATGAGATCTGATGCCCTCTTCTGGTGCATCTGAAGACAGCTACAGTATACTTAGATATAATAATAAATAAATCTTAAAAAAAAAGGAAGGGTGTGTTTTCCCCAAATCATGAAGCAGAGGAAGGCATGAAGCAGGATGCTCCATAGGCCTGACTTGTGCCCAATCTGAGCCTTTCCTTCTGTCCATGCCTGCACTGGGTACTTCCCACATGCAGAGCTAAGCAGGGAATGAGGCTATCCCTTGGCATCCAATGTCCACTTCACTCAGGCAACTGGTGGCTCACTTCCAACTCATGCCGACAGTCCCATCCCTCCGTCTCAGGGACAGCCAGCTGGAAAGGGTGAGGCTGTCTCTTGTAGCTTTGCCTGTTGGATGCCCCATAGTTCAGGAAAGGGTAGCAGTTGGCACGGGGCTGTCCTCCATCACTAGGGAGCTGCTCCCAGCTCCTCTGACAGGTGGCTCAGGGCTTCATGCCTTAGGGGCTAGAGGAGCGGGTCCTTTGGCACAGAGCGGGTGATACAAGGGAAGGTGGTGGTCAGCTTCTTCTGATGACCATGGGTTGAGCAGCCTGCAGAGTAAGCTGAAGTTTGCTGACTGAGCTCCATCCTTCGCACTGTACCAGGATCTACAGATATTTAGATTACGACTCATCACGATAGCAAAATTACAGTTACGAAGTAGCAATGAAAACGACTTTTGGTTGGGGGGTCAGCATAGCATGAGGAGCTGTGTTGAGGGGTCGCAGCATTGGGAAGGTTGAGAACTGCTGCCCCAGGGCTTGCTGTGGTCTTATAAGACAGGCTAATTATACTGAGCCCGTGTGGAGACAGCTGCTCAACCAGTGTCTGGTTCACAGCTGGATGAGCTAATGCCAGATTCCGTTCTCCCCTCTCTCCATCCCTGCCTTTCCCCTTCACTCCCATCTCCCACTTGCCTCAGCAGACAGCAAACTGGCATCCTCCTGTCTCACAGTAGCCCCTAGAGCAGGATCTGTCCCTCCCCAGTAGGCTGAGGAAGCCTGGAGCCCGGAGGGAGCTGTCCGTGGTGCTGACTCTCCCCAGTGTTTTCACAGAAGGCCTCTTGTCCTACAGATCCCCAGGCTCTGCCCAGGGCAAACATGTCTCCATGTGTGGAAAACGCTATCAGACTCAGCTTTCGGGGGAAGGGATGCTGGGGAGACACTCTAGAGCCATGAATGGGTCAGGGTTAGAGTTAGGGTTAGGGTTAGGGGGAGCACCAAGTAGCTGATGAGGAGGACGGTGGAACTTTGTGAGCAGAAAGCTTCAGGACACACAAAGAAGATGGCCACCAGGGGTCACCTGCCTGTGATGTCATATTTGCTCACTGCAGCCAGAGTTTTGGGAAACTCTCACTGTTCCCTCAGACAGAATTGCCAACACAACACTAAAAACTGTGTGTGTGTGTGTGTGTGTGTGTGTGCATGTGTTGTGTGTATAAGAGAAAGAAAGTGAGAGAGTGTGTATGTGAGTATGTATTAAAGAGTGTTTGTTTTAGAGTATGTGTGTTTGTGTTAGAGTGTGTGGTATGCTTAAGGGTATGTGTGTGAGAGTGTGTGTAAGAGTGTGTGTTTGAGTCAGAGAGTATGTGTTAGTATATGTTTTGGGGGCAGAGAGAGTGTGTGTGAATATGTGTGAGAGTGTATGTGTGAGTGTGTATGTTTGTGTTAGAGTGTGTGTGTATGAGTGTATGTGTTAGAGTGTCTGTGTGTGAGTGAGAGAGTGTATTAGAGTGTAATTTGGGGGAGAGAGTACGTGTGTGAATGTGTATGAGTGTGTGAAAGAGTATATGTTAGTGTGTGTGAGTGTGTATGTGAGTGTGGAGTGGTGTGGTATTGTGTGATGTGGTGTGTGTGTGTGTGTGTGTGTGTGAGAGAGAGAGAGAGAGAGAGAGAGAGAGAGAGAGAGAGAGAGAGAATGAATGTGTCTGTCAGATGTCAGCATCAAATGCCTTCCTCAGCCTCTCACTACTTTAGCTCTCGGGACAGGGTCTCTCCCTGAACACGGAGCTCATAGGTTTAGCTTGGATAGGGACCCTGCTGACTGCCTATCCATAGCTGGGGTCACAAGCATGTGCCGCCATGCCTGACTTCTTATGTTTGTGCTAGAAAGTCACACCTGGATTCCCACACTTGCATGGCAAACGCTTTGCTAACTGGGCCATCTCTTGAGCTGCAGAGGGAGTTTGCTAAGTGGGGGACATCTTCGGGTCTCCTCCCACTGCAACCCCTCCAGTACAGCACCTGGGGTAAAACTTCAGGCTCCCTACTGTGCCTCCTTCGCACTCTGTGGCCCATCAATCACCTTTCCTGTCTCATTCGTCTCTCCCTGCTCCACCACGACGGCTTCTTCACATGTCCCTGTCTTGTTAGACTCACTGGCATCTTCAAGTAGTTTGACCACCATGTGCCCCCTTGTCACTGTAACTTCATGATGCCTCCATCAGGAAGTCTTCAGTCATCACAACATCCTGGCCTGGTCCTGGCAGAGGATGGTCGTGAATTCACTCATTCCCCAAGGGGCAGGCCCTTCTCCTCTTTCGACTCTGTCCTGTCCTTAGACTCTTGCTTGGCTAACAGAGTGCTGTCAGGTGACATTCTGGATTTTCAAGGCTGGGTCGTGTGCAGCTTAGCCAGCTGCCTGGTAACTAACCTTTGCCACTGAGGCTACCACAAAGTAAGGAGCTTCAGTCTGGCTTCTGTGGGAACAGAGCCGCACCTCCCTCTCCCTGCTGATCTGAACATTGGGAACATCTTGGATGGTCAGTTGCCATGAGTCATGGCTGCAGGAGGCTGCCATCTATGAGCATGCCCACATTGCTGCAAGAGATCAGCCGTTCTGGTGCTGTGGTCCTCTGCCTGTCAGGGCAGCTCATTACACAGAAGCAAGAACCCCCCAGGACTCCCCCTAACCCCCCAGGACTCCCCCTAGCCAATCAGGACTCCCCCTAATCCACCAGGATACCTGTTAACCACCAGTACTCCCACTAACCCACAAGAACCCCCCCCAACTCACCAGAACTCTCCCTAACCCACCAGGACTCCCCATAACCCACCAGGATTCTCCATAATCCATCAGGACTCCTGCTAACCCACTAGGACCCCCCTAACCCACCAGGACACCCCTTAACTCACCAGGACTCCCCTATCCCATTAGGATTCCATCTAAGCCACTAGGACTTCCCTTAACTCACTAGGACTCCCCTATCCCATTAGGATTTCCCCTAACCCACCAGGACTCCCCCTAACTCACCAGGACCCACCCCCCCAACCCAACAGGACTTCTCCAAACCCACCAGGACTCTCTTAACAACTATCTGCCACATGCTGCTGCTGCTATCTGCTCTGGTGGTGAGGTTGGCCACCCTCCACCCCCCAATTCCCTCCCTTTGCTGCAGCTTTCTGGTGAGCAAGCACTCCAGAGCCTCTCAGCCACAGCTAGGTAGGTCAGCAGCCTGAGCGTGGCCCAGGGGATTATGGGTGAAAGTGATGGAATCTTGTAGCCTGGAATGGGGAGAGTATTCTAGTGGCCTCCTTCTTACGGCTAGGTCCTCAGCCTATGACTCAGGGGGTTGGGTGTGAAGGGGCTTGCTGGTGAGAATGCCCTCTGTCTCCCACCAACTGACCTCTGGGTAAGAGGCAGAGACGTGCTTCAGGCTGCAGGGTGCAGGATGAGAAGTGAGTCTATGCTGTGTCTTGTGCTGTGTGCTGCCCCCTCCCTGGATCAGGGTCTCTTTCTGTGTTTTCCTGATGCCTGGCACTGATAGACGTTGGGAAACCCTGGCGCATGCCCAGTGCAGGTCTGCCCACTTACTTCTGTTCGTAGACTCCTGTTCAGTTCAGTGGCTGGGCTGCCATGCTCTGTCTGTCTGTGGTGAACTTAAGATGGACTGTGCCCTGCCTGCCACCTTCTCGAAGGCGGTGGCTGCCGTCCCACTTCCCATGATCCTCCTCTGCTGTGGCCTGATTTGAAGGCCCGACATTTTCCAGCTTTTTCTCTTTTGGCAGGGGAGGGTTCGGGGAGGGCTAGGCGGCAGCCTCATTCTAGTCAGAAGCTAAAAGGCTCGTTGGTTTTTCTGATAGCCTTTGAATGGGCCCTTCTCACAGACAGCTCCTCGCAGCTGCAAGCTTCAGACTCTGCGCGTGGAGGGGGGCAGAGCAGATATGAAAGGCTCCTTGGCTGCCACAGAAGAAGGAGAGTGTGGAATAAAGACGACAATGTGGCTGATACATGAAATGGAGAAATTCTGGCACTCGCTGTATCATTAATCTGTCTAAAGTGGCTTTGATCTCCTCTGCTTTAATTAACTTGTAATTATAACATGATGATTTCTGCGGCACGCAGGATCTGGGAGCCGGGCCTGACGGCACCTTCGGGTTCCAGAGGCATCGGTGAGGGGAGCTGCTTCATCTGCCTTTCAGAGAGCACCCTGTATTGTGCCCACACACAGACAAGTGTTCGTGTTCACACACATGCCTGTACATGCATGCTTGCACATGTGTACACTCACAGACATGAACATTTTACATGTTTGTTCACATGGGTCCACATGCAGACACATACACACAAGTTCATGTGTGCATGGTCACATGCCTGTACATGTTTTTGTGCACACATGTGCTCACTGTGAGGTCTTGCAGATGCACATATGAACACACAGTCACGATGCACTACCCCACACCTACGCTGACCTATATACATGCTCACAGGCACAAATTGCTCAAGAACATTCTCACATACTTATGCACTAACACACACCTACACTGCATTTACACACATGCATACACATACAGGCACACATACTCACATACTCACACACATGCATACACACCTGCACACACACACATACACAGGCACGCACGCACGCATGCACGCACACACACATACACATGCATGCATATGCCCATGCCTGGGCACACACATTCTCACTCCCAGACAATCTGACACTATCATCATGGAGTAGTAACCGTGTCCTCATGTGGCTATCAGGTCCTGTCCTGAGAGTGTTATTGTCAGTGGCCACCTGAGCAAAGTTGGGGGTAGCCACTGACAGACACATGGCACCCCCTAACACCCTCACAGGTCGTCTGATCAGCCCCACTTTCTAAAGGAGGCACTGAGGCACCATGAGCCCCGCTCAATTGCCTAAGGTCCCTCCCAGTCAGGGTCAGGTCACGGTTGTGGTTGACTGACCTTCAGTCAACTCCTCGCTGCACCCTGTTTGAGGCCCTCACTGCCCCACCTACAGGGGCCAGAGCCCAGTGCTACACTCTGGGTGTTGGATTGGCTGTGAGCTAACTGCTGGATGGCACACAGCAAAAGCATGAACTTGGTTCACTGACATTGCTAGGAGAGTGTTGGGGTTTACCTCTGGCTCTAGTGGCATTGAGTGTGATTCAGGACAGGCTGGCAGAAGCCACCGTACACATGTGATACCAAGAGGGGGTCATGAGTTAGTGTGCTGAGTTTGTATGTTTGAGGTGGGCTTTGTTGCTGTGTAGCCCAGGACATATAAACTCCTGGATCAGTCTCCCAAGTGTTGGGGTGACAGGCATGCACCACACTGCCCACTTCGTCCTGGAGTTTTGATAAAGTATCGGACGCACAAATGGTGTGGGGTTCTAGCCTTGGCCTATCACCATCCCTTCCTTGCCCATAGACCCATGTTTTTTCCTCATTGTTGTGTGGGCTTGGAGCCAGAGACCTCAGGAAAGCATTCAATTTACTAGGAGTGGGGAGAGGAACGGAACTCCTGAGCTCAGCCCTCTTCCGCTGCAGAGTTGATCTCTCCGCGGTGTCTCACCTTGGCCTGCACCATAACACTTTACTGAAAGAATGTATCCTGATGCTCAGACACCCTTGCTTGCTTGGTCACCAGGAATCTGCTCCAGGCATTGTCAGAACACATTTGCTAGAGGCTCAGCAAAGAACAGTGAGTTGGCTGGCACACCAGCAGTCTGGTGGTAGAGCCAAGATGGTGACCCTAACTCCTGGACGCAGGCAGAAACTGCTTCCCCACAGTGTGCAGGAAGCTTCAGACAGCAGGACTGCTGGGCTGGGGGGAGGAAGCAGACCGCAGAATGTAGCCCCAGGCATGGGCTCTTCGATGATTCTCAGCAGTGCCCTATTGCAATGTCCCATGCTGTCAACGCTCCTGAGAGATTGCTCTGTGATGGCCACCCTTCATGTCTAGACTCCAGGACCCCTGAGGAGAGCCCTCTGTGTTGGGTCTTGTCGTGTGGCTTTAGAAACACTGGTTGAGGTAACACCCTGCCCCTATGTAGTCATGAGCTCAGGAGGTCCTTAGATCAGATCTCAGCAACTAGGGTCTCAGGAAGGAATTGCTGCTGCTGCTGCTGCCCCTGTCATGTTGGGACATCATTCAAGACACAGTGGGACATTCCTGAGCTTTTGGGAGCAGAAGACACAGGGAGAGAGGGGCAAGGAGCATTGTAGGAGCCATCAGCAGTGATCAAGCTGAATAGGGAAATGAAAGAAGGTCAGCTCAGGAGACAACCCCAGCTCCTGTCTCAGGCTACACCTAGAGTCCAGCCTGTCCCAGGTTTAGGAATTGACTGTACCCACTGAATCCACTCTGACCATAGCCAGTTTGTACTGGGATTCCATCCTGAGGCTGAACCATGCTTGGCTCCCTGCAAGCCCAGTTCATGTGTGTCCAGAAGAGACTACAATTAGATAAAGATACATTACAGGGAGACCTTTTTTCCTCCGATGGTCTTTGTATGTGTGTGTCACTTCTGTCCAGATGTTTAAGATGCAAATGAATTCAGGGCTGAGAGGATTCCTGGGTATTCACTCAACACCCACACCCGCTGGCACGTGCTGTTCCCAGGGGTCTGAGCTCTGAGTCAGGACCCAGACTTCTGACCAAGGTCTGGAGATTTTATGTGACATCGAGGAGGAAGGCACTGGAATTTTCTTGCTTCCTGTTTGCATCTGTGGCCTCAAAGGCAACCTTAGAACCCTTCGACTCCCAGGCCAGTTGCCTGCAAGCCCACTAAATTCTTCCTTTCCCCACTGTCCCTCAAAACTGCCCTCATCCCTTGTCCCAACTGGACTTTCTTGCAGAATTTATCTCTTGGGGAACTTGCCTGGTTTCACTCCTTGGTTGTCTGACCCAGAGTGCTTCTCTGGGTTCCCAATGGCTGCTGCTGAGCTGGGTGGTGCTCTCCTCTCTACAGGATTTGGCCTCTTCATTGTGGGGGTTCCCCACTAGTTCTGAGAGACTCTTCCTCTTTGTGAGGAAGAATGGCATCCACGGGATATGGAGAAGTACCCCTTTCCTCCTGCCGTGCCCAGGAACCTGCCCCAGGCATCTACACCCTTCTTCTCCATGTCTTGTCTTTAGGTGTCTTCCCTCCTCACTCTGGCCCCTGAACCCCACTCTTTCTGCTTCCCCACCTCTATCAGTCTAAGAGCTTCGCAGAACAAGGTCCCGGCAAGCCTCGTCCTCCACAGAACCATTCATGCCCCAGTTCCCTCAGGTATGATGCCCTGGTGTTCCAGCCAGGCTGTTGAGGCCCCCTTACACCTCCTTAATTATCTCCCATGAGAAGCAGCCTTATTCTTCCAACCTGATTGCCAAGCCCTGGGGCAGAATTCTGAGTCCTATCCTGAATCCAGGCATCTGGATCAAGTCTGGCACAAAGCTGGCCCTGGTAGACCAAAGAGAGACACTCTGTGGTCCAGCACCAAGGTCATCATGACCTGGGAATGACAGGGAGTGTGATGGGTAGACAGAACTCATAGTGTTTAGTGGCAGCATCTCATTCAGTCTCCTATGTGACCTGTGGAACATTCATTCATTCATTCATTCATTCATTCATTCACCACTCATTCCTTCACTGTTTACCATTCATTCAGGATGCATTTGCTCATTCATTAATTCATCTTTCATTTATCATTCATTCATTCACTGTTTACCATTCATCCAACATACATTTGCTCATTCATTAATTCATTTTTTATTTACCATTTATTCATTCACTGTTTACCATTCATTCAGCATACATGTGCTCATTCATTAATTCATCTTTCATTGATCATTTGTTCACTCTCTCATTCCTTAGTGTCCGGCATTCCCAGACTGCCTCCTGGGCACTAGGCACAGCAGATCATATGTCTTTCCACACTAAGCCTAGATGTCAAGCTGGTATTTCCAGGGGCAGGATCCTTGGTGCCTTTTGGGAGGAAGAGGGAGCAAAGCCCACGTGCTGTACCTGGGCCAGCCAGGTGTTCTTTCCAGATGTGTTCAGTTGGAGCAGGGAGGGGCAAGAGAACACAGGGAGAGATGCCTGGTGCCCCAAAAGCCAGGAGCAAAATGGCGGATGAATGTTAGTATTTTGGGACAGGAAATAAGTACTATGCAAATGAAATGCTAAACTATGCAAATCACGGGCATTCAATTCCAGTCCTGAGGTACTTTGGTAATAAGTCTGTGGCAGGGCTGGTAACAGCAAGGAAGGTTTGTGACTTTGGGGATGAGCTAGAGGGGACTGTGGCTTGCTGAAGCACTGCACTCTCAGGAGGCCTTCATGGCTGCTGGAGGGGAGGGTGGTGGTCATGATGGGGCCAGACAGTGCTTGACCACAAAGAAGAGTCTGGGAAAGAGGCAGGCTTACTGCCAGGGGGCCCTTTGTGGGCCAAGGTGGAAGCCCAGAGCCACAGGTCACTCAGGCTTCGTTGTGGCAGGGACAGGGGGAGTCTGGAACGGCTCCTGGAACCTCATCTGCTCCAGAGCAGGGACAGAAACTCCAAGCACCTATGAGGCTGCTCCTGCCACGGCTGCAGGGGGACAGCTGCTGTCTGAAGTTCCTAAAGCATCCTCCCCTCCACGGCAGCCACGGACGTTCATTCCCTCGACTCCCCAGACCTTGGGGTCTAACTGCTGCTTGCCAGCTTTTGACGAAGGCTCAGGTACTTCCCAGATGGTGCCTCAGAGCCCAGCACAGGGAACAGGAGCTAGAGGCGGGGACAGTGTCCAAGACTGGGGACATCCCTCAGCCATGTCTAATGACAGATTCTTGAGCCCAGAAGACCAGTGTCCTGTGTTGTAGGAAGCCAAGATGAGAACTATAGGCTTCATCTTATTGATATATTGGAGTATATCAGAAGATACTCCAATGGACTCAAACCCATAGTTAGCTTTTTAAATTTTTAATTTTGGGGGGAGAATCTTACACAGAATTACCATATTTACATCATTTCCACCCTTCACTCCCTCCCACCAATTCTGCCTGTCTCCCGAATCCTTCTTAAAGTCAGAGCCTTTCTTTTAATTATTATCATCACATATACATACATATACGCGCACACGCGCGCGAGCACGCACACACATACACACACACACACACACACACACACACACACACACACACACACACACACACACCCCCTTAGTGATGTTTGTGTGTCCACGTGTTTGGGGATGCCCATCTCTCAGAGGGCATAAACTGCCTATAGATCTTCAGCTAGCTTTGGAACCTTGTAACATTTCTCCAGTTACATTGTAACGCCAGCCGAGGTTGCTCGTGTGCAGGTGACAGTGCTGTTGAGATTTCATGGGTGCAGCTTCCCCATCAATGTCTGGAAGACTATTTTACAATAGGGTGCTGGTCCTCTGGTCCTCACGATCTCTCTGTCCCCTCACGCATGAGGTTCCCTGAGCCTCCTGTGTAGGGGTGACCTTGTAGAATTATCGCTTGGGGCTGGACTCCCCGGGGACCCTTACTCTCTGCAGCATTCGGACCAGTGGTGGATCTCTGTCATAGTCTTCAGCTGTTGCAAGGAGAGGCTTCTTTGATGAAGGGTGACAGCTAGCCCTATCTGCGGTCAAGGATAAGTATCTAGAATGCAGTTAGAAATTATATTGGTCTAGGAAGAGGGAGTAGTAGTCTGTCCACTCATGCTGTCCCCATTGTGCCAGAAGTAGCTGGGGACATTGAGCCTATCTATGTACCTGCCCAGCCAGGTGAGTGCCACACATTCCCACCTACATTCAGACTCTCTTTGTAAACACCATACAAAGGGGTGGGGACGAGGAACCAAAGGAAAATGGATATCTGGAGGCCACTCGTGAGTCTCTGAGGGGGGCTGAGGATAGACAATGGGCGAGAAAGGGAAGAGTCTGCTGTGACGGCCAAGCTGTGCAGCCAGCAGCTCTTCTGACATGAATGGGCCCAGAAGAGCATTCCTCCTGGGTCCACCAGAGACCAGCAGAGCAGCTCTGCCAATTGTGTGTGGGTGTGGCACGAACCCCCAGGCTCTCTCCTGCAGCAGCCAACCAGTGTATTCCCATTGCAGAGGCACACACACACAGGGTGGGCGGGGCCAGTCTCACAGAGCATTTGCAGAACTGAGGCTGCCTGCTGCATCCATCCTGCTTGGTGATCTGAGATGAGCACAGGACCACACTTGCAGCTTGTCTGACCTGGGACCTCCTGCATCACTGGCAACAGAGGGAAAGGTGTTGCCTTTTCCCCTCCTCCATTGGGCCCAGGAAGTGCCTGTCGTGGGACCCTGGTGTGTTTCTTCAGGATCAATAGCTGTTCTGGTTCTCCTAATGGGCTCTTGGTGACCCACAGTTCCGGCAGAGTGGTAGGGAGATGCATTAGCCCCCATTGTGTCCCCGAGGGGCGTTCAGTCTTAATGGAGAGAGGGACACTGCTGATCCAGTCTCTCTGTTGTTTGAGATATTAATGAGGCTTTTTACAAATGTCACCTTGCTCTAGAGGGACAGAGAGGACAGCTCTGGGTCAAAAACCTGGTTTCTAGGCACAGAAATCTGTTTCCAAGGCATCCTCTGATTCACTCGCTACCCCCCCACCACCATCCAGGTCTCTACTCACCCATCCACCCACCCTACAGACCAATTTATCCATCCATCCTGCCATCTACCCATCCACATCCACTCATTTATCTATCTACCCTACTCATCTAACCACCCACACATACATTATCTATTCATCCACTCATCTCCTGATCTATCCACATATATACTCGTCCTCCAACTCATTCGCCTACCCATCCACTCACCACTGATGCATGCACTTATGCAACACATTCCATCCATGCATGCATCCACCCATGTCTACCCACCCATCCCTCCCTCTCTCCATCCCTCCATCCACCCATCTATCCATCTGCCCATCCATCCACCCCACCCTCTTTCCCTCCCTCCAGCCACCCATCCATCCATTCACCCATCCATCTATCTGCCCATCCATCCATCCATCCATCCATCCATCCATCCATATACATACATCCACCCATCCCTCCATCCACCTGTCCATCCATCCCTCCATCGATCTATCCATCCATCCATCATCCAACTAGCCATTCACTCACTCATCCATCCATCCCTCACCCTTCCTTCCTTCCATCCATCTATATACATACATCTACCCATCCACCTACCCATCTATTCCCTCCCTCCATCCATCTATCCACCCATCCATCTATCTATCTATCCATCCATCATCCATCCATCCATCCATCCATCCATCCATCCATCCATTATCTACCTAGCCATTCACTCACTCATTCATTCTCTCATCATCTGTTCATGTATTTGAGGTCTTTTATATGAATCAAGCCAAGCTAAATAAAATGCAGCCAACACACCATTCAGGATGTGGGGCAAAGCCAAGATGGAGTGCAGGTCAGAGCTTCACCCATCATAGGTTGGTATCTAGGATGACCCAAGGGAGTCATTTGTGGTCCTGGATCACTAGTACTGAGTTCCCAAGATTCTCCTGTGTCCTGGGCTCCAAAAGATGGTCCTTCTTCCAGCCCCTGTTTCTGTTAGGTATGAATAAGGACAATGACCTGTCATCTGTCTGTCAGTGGGGGGAGGGCTGCTGAGTCACCAGTGAGTGATTCCAGGCTTTTCTCTGAGAGCAACTGGTCTACTACAGAAGAGCCAGCTGGGTAACTATAGATGTGGCTTTGTTAGAAGAAATGTGTCACGGTGGGAGTGGGCTTTGAGACCTTCCTCTTAGCCATGTAGGAATCAGTCTTCTCCTATTTGCCTTTGGAGGAAGGTATAGAACTCTCAGCTCCTCCTGTGCCATGCCTGCCTGGATGCTGCCATGCTCCTGCCTTGATGATAATGGACTGAACCTCTGAACCTGTAAGCCAGCCCTAATTAAATGTTGTCCTTATAAGAGTTGCCTTGGTCATGGTGTCTGTTCACAGTAATGGAAACCCTAACTAAGACAAGGCAATTCCCTAAAACTACTCTGTGTGTGAGAGCACATATTCCTGGGGGCATATGAGGGGTGTGTATGTGTGTGTGCACATATGTGTGCACATGCTTGTGCATGTATGCATTGTGTGTGTGTATGCGCGTGCGCATGTGTTTGTGTGCTAGAGGTTGACATCAGGTGTTTTCCTCAGTCGTTGTCCACATTATTATTACTATTTTTTAAAGAATAGGGCTACTCACTGAAGCAGGCGTTTGTTCACCAGTTCTCTTGTCTGGATGGCCAGTGAATTCCCAGGATCGCTTCATCTCTGCCCACTCCGTGTTAGGGACCAAAAGTGTGCAGCCACACTCAGCACTTTCAATGATGTTGAGTAGTGAATCTTAGGTCTTCGTGTTTGTGTGGACCATCTACCTGGCCTCTGAAGTCTACTTTTGAACCCCAGATTAAGAACCAATCGGTAGGCTCCAGTGCACTCATGGGCATACATAGATGTATACATATATGTTATGCACATGCACAGAGCATACACACCACTCCACTTAGACTAGTGAACATTCTCACATCACTAGAGAACCCTAGTGCCCAGCCTGAACCCACAAAAGGAATTTTAACACCCACTGTCTCTGCCCCCAGGGGATTTAGCCACTGGGGAAGATGAAGGCAAGCCGCCATTTCTTGCTGGAGTCAGAGTCAGATTGCGGAGATGCTGGGCAGAGAGGAAGTCTTGCATGGCTTTCCCCTACTCCCCCCACCATGTCTCTTTGCCTCTGGGAGCCTTGGGACCAATTCATTACTTATTCCTTCCCCAGTTCTAAAGACGGATTGTGTAGCTATGGAAAATAAGTGTAACAAATAAAGGAGATACATTTAAAATGTACAAGAATTGGCCAATTTTGCAATATTTCACCTCAATTTTATAGGCTGTCAAATATACTTGCGATGCACGTGCGCTAAGCATGTCAAGTGTATAGAAACCAAAGCTCCATTATTTGGTTGGGATGGGCCAGGGGAATAGCCGTGGAGTGATGTTCTGTCTGCAGTAACAGCCTCTCTCTGAAGCTGTCTTCATACAGGGAAGGAATCCAGAGCTCTCCCTGGGCTCTCATCTAATTATTGTCTCTCTTAGTGCTCGCCCGCTATGATGTCTCTGACAGTCAGCTGGTGGGTGGCTGAAAACTGTGCCTATAATGCAGTGTGGTGAGGGGAGTAAACCCCTGGCCCAGGTAGATATAAGATTATGGCGTACAAGAATTCACCCCAAGAGTGCTCTATGTGACAGGCATATCATGCTGGTGCCCAGGTCTGTATATGTCTCATAGTCTGTTAGGGCTTCCACTGGGATGGCTCACCTCAGGTAAACTGAGTCACACTTGAATCGAGGAGTGACCATTCAGCATCACTGAGGCATGCTCAGGCACACTGCTATGCTCTGCCACTCACTGGCTGGGTTTTCTCAGGTCACATGACCCCTCTGAACTTCTTTGAAAAGGACTAGTGATTCCAGGCCTATAGGATTACTGTCATCCCATGAACAACTCTGGGGGTTGCTGATGACACCGTCTAATGGACAGTGGTCCTGAGAGTTGTGCAGCACACGACCTGTGCATCCGTACACGACAGCTCTGCGTGATGTAAGACCTCTGGCACACACCCGGTGTGTGGTGAGCAATAGCCGTTATTAATATAGCAATTCTCACTCCTGTGCATACCCAGCCCTAGGATGCTGGATCTGGGAGGTCCAGATGGGCCCGCTTTACAGCCTGATATAAAAAAAGAAGAGATTGGTATCAAGTGAATAGTTTCTAGATTTGAATACGTGCTCTGCCACTTTGAAGCTGGGTTATCGTGGGGCAGTTGCTGGACCTCACCTCTGTCTCAGCTCCTCTGTGACTAGGTTCAGTAACAGAGCCCCTACAGGGGTTACTGCCAGCCTTAGGTCTGGAAGTTCACATTCTAGCGTTTACAGAGTAGTGTCTGGCACACGGCAGGTGCTCAGTGTTGGTGTTCATAGGAAACTGGACAGCAGTTTGAGAACGTGTCCACTGTGGGCTCAGAGCTGTTAGACGCTTTGTGCCACAAGTACTTAACAATAATATGGATGTATGGCAGAGATATGGCACTGGAATGGATACACACACACACACACACACACACACACACACACACACACACACACGAGATCTATACTAAAGCCACCCAAAGGGCTTCCTGTGGGAGTGGCAGGGATAGTCAGAGCTAGAGAGAACGGGCTGTGTGGATGGGTAAGAATGAAGCGTGGCAAAGGCACAGAGATCTTGCCAGCAAGGTCAACAGACAGCCCACTGTCCCTAGTCTGGCAACCTTTGGAGTCTTTGGAAGATGCTAGGATATGGTCACCTGAGTGTAGGTGGCACCAGGTCGTCTGAGTCATTTCTGTATTTGGACCCTGGGTTCAAATTCAACCTCTACCTCTTGTCAGGCTCTGGAAGGTCTCTTTTCCCTTCCTAAGAAGGAACAGAGAGTCCCTGAGCGAGAGTGCCTGATGGAGAGTCCCTGAGCGAGTCTCTTTGGTTTTACAGCTGGGAGGGTAGGCTCTGTGCTGGCCACCACCTCCCACACAAGGGACGAAGGTTGAAGATGGTTGAGTGGCCAGTGTGCTTAGTGAGTTAGTGGCCACACAGAAGTCTAGATTGCAAGGGATTGGAGGTAACACTTTGCCGGTACACTGTGCCCTTGGAGTTACTCCCACACTCTTCACTGCCCCAAGATGGCATGGGAGGCCATGTAGCTGGATCAGTGTAGCTGCGGGAGGAGAGGTCAGAGAGATCAAGAGCTAACAAAGAGATGCTGCTACCCAAAAGGACCATGCCTGACCGCCTCTAGCAAGACACAGAATTCTCAGGAAGACAGCAGGCAAGCTACAGAGATGGGAGCTTGGGTGGAAGCCAGTTTAGTGTGAGGGGCTGGGGGTGGGTGTCTGACAGGGATCACAGGATGGTAGAAGTGTCACTGGTCTGCTAGTCCATGGGGTTCCCCAACATGCCACAGGTATGCCTTTGTCAATGGTATCCATGGAATAGGCAGGGAGGGGCAGGAGGACCTCATGTATTCTAGATCAAGAGTGAATGAATGAATGAATGAATGAATGAATGAATGAATGAATGAGTGAGTGAGTGAATGACAGAAATTATTCACCCCACTGAGTACCATTTGGATGCAGGCGATCATATCCCTGGTATCTACAGATGCCAGTTCAAGGTTTCCAGACTGGAATGTGCATCAGAAATCCTTGCAGCCCCAAGCCTCCTCCCATCCCCGTTGCTCTAGGCTTCCTGGTTACCCTGAGATGAGACTCTGTTACATCCTGCCCTCTCTACCATCTCCCCTGCCCACCATGGCATCCAGCCCCTATGTCCAGGCCTGGAAACAGGGGTTGAGGCCTCACAGCCTGAGATCCCTGAGACCAGGAGCCACAGTAAATCTCCCCCACCTCTTCATATCAGCTGGGCATGGGGTGGGGGCTCACTCCATTAATCCCAGCACTTGGAAAGCTGAGGCAGGAGAATTGCTACGTTTTGCACCATTGTGGGCTACAGTGTGAGATACTGACTCAAACACACACACACACACACACACACAAACACACAAAGAGAGAGAGAGAGGGAGGGAGAGGGGAGGGGGAGGGAGATGAGGGGGAGGGAGAGAGGGAGAGAGAGAGGAGAGGGAGAGGGAGAGGGAGAGGGAGAGGGAGAGGGAGAGGGAGAGGGAGAGGGAGAGGGAGAGGGAGAGGGAGAGGAGAGGGAGAAACAAAGTATCTAAGCATCTCTACATTGTGTCCCTCCGTTCTTTCACAACCCCAAGTGACCCTGACAAATTCATAAGTACTTAAGGCAAACAAACTTCCAGGACCAAATGTAATGGGAAGGGCTGGACTAGAGGAAAATAAAGTGTCTCTGGAGGTGAGGACCCTTAAACTGCCTGTTGGCCCCTCTTGCGGTCACAACCCCCCTGCTTCCTTTGCTCATCCCTCATCCTTCCAGGAGACTAGAGGATGCTCTGGCAAGAAGAGGGAACTTGAGTGAGGTGAGCAGTGCCTGCCTGGATTTGGTTCCTGATCCTGCCCCCTGCTTTGCATCTGACTGTACACAGGCTGTTTCACCTGCCTCAGGCTGGGGTGTAAGACTTATCTGGGAAAGAATACAGAGTACTCTGTTTGCACATCTGGTATGTAGTAGGTGCTCAATAAATGTTATCGTGTTGTAACACTGGAGTCTGGGTGGCTTTGTGTCACAGACATTATGTGCTCACTCAGCAGCCAGATGTCTAGGTGGCCTCTGTGGTTGTCAACTACATAACCTGAGGTCTCCACGCTGGGAGTGAGAACGATGAACATTGGTTTCAAGCATCTGTGCCCACATCCCTCTGGGAGACATGGTCTAACTTTCAAGGAAGGATGGAACATGCCACGCACGGAAGCCTGTGATAATGTTCCAACCCTGTACACACCAGTTGCAGTGGAATTGCTGAAAACACCAACTCAGCCCCATGTGCTGTGTGAGGCTGGGTTTGCCCGAACGAATGCTCTGAGGCCCAGCTGTCTTGTCAACAGGGTTAATGGCTCTAGTTTTATTGCTCTGTGTGAGGGAGGGAGGGAGGGTGGGTCAAGTGCCTGGAAGATGCTTAGCAATCCACCCCTCGCCCCTGCAACTCTCTTGCTTGCTCTCTTCTGTGCAGCCTTCCCTTGATAGAGGAACTGGCAACCGTCGGGTCCTTGGCCCCCAAACCTGCCTGCTTTCAACAAAAGGTGCCAGACAACCACAGAACACCCGAGTGTGAAGAGGGTGGCTCAGAGTGAGTGGGCAGAGCCAGGCCCTGCTCTCCAACATAAATCTCTAGGGAAGCCATTAGCAGGCCCTGCTTTTCGCAGACAAATTATGAGGGGGATCAATGTTATTTTTTTCCACGTGCTGAATTCATAAGGGCTTATGGCTATGGCAAAATCAATGCGGAGCTTCACAGAGAGAGAGGGCAGGTGCATAGTCCAGTGGTGTGTGTGTGTGTGTGTGTGTGTGTGTGTGTGTGTGTGTGTGTGTGTGTGTGTGTGTAAGTTTTGCCAATGAGCAATGGAGGCGGGGCCTGGGGATGGCGCTGGGGACATCGGCCAGAATGTTGCAGGGTTGGGTCTTTCCATGGAAACTGAGCCTGGCAGCCTGAACAGCCTGGGGGATGGGACCAAGGACAGCACAGGTGTTGGGAAGTGATTACCTGCTCCCAAGAGCACACCTGAGCTTTGACTGGCATCTCCACAGCTGTTCCAGAGCCCCGTCAAGACTCAAAGAGGTGCATTGCATCGGAGACTCATTCCACAGGCAGGAAAACTGCTGGGGTGCAGAGAGGCTGTGCACCCCGTGCCTCACAGCTAGAAGTCCTCTGTTGCAAGCTGGGAGCTCCTCCCTCCACCCATAGCTTCCCTCCCAAGCCTTCTCCTCTGGCTCTACACACTGCCCTCCACTCGTCTGTGAGCCTCTCCCATACAGGAGTAGTTCCACGTCAGCCCTCACCACATGGCCCGGATTCCATGATGCCCGTGCTGTCCCCATGGCCCTGCTGAGCTGTGGGATGCCAGCGCAGTGAGATCCTGTGGCACTGTACCAGGAGGGGCTCTTCTGCTCCCTACCCAGGTTTTCAGACACCTAAGGCTCTCCTGTATGTCTCACCACATCTCTTTCAGTACACACCGGGATCAGCGTTCATTTGTCTATCATCAAACACCTCCATCCCTGTCTATCCATACATGTGTTCACTTACTGTTAATCTACTCATCCCTGTATCAATATATCCATCCACCCATCCACCCATCCATCCATCTGTTCATCCATTCATCTGTCCATCCTCCATCAGTCTGTTCATCCATCTGTCTGCCTGTCCATCTGTCTGTACATCCATCCATCCACCCATCTACTCATCCACCTGTCCGTTTGTCCACCCGTCTGTCAGTTCATATCCAGATGGCTCACATCTTAACTTCTCTTCTTTGGCTATGATAAAAACACACTCTTATACAAACATCTTGGAGGAGAAAGGATTTGTCTGGTTCAGGGTACAATCCATTATGGTGTATGAGGCAGCTGGTCACATCCATTCACAATCAGGAAGCAGAGGCTGATGAATGCACACTGCTGCTTGGCGCTTTTCTGTCTGCATGGTCCAGGATCCCATCCCACAGTGGGCGTGTCTTCCCACCTCAATTAACGTTGCGGAGAAACCAACCTTCCCTCCCCGCAAGCATGCTCAGAGATTAATCTGACCCAGTTAATCCTCCGAAGATGTGCCTGGAGGCTTATCTTCTAAGTGAGTCTAGAACCTGGAAGTTGACAGCACCCGCCATCCCAGACCCAAAGACATACAAAACAATCAGAGTTTTCCTTGATACAAGTTACAAGGACACACTTGGAAACACTAGTCTAAGGGAGGTGAGCCAGTCCCAGAAGGACAACTTGCTACCTGATCATAGTTCCGGGAGGCATCTGGAGCAGTCGCAGTCACATGATGGTTTTCAGGTGTGGGAGTGAAGGGACATGGGGGCAGAACCTCAGGTCTATGGTGCGGAACAGTTCTGGATAGAGAGAGCGATGCTGGCCCGATCGCCATAGAGCGGATAGGCTACACTTCTGCCACTGTGATATACCCTTGAAAACGGCCACAGCAGTATGTTTTATGCTATGCATATTTTACTACAATTAAGAATTAATTACTTTTTAACTATCAGTCTTTGCAAGGAGGCGTGCCCTCCTCAGAGTCCTTGTGGGCTGTGCACATCCACTGTGTTAATGTGATGTTCTCTTGAGTACAGTCGTCCTTCTGCTCCTTGCCTGGGCTGGGAGTCACCCAAGGGTTACACAGCATATTTTACCATCTCTCTTCCAATCACTTGGCTATCAGTTTTGACACTCTTTTGTCACATGTCCATCCATCATCCCTCTGTCTATTTGTACCTCCATCCATCCATCCATCCATCCACCCATCCATCTATCCATCTGTCCCCACGTCATTCCTTGTGTAGTGTGTCAGTCCTCCCTCCCTATGCATCTAAGCAGGACCACTTGAATTCCTCTCTCTGGCAGCTCTAATGACAGTCTCCTTTTTCTCCAAATACATCAGGTGCTGGGGCTTTTACGTGAAATCATAACCCTGTTCATAGCAGCAGCTGACTCTACGCCAGGGTATGTCCTCATAGAGTCTGTCATTACCCATCTACGCCAGGAACAGGGACTCACCACACCACTCCCTTCCTGTGAGAGGGGAAACTGAGGTCCAGAGGGTGAAGTAACCTGTCTGTCCCCACATCTCAACAGGGAGAGAGAGAGAGAGAGAGAGAGAGAGAGAGAGAGAGAGAGAGAGAGAGAGAGAGAGAGAGATTAGGTGCAACCTGACCACTGGGGTTTTCTGCCCAAGGTCCATCTCCTGCCTTTCTCTTATGAGGATTCTAGCCACTGAACTCAGGAGCCACATGGACACTCCAGTTAGTCTTCATTGGAGTCTAATCTTACCTACAAGCCTCTTCCCCCAGATCATGATTATCCCCAGGTTTAGGGGTTTTCTTTGAATGCTGTTCTCTCTTGAATGCTGAATTTCCTAAGAGTGTTTGAGCCCATTTTACACACGAAATGCACAGGCATAGAGAGGTTGTATCCATTTCCTGGGAGAAGCAGCTGGGATTTAGTGGAGCGTTGGACCCAGAGGCAGGGATGGGAGCACAGCAGCAGCAGCCTTTCCAGACAATTAGCCTTTCAAGTGGAGGGGGGATGTAAGAGGCACCCAGCTCAGCAGCCTCTCCTGGAGCAGGGTGGCAATAACCCAGGGGGCTTTGCCATCTATCTGCCAAGCCCAGAGGCTCTAGGGCTCCTCCCCTCTTCAGCCTCTTCTGCTTCTCTGTGAGACCCCACCCTTACCAAGGCCCCAGAGCTGAGTGTCATCCTGTGCATGACGTCATCTAATAACCCCGCATTGGTCATTTTTTGTGGCCGTGATAAAACACCATGCATGACCAAGACAACTTAAACGAGAGAGGGGCTATTTGCCTTATGATTCCAGAGGAATAAGGGTCCATCGTTCTGGGGAGACAGGACAGCAAACTCCAGGAGCAGGAAGTAGAGGGCTGGTATCTTCAAAGGAGGAGCACAGAGCAGCCATCGCAAGCTAGAAGTAGGGTAACACTACGAAAACTCAAAGCCTTCCCCTTATGAAGTGCATCCCCAGCACCAAAGAGCACTGCCAACTGGGAAGCAAGTGTCCAAATACCCATGGGGATGAGGGATATTTCTTATGTGAACCACCACAAACTTTGAGCAACTTTAAGGAACTATTACACTTGTGTGTGTGAGGGTTCAGGTGCAGGTATATGTTTTGTGTGGGTGGGTGGGTGGGTGCGCATGTGCACGTGTGCATATGTTTATATTTGTGTGCATGTGTGTGTATTTAGAGAGAGAGAGAGAGAGCAGCTTACAGAAATTGCTTCTCTCCCTCCCCAATGTGTGCTGTAGGGATGGAATTCTGAGGGACCATCTGCATTGGCAGCAAGAGCTTCTACCTTTTCAGCCATCTTACAACCTGGATTTCCCCCAAATCTATAATAGTTTTATTGAAACATAATTTGCACATGGGAAGCTTATGCTTCACCTCTTAACTCATCACAGAGTATACACTGGGCTGCTCTGAGTTTCTAAAGCCCCTCCGTTCCCCCAGAATAATAGCCTCGTGGTCTCCATCCAAAGCCTCATGTGTAGAATGGTCAATGAAGGCACTCATTCATTCATTCATTCATTCATTCATTTATTCATTCATTCAAGGAATGCTTCCATCTTCTGGATTGGCTTCCTATGACTACTGTGACAAAGAGCCATGGTTCCAAATAACACAAATAGCTGGCCACATGGTGCAGAATGCCTGAACTCCCAGGTCTTGGGAGGCTGAAGCAGGAGAATCACAAGTTCAAGGCTTGTGTGTGCTACCTAGTGAGACAGAGGCTAGCATGCACTACACAAGATTGTGTCTCAAGACAAACAAATGAACCAACAACCAACTGAAAGCAAAACCTAACCCTGTCACAGCTCTGGAGATGCCAGAACCTAAGAGCCCAGTGTCCAGGGTCATACTATGTGTGAGTCTCTGGATCAAATCCTCTGACCAATTCCTCCCTTGTCCTAGTATCCTTGTGGAGACATGGAGTCTGGGAGTGTGTGGTGCTGTGGTTTGTCTATGTGTTGTGTGGCTTTTGCCGTGAAGACAGGAGCAAACCTCAGACAGGGCACCAGTGACAGATAAATGAAAATGTCCCATGATGCTTTGCTTAGTGAGAGAGTACACAGATTGGGATCTTCATAGGAATCTGAATAGGCCAGAGACAGCTGAAAACCCCCATCTCATCCTCTCCCTGCCCCCCAGCAAGAGAGACCACTCTCCAATTCTGCATCCCTGGAGTTCCCTGGAGGGCTTGGTAGGAGAGCATCTGTGGTGGTTTGAATAGGCATGGCCTCCATAGACTCCTGTGTTTGAATGCTTGGCCCATAAGGAGTGGCACTATCAGGAGGTGTGGCCTTGTTGGAGTAGATGTTGCTTTGTTGGAGGTGATCTGTCACTGTGGGTTTGAGGTCTTCTATGCTCAAGTTACATCCAGTGTGACACCCAGTTTCCTTCTGCTGCCTGTGGATCAAGATGTAGAACTCCCAGCTCCTTTTTCAGAACCATGTCTTCCTGGATGCTGCCATGCTTCCCACCCTGATGATAAAAGACGAATCCTCTGAAACTCTGAGCCAGCTCTGATTAAATGTTTTCTTTGTAAGAGTTGCCTTGGTCATGGTGTCTGTTCACAACAACAAAACACTAAGACAGCCTCCTCTTCCCAGCACTTGTTACTGCTGATATAAACTTGGCAAGAGGCCCTGTAGATCTTACAGGTTTCAGGAACTTCCTAAGACTTGTGAGTTGTGTTGTTTTCTTGAGCCTCCAAAGGGACAGACTTCAATTGGGAGAAAACAGTGGTGAAGCAAAATGCTGAGTCTGCCTAGCAGGTGTATGGGCTGGAAGCCTGGTCCTCAGCGTGATGGTGTGAGAGATATGGAAGTGTCATGCCATTGGTGGAGCTACACAGGATCTCTGGCCTCAGAAGGAGGTAGATGCTGGTCTGAAATGAGTTGTTTCTCATCAAAAACGGCCGTTATACAGAACTGCATGCACATATCTACTTTGCTGGCAGATCTACTGTGAGCCCACCTACTATGACATGACATAGCCAAGGGTTCTTCTCAGAGGCCAGGCAGACACAGCCACCTGATCTTGGACTTTCTGCTTCCAAAACCAAACCAAAGAAGCCTCTTTTCTTTATAATTGTCCCAATTTGGAGTGTTGAGTTACAGCAACAGAAAGCAGACTAAGACACTCAGCTGTGTCTCGCCATATTATTTCTTCATGTGTATCTCAATTATCTTCTTGTAAAGATGCAAGCCATATTGGGTCAGGGGTCACCCTGATGACTTCACGGTGACTTGGATACATCTGCAAATGCATTTCCAATGATGGTGACATTCACAGATGTTAGGGGTGGGACCCCAAACTCCAACAGAGCATCCCATTCAATCTCTTGACACCCTTAGGTGCCAGGCTAGGTGAGAGGTACTGGAAGAAGACACCTGTCCCATGGAAGACCTCATCTCCACACTTCATTGCAACCTTCCCAGTGGAATGAGGGACTCCCTTGCCCTTCATGAGAGCTTGGGCCTTTAATCCTGCTGCTTCACCTCACAAGCCCAGCTCAGCCCTGAATGGGGGCTCCCCAGCTCATCGGCAACCATCAGAGGAGCAGCGGACAGAATAAATCTCCCTCCAAAATTAATGTAGCTCAAGAAAAAAAAGAAGTGCATTTACTCATTCCAACTTCTTGTTGCAAGACTCATAAGTGAATAAATTCAAAATAAATGTATCTGGGGCGAAGGGAGAAGCAGCGATAAAGCAATCGTGTTGCCCTAAATGAAGACAAAGGCTCTGAGGCAATATTAAATTCCCTCCCCAAAGGCTCATTTCATTTCAGACCAAGATTCCCACCAAATCGAGTTTCCCCCTCCGAGCTGAGCCCCTTCCCGCTCCCACCTACCCCTCTGCCCACACCATCCTCTGTTAACAAGTCCCGGATCCTACCTCCAGCATCACACTTATGGGTGGTGAGCTCTGTTTATGTGCCAGAAGCACTTCCCCACAAACTCTGAAGATGCTGCGGCTTCCTCAGGGAGAGCTTCCACTGGTTGGAGGACCAGCCACATCTGCTCAGTGTCTTGATGTTGCTCAACATCTGCCCTGCCTTGGCTAGAAAGTGTGTCCCCCTGTGGCCATGCACGCTAAGCTTAAGACTCTGAATGGTCATGTCAAGAAGTGGGACCACTAAGAGGTGATTAGATCCCTAGGCTCTGTCTTCATGCATGAATTAGTGCTGTCACCAAGGGAGTGACCCCCAAGAGCGGGTTGCTTGCCAGGCTGAGTCTGGCTCTGAGCATCCCCCTTGTGTGTGTCCACACCTCCCTCTCTCTGTGCGGGAAGATGTACCACAGACATCCCTGGAGGCTGGCACCTTGTCACTTGTCTATCCAACATGCATGGTGAGTTAGAAATCTTTGTCCCTTGTTCACCAAGGCCACACTGGGACACCAATCCTGCCCGATCATGCCTTTGATTTCTGGTTAAGCTGGAAACTGGGTAACGGTGATATTGGCCCATGGTGGAGGCACCTTCTGGTAGTAAAGGCAGAACAAGGAGTCTCTCTTAGTCACAGTCCTTACGGGGACTTGGGGGGACTTGCACAGCAACCATAAGGACCAAAGTTTGGATTCCCAGAATCCAGCTAAATAGATGTGGCATTTATGAGGGTATGTGGCAGCAACTTGAAATTCTACCCTAGGAAGTGGGAAACAGAAAATCCCCCAGAGCAAGCTGGTTGGTGATACTAGCCTCACTGGAAAGCTCTGGTCTGACTAGAGACCCTGTCTCAGTGAATAAGGTAAAAGAGCCACTGGGGATGGGTCCTGATGTCAACTTTGGGTTTCACATGCACACACACACACACACACACACACACACACACACACACACACACACTCGCACTCATGCAGAAAATGGTGGGTGTTCCCAAGTCACTTTGCCTCCCTGTACTGGGTGTAGCTGTGGAGTAGCTGTGCCACAGCAGGAGAGCCTGTGTTCACAGTAGACCCCACCCCATGTCTGGCACAGAGACAGCACAGGACACACCTGTCAGATCGACTTGTCAGTGGCCCTAGGTGATGTCACCAGTGCGGGTCTGGGGTAGATTGCCAGTCTGTCTTTACAAGCTTGACTCCGGGTTCCGTCATCCCTGTACCTTAACTGGAGCTGACAGTGGCGAGCACGTGCAGAGAGGTTTGTCAGGGAACCTGAGATGCTGCCTGACGAGGCTGACAGATGCCTGTCTCCTGTGCCAACAGTTGTGGGTTCATGTCAGACAGAGTCACAATCAAGATCCTCACTACCCGCCCTCACTCCACACCACATGTCAGGAGGATCTTGCTGTTGCCCGGAAGGATGGGGCTCTTTTAACCACGGGATGGAAGTCATGTGTTGACACCTACTGGGTGCCAGCCCTTCAACAGGCTGATCCCACGGGTGTCTGAGCATCTCCCAGGTAGACCCTCACTCCTTGCTGTCTTAGTGCGGAGACCAGGGTGGAAGAGTCTGTGTTCTTCTGTTATGTGGGAGTGTGGGGAGTTATAATGTTGATATATTATACAGAATTTATGTTATTTGAAATTTATTTTATGTTATTTCGTGTCATGTCGTCTGATTCCCGTTTAATCCTCCTGTCAGCCTGCGGGGAGCGGTTTCCATCTCCGTTTTACAGCCAAGGAGACAAGCCCGGAAAAATGAGTAACGCACTTACTGCTGAGCCAGCCGGCGGGCCAGTGTGAGATGGGAGCTGCAGGTGGAGGCAAGCTTCGGAGCGGAGCTCTTTGGAGTTGAATGTGAGAAGTGTTCCTTAAGCCTTGCTCTCTGCACCTTTACTGGTCTTCCACATGACTGTCTTTGATGGAACCTGAAATTCTAGCCTAGGGCTGTGGACTCACTCACGTGCTGTGCCTGTCGAGGCTCTCAAGGTGCCTCTGGCTCCTCCTTGTATCTGTGGTGACAGGCAGGGCTGTAAAAGGCTCCGTGGAAGGCCCCAGGTCTCTGGCCTCTGGCTCTGGAGCTGCCTCGATGTGCTCCTGCTTCCTGTGAGAGAGAATGGATAAGTCTCTAGGCTCAGTTCACTCCAGCCTGGGTGGAGGGCAGAGATGGAGGACAGGCCACTTCAGCTCACTCACCTGCTGTCACTTGCTCCAGGGTGTCAGGAAAGAATACAATAGAACCTGGCCCCAGGCTGCCACACTCCAGGTCTGCTTGCAGCTGATAAATACAATATGGTGGATCATAGCAGCCAGGAGAGAGGGGAGGGGGAGGAGGGAGGCGGTGCTGGTGAGCTTTTCCCTTGCCCCTTTTATTTCATTGCTCCCAGGCCCCAGCCCACAGGACGGTAGTGCCAACATGTAGCCTGTGTCCGCACTATCTGACCCTCTCTGAAATTACCCCATAGCACACTATTGCAGTTGCTAATTTCTTAGATATTTCTCAATCTGAGATGGGGACAGGATATCATTCCATTTTATTTTGTGTATGTATGTGGGCATGTGGTTCATGCCTGTGTGGGTGCATGTGTGCGTGCATGCATGTGTGTGTTGGGGGTAAGCTGTATGTACCTGTGCATGTGGAGGCCAGAGGCTGACATCAAGTGTCTTCCTTAATCTCTCTTGACTTTAATTTTTGAGACAGGATTTCTCACTGAACCTGGAGGCTGCCATTTTGGCTAGGTTGGCTGGCAACCAGATCCTGGGATTCTCCTGATCCCACACTCTGCCAATTTTGGGCCTGCAGGTCCAGAGTAACAGGCCAGTTTATGTGGGAGCTGGGGCATCTGAACTCAGGCCCTAACGCTTACACGGCCCGCACTGAGCTGCCTCTCTAGCCTGGAATATTCTATCTTAGTTTATTATACTGGAGTGGATTGGCCATCACATCTAGATGGTCTGTGGGGAGGGGTGAGCTTACACTAAGGTCCTGGGGCGGAGCTTTTCCCACGGAGGATGCTGGGAAGGGGTGATAGGTCAGCCTGTGGTGTTAGCAGACAGCCTTGAGTCAGGCCTCCGCAGTTCCTGAAGAGAGGCTAGCTTGGAACTTGGCCAGACAAGAGATACTTTCCCCATCACAGGGAATTGCAAATTAGCCTCGAGAAGGCAGTGACAGGAAGAGATGAAGTTTGTCAAAGAGGCCAAGAGATGGACCTGTTTTGTCCTCTCCGCTCTCGGTAGAGGGGCCTGGGACCTGAACTTGACCCTCAGTCCTCTCTCGTGCCTCCTAAGGACCTGAGTAGCTCACACGAGGACAAGGGTGGCTGCTGACTGCAGACAGCTTCCAGGCTCAGAGCCCTAATCACTCATTTCTAGCTCATTAAGCCGGGCTGACATTTTAATTTTTAACTTTTTATATATTTACAACTCAGTAATTTTTAGTATATTCACCAAGTTGGGAAGCCATCACCGCAGTCAGTTTTAGACGATTCTAACCCTCCAAAAATAAACTCTGCACTGCTTAGCTGTCACCCTCCTGTCCCTGTCCCCGGGGCCCTGACACCCACCCATCAGCTTCCATCGTTGCCTGAGCAGAGTCTTCTGTTCCAGACATTTTTATGCGGGTGGATGGACTCACCGCCCTGAGGTCCATGTGACCCGCTTCTTTGGTTACATCTTAGAGACTCCCATGCGGATAGATGGAGGCCGCATCTCCCAGATCTCCACCCAAATCCTTCATGAGAGGCACAGAGGGGTGGTCACTCTACTACGGTCATCATCAAGATCAGAACTCTTTTTCTGGGCTTCCAGTCTGACCCACTCCCCCTCTAACCTACATCAGGAATAGCCTAAAGACATGAGCTCAAAGGAGAAAATAGTGCCCTTTGTGAGACAGTGAGTGGACAGTTACACTTCAGTTAACCCTCTGTCTACCAGTCACCTACCCACACACTTGCCCACCCACCCATCTATCCTTCTAACCATCATCCATCTGTCTACCTACCCTCCTGCTCATGTACCCACCATCCTCCCATTTACCCACCCATCCATCTACTCAGCCACCCATCTGCCCACCCGCCCACCTGTCTATCTACCCATCACCCCCTATTAAGTCATTTATTCAGCTACCCATCTGCCCATCCATCCACCTTCCCATTGGCTCATCCATTGTCTTAGGATTTTACTGCTGTGAACAGACACCATGACCAAGGCAACTCTTATAAGGACAACATTTAATTGAGGCTGGCTTACAGGTTCAGAGGGTCAGTCCATTATTATCAAGGCAGGAACATGGCAGCATCCAGGCCGGCATGGTCCAGGAGGAACTGAGAGTTCTACATCTTCATCTGAAGGCTGATAGCAGAATACTGACTTCCAGGAAGCTAGGATGAAGGTCTTAAAGCTCACACCTACAGTGACACACCTACTCCAACAGGGCCACACCTACTCCAACAAGGCCACTCCCACTCTAACATGGCCACACCCACTCCAACAGGGCCACACCTACTCCAACAGGGCCACACCTCCTAATAGTGCCATTCCCTGGGCTGAGCATATACAAATCAACACACCCATCTACCCATCATTCATTCATCTACCCATCTTCCTCTTCCATTCACCTTTCCATCCATCCATCCATCCATCCATCCATCCATCCATCCATCCATCCATCCTTTCACCTGCAAATGTTTACTATGGACAAAACCATGCCAGGTTTTCTCTGACATGCCGCGAAGAACAGTCTTGTCATCACTGCCATCGGTGCTGACACAGAAGTTGGTTGGGCAATGGCCTGAAGGGAGGGGTGCAGCCTCTTCAGTTTTTGGAAGGGGCTTTTTGGTGCAAAAGAGGCCACTGAATGAGATCTGGGGAGTTCGAAGCCTGATGAGTGACGGGTGCTGACAGCGTTCATGTTGTAGAATAGGGACAGCTGCAACTCACTGTGTTTCTTTGGTCTCCCACAATACATTTCTCTATAGTCACTTTATTATTTCCCGGTGGGTGCTGTCATCTCTGGCCTGGAAGGTGGCATCCAGGTCATAGGAAGCCCTGTAACCCTACTGCCCTGTCTGGGGTGTGCTTCCCACTCTCGGGGCTGGAATTGACATCTTCCCATGAGCCCTGGTTTGCACAAATGAAGGTACATGTGTTGGGGAGCAGTTGGGGTCTTGGAGGTCAGGAAGGAGGTCCTTGCCCCCCAACTCCCTTCCTTTTCCTTTCCGTCTCTGCCATTTCTCTTTTAGAGTGGAGTTGCTTGAGGAAGAGACAACCCGCAGCGTACATGTCTGTTGGCAGGGGCGTTCTAATTTTAAAAAATGTGTCACTCTCCAAGCTCTGTGTCCCTTAATCAGGCAATTACTTCCTGATGTAGTGTAGTTAAGAAAGAAGAAGAAGAAAAAAAATAGCCACCAGCCCCTGGAATCTCAAACATTTTCTTGAGAATTAATTTGGTAAATGTTTGACTCAAGTTCCAGAATGTCCTTTGTTTCCATTTCTAAAAGACAAAAGGGACAGGGAAGGAAAGTAGTAATTGCGTGTTAATCAATCTTGCTCATTAAAATTAGCTCCCCAGCCAAGGGTGTCATGGAAACAGCAGATGCTGGGAGAAAGGCTGGAGGGACCAGCAGGGGTGGGGAGGAGACCACAGAGTGGGCATGGCCCAGGAGACACAGTCCTGGAACAAGTGTCATTGGAAATAGCATCGAGCAAAGAGCGGGTGCTGCCGTGTTCCTTGTTCCTGCCTCTGCAGGTTTCCCTGACTTTCAGAGCAAGCCAGGGACCATGTTGGGGGGGGGGCTGGGGGGTTGCTCCCATTGTGCAGTGGATGACACTGCCCAGGGCTGCTGGAGAGTTTGCCAGAACTCATTGCTAGAAATGGCGGAACCAGAATTGAACTAGGTCTCCCATAGGGTGAACTCACTGTGGTACTGCTCTGCTGTACCCTAGTGGCCTCTGCCGGAGGTGGGGCGGGGCCACAGGTATGAGGGTCTGCCAAGAACCCTTAGGCCTGGAGTAAACAGTCATTTCCGTCAAGGTTTCTGTAGCAATGCCCTGGGAAGAAGTGGGCACCTCACAGATGGGGTCTGCACCCAAGCCTGTGTATCACTAGCAGGCCAAGTTACCCTGGATGCCCCAAGTCACTTGGTCCCCCAGGAAGCCTGCAATCTCAGTGTTTCCTGAGTTTCTCTCCCTCCCTGGGCCTTGCTGGTCTGGTTGCAGTGAGATCATGTGAGATAATGTACCCTTGTCCTCTGTGTCACCTGCTGTTGAACCCCAGGAATGCAAGGCTGTGGGGGTCTGAGCTGCCTGCCTCCTATGGGCCGCAAGCACTGCAGTCCACAGGGATGGGGTGGGGACAGGAAAAACATCATCACCATCTCTGCATCCACTCATGTCCAGGCCAGGCTCTGAGGTGCTGTCCTTCCTTCTACCCAGCTCCTGATGGCGTAGAGCAGTGAACAGCCTCGTCCCAGCTCAATCTGTCTGTATGTCTGTCCCTGGCCCTCTATTGGAGGCTGCAGAACCAGGGCCACCTCTCTGAGGGGAGAAATGACAGCCCAGAAGTGGTTTTAGATGGCCAAGTCGCATTGGCAGTAAAGGAAGGTGAGGGACAGCACACCTTGTTCCCGTCACGGAATGACTTGACACAAAATGCTGGTCTCTAGAACCTGAATGTCCCCTTTACCTGTTCTAGTCCACACACGGGCGAGGGTTCAAGACATGTGAAGGGCTCAAGGCAAACATTCCCCGAGAGGATGACCCTATGGAAGGCTCACGTTCAGGGGCAGCGGGTTGTGTGGACCAACTTCCACCATCATCACAAAATACCTCAGACTCCCACCTCTTAAAGACCTAGGCTAGAAGCAAGCGGTTAACACAGGAACTCAGAGGAACGTTAAACCAAGTTGCCTACCATAGGGGTACTTATCCTGGGGAACCCCAGGGAACCCCACAACATGTAGTCTTTGGAGGAAAGAAATCACTATTATGGGTGGGTCCATATTTGCTCCAGGATCCTGGCTTAGGAGGATGTCCACCCAGGAGATGGTGGACAGTTAGCCCGACACTCTATGAGATACACAAGGGGTTGGGATGGGTGCCCCGTGATAGCTCACCAGTGACTCTGCAGCTGGGTGCCAAGAAGCCAGCTTGAACCTCTGGGTGAGGTGAGGAGGGTCCTGGATCTCTCAGGCATACCTTGATTCTACTCTGACTCCCCCATAGGCTGTGTGACCGCCTAAGGACAACAGAAAAGCCACAAGGTGACTGAAGAGGTCAGGGTGCGCTTCATCCCCCCCTACTGAGGTCTGCTGGGGCATGCTTGTTGGCTGGGGTGCTGGCTTTTCCCGTGGCTCCCCTTGACAGAGGCAGGCCTGAGCTATGCTTTTCCCAGTGGGTCTAAGGCAGGGCCTGATGACTCTTTCTTCATCAAGAGCTCCCAGACCGAGCCCCCTGTGACTCACCCTCTGAGAAGCCTGGCTGCAAATGTTCAACCCCAGTGCCCTGGCAGGACTCAACAGGGGAACCATCTGTGTGTCCTTGCTGGAGCCGCTAATGTTCTCTGAAGGCTTTTTTTTTTTAATGAACTGGCAATAATTATGGCAATCAGGGTGCACCCTTCTCTCTTCTGGGGCAGCCTGGCTCAGTGCAACGCAGTGAGATGGAGCTGGGGTGGGGGAGGGGACAACAAGCCTGCTCAAGCCACCCAGGCTGTGGTGAGGTGAGGTCCATTCACATTCCCCCTTTCCTGACTTACAAAACTCTGTTCTGGCTACACAGAGAAAGAAATCCCTGTGGCTCCCAGTGTCTTTAAGGGAGGGCTTAGCTCAGAGCCCCCTTTACCAAGGCTGGAGGCAGGGCTTCTCCACATGTGCATAGCCCCCTTGTTCTTATGAAAATGGTTCCCTCTGCTAGGTCCTGAGTGCTTTGTCCTGAGAGGGAGAGTTCTTGGGAAATTCAAGCCTTCTTCATAGAGAGCAAGTGGCAGAAGAAAAAAAAAACATTATTTTAAGGCACCTCCACGAACCATTTAGATGTGTGTTCTGGTACGCGCATACAGTCAGATGACAGCATCAGGTCTGGCTGGATCCAGGATAACAGACAGACGTAGGCACATTATTTGTATAATTAGTTCCTAATGGACATGTATACAATATCTGTTTCCATCACTTGGACCTGCTTTCCTCTGCACGAGCTTTGTCTCCCGCTCTTAGTGGCAGCAAGATGGCTGCCAGCTCCCCTAAGTCTCAACCCCAGCCTCCTGATGAGAAAGCTTGTTGGTCAGACTTCTCATCACTGGGGCGTGTGTAGGAGAGGAACACTTAAAAGGGAGAAGGCTCTGCTTCGTTCGGTTCATGGCTTCCAAGGATCTGCCCAGGGCTGCAGCATCCGTGGATGCCAGGCGGAGGTGGGACAGGAGCATGATGGGTAGGAGTTGCTTGCCTTACCACGCCCGGAAGCAGACAGGAAGAGGCGAACCCTAATGACCCGATCCTTTAGTAAGACCTCCAGTACTGCTGTCATATGAACCCAGGGTGGATTCGTCCATCGAGAAAGGCACTCACTTCTTGTGTGCTAACCAGGAGGGGGTGGGGGACATGTTACTCAGACCCCAGCACTTAGCATCCCTCCTTTCCAGAGGTTATCCACTCATGTCAGTTATCTGCTTTCCTGGATGCCCATTGGTCAGCTTGGGTCACATGAGTATCACCAACCAATCACTGCAGCCAGGAGGAGGAGAGGCTTTGGGGCAGCCCTGTGACAGGAAGAGACAGATTGATAGATACCTCCATGGTGATGCACATTCCTCCCTCCCTCTGCTCCCCCTCCCCCAGGCCCCAGGCCCTGAGCAGAGGAGGCCTCCAACCAGGGTTGTCCCCAGCCACAGTCACCCTTAGCCACAGTCACCTCTAGCCACCGAAGCCACCGAGTGCCCCCTAACCTCAGTGGAGTATGGCAATCATCAGCCAGCTCTCTGTGGCCTCTGCCTCTAGGCCCCCACTTGGTTTTGCAGGATCACTGTGTTTTCAGTACCAAGGTCAGCGGCTAGCTCGACTGCCCGCTGCTCATCCCTCTGTTGGTTCATTCTCCTTATCTACCTTAGCATAACTCAAACTAAGCTCTCAGGGGCTCCGGTCCTCTGGGTGGGCCCAGTCACCACACTTAGCGCCCCCAGGGGACACTAGTCAAGTGTCTGAAGTACAGCGACACCTCTTGCCTGCCTCCTGTTCTGCTCCGCAGGACTCTTTCCTTCAAGCTCCTCCGGACGCCGCAGATCCATCTCCTTATCCTGGATGCTGCTGATTCTACACCCAGATCCCTTGGTCATCGTCTTGACCCAAATGAGGTATTGCTGTCCAAATGTGGATGTGCTCAGAGCATCACAGACCACAGTCAGCTCCCATCCGCCGTGGAGTCTACGTGTTGCTATCTATGGTTGGCTTCATCCTAGAATGGCTGGGGTCCCCACATCTCATGTTATACTCACAACACACTGTTTCCTCAATACTTTATTCTCTATGTGAATCTGATTTGAGGCTTTCCCTCTCCTGCTTGTGAGACTGATCTTTTCCGTGACTCCTGGTAGGAGAAAGTAAAGTGAAGGGGAGGGCCACTCACTGTGTGCTAGACAGTTTCACCACTCATCTGTAGCTAGTGACAGCCCTGTGAAGCCAGTCTAATTGTCCCCAATTTGTAGACATCAAAACAGAGTCCAGAGAAGTTCTGGACCATAAAAGCTTCACAGATGAAAGGAGGTGATCTCTGGGTTTGACTCCAGACCTGCTAGTCCCCAACCTGGACTCTTAAAACAGCATGGACAATTCTTCCTAGGGAGGATGTCTGAGCTGAGGCCATGTAATCAGATGGCTCCTGAGAGGACTTCATGGTTTGAGAGAGGTCTTCGGTCCCCCTGCCTCCACACCCCCAAATATATCCTGTGGTTCCTCTTGGATCTTCTTCCATGAGAGCTTTCAGAGTTCCACGAGAGGCCAGTCGAACCCTGAAGTTCACTATGTCCATCTGCCTGGTTGGCGTGGCTGCATCTGCAGGGCAGCTCAGGAGGGGGATGGGGTCATCATGGCTTGAGCCAGTGAACCACCTAGGGAAAGGTCATCCAAAAAGGGAAAGGCCAGGTTGGATGGCTGTGTGGCTGTCTCCGCTCACCAGCTGTCAAGGGGGTTGGCCGATCAACGGTTGGCTTAAGGCTTTCAAAATTCACTAATCAGGCCTGCCAAAAATCTTTAAAAGGGGCTTTCAAAAAAATTATCTTCATTTATTTTTTAAGCACACTGAAAGCTTCATTAAAGACCCACCAAGGATTGAGAGCCCCCCCTCCAGCCCCCATCCTCACTCCATCCCTCCCACAGTAATTAAGACCCAACTCTTCCCATCAGCCTCTTGGATTGGCAGTGAGATCAGAGTGACTTCTGAGCCATTCTGCCTCACACGGCTGCCAGCTTCTCCCACCGAGTTTCTCCAGCCCCGCATGGGCTCTGCCTGCTCTCCATGTTGCATTAGAGATTGAGGTCCTATCGTGGTCCAAAAATGGGTGAAAACCACCCATTTTTTTTCAGCCAAGAAAACTTAATCTCAGAGCCTCAGAGACTTGTTGGAGAACAGAGCTGAGAAGCTGAGCAGGATCCAGACCATAAACCTCTCCTCCGAAAGGGGTGTTCCCATTAAAATCAGACCTCATGGGCAATCAGCGGGGGTCTTCTCTAAGAAGACACAGTGCTTGACTGACCAGCAGGTGCCTCCTGTGCCAGCCAGGGAGCAGATGGGACCGCAGAAGGGATCACCAACTGGCAGGGTAGAGACAGGGCACATGGGTGAGGTGGGAAGAAGCCAGCACCCACCCCAGGAAAGTAGAAGGCTTGACCTCTAAGGGACAGGCCCAGCACCATCCAGGCAGACCGAACCACATCTGGAAAGAATGGACATTATGGAGGATAGAAAAGACAGTCCCATCCACCCAAGCCCGTTCTTGCTGGTCAGGGATGACAACCAAGCCTCTGACAGTGCTGGATACATCAGGCTCCCAGCAGCCTTGGTGCTGATGAGACTGAACCCAGGCTTTAGAACCCTGCACTCTGCCCTCACGGTGGCACAGGGGAATGCCACAGCCCACGCTGGGTGAAGTTCAATTCTGCCACACTCCGCCCTTTCTCCTCATCTCTTTCCACCAGGGCCTCAGGCACCATCCACGACGATGCTCACCCCAGAGTTTCATCCTTCAGACTGGATCTGAGGTCCCTAGAGGAGGTGCTCTCTATGTGCCCCATCTGTCCCTGCCTCAGGCTCCTGGCTGATTCTTCTTTCTGCTGTCTTGAGAGCTGTTAGGGTGGCCCGTGGTGATTTCTGTGTGTTCCTCCTGCCTCCTCCAATTCCATCCAGGTTCCCTCAAGGCAATGTCTGGGTCTGTCTGCCTGTAGTCCTCTCCAGGATGGATGCCATAGGTCATCAGGGGTGACTGATGGCCCTGCCAGGACACCAGCCCTGCCCTGTGGGGTTAGCTGCACTCCTGGGTTGTGTCAGTGGTCAGTGGAAAGGACAGCCAATTCTGAGAGACTTCCCTGTGGGGTGGTGCCACTTGGGTGGAACTGGTCTGGAACAATCTTGAGGATGGAAAGGAGGAGGGATGGAGATGGAAAGACTCAGGGCCTAGGTAACCCAGGCACAGCAGCCATGATCGCTGGAGATCCATGGACTGCCAGGTGACAGGACAGTGGAGGGAAGTGGCCACAGCCCTTGGGCATATCATCAGCTGCCCATGTAAGACCAGAAATGAGTGTGGCGGGGTGGTGGCATGAGAGAAGCCCCAACCCCAGCCCTTAACCAACTATGAGGGAAGGTGTTTCAGCTAGTTCAAAACAGGAGGGAAAATTGACAAAGAGCATGGCTTCCCCAAGAAATATCTAGAAACGGAATCTCACAGAACACATGGGTAGCCTGGGCAGCCGGGCAGCAGTCAAGCTGGGCAGGCACCTCGCATCCCCACTGACACAGGGCCACTCACTGACAGGAACAGCCTCTCCACAAGGCAAGACATCTCTCCAGGAGGGCAGTACCAAGACCGGCAAACCTGCCGGGGTCTGATATCCGAGGCTCTTCTTGTCATTCTCCAGGGTCTGTGAGTCCCAGACAGGCCGGGAGCCTCCAGCTGGGGAGTAAATGAAAAGCCACAGGCCTCCCTCAAGAACCTGGAAGGGAAGCAGTGGAGTTGATGCAGCAGTGGTGGAGGCCCACGGAAGCTGGGGGTTGGGGCTGGGATCCCAGGCCTCCCACTACTACAGCAGTCTCAGGGCCCAGCATCCTGGAATGCACTCAGGGTAGAGATTAAAGCATCAATATCCTGTGGTCGCCCTAACCTGGGTGAGATCAACTCCTCCAAGGGCCATGATTTGACCAGATACTTCCAGCATATGACAGAGGACCAGACACAAGCCACCTACTCCCTGGCCCAGGGCCATGTCTCCAAAGTGATCAGAGCCAGGGGTTTCTCCATACAACTGACAAGAATTGTCCACTTGGGTGGGGGCACAGTGAGGATTTGGGGTGATGTCATAAGTGTGGGGGTGAGGGTGGCAGCTGCAATTGTGACCCCAAGAGGCAAAGCGGCACTGTCAGAAGCGTGAAGCCACAAGCCAACAGTGAGGCTGGATGGTGCTCTATCGTGAAGAGACACCATGACCAAGTCACCTTACAGAACAAAGGATCTAATAAGGGGCTTGCTCATGGCTTCAGAGGCTGAGTCCATGCTCATCATGGTGGGGAGCACGGTGGCGGGCAGACAGGCATGGTGCTGGGGTAAGAGCTTACATCTTAGCCAGGCATGGTGGCGTATGCCTTTAATCCCAGCACTTGGGAGGCAGAGGCAGCTGGATTTTTGAGTTCGAGGCCAGCCTGGTCTACAGAGTGAGCTCCAGGACAGCAAAAAGGGGAAGACCAGGCCTGGCTTGGTGAGCTTTGGAAACCTCAAAGCCTGGCCCAGTGACACACCCCTTCCCACAAGGCCACACCTCCTAATCCTTCCCAAACAGTTCCACTAACTGAGAACCAAGCATTCAAACGTATGAATCTATGTGGGCCGTTCTCCATCAAGCCACAGTGGCCATCCACAATGAGAGAAGATAGCCTGGTGACAGTTGCTGGCACTGGGTGCCAGGTCTGCTCAAAGCAGATCCCCGGGGGTGGGGGTGGAGGTGGGGGACGAACAGTGCTTGTCACCTGGCGGAGAGTTTCTGATGCCACTAAAGACTTCACAGCAGCCCCTGGGGATGGATGTCATCTCTCTATTGGGAGAGTTCAAGAGGAGGACTTCCCCCCAACCCCCCCCCTTGCAGGATCTTTCACATGTTCTGGCTCACGGTTTGAGGGTGCACAGTCTGTTGTGCAGGAGAAAGAGCTGGCCGGTCACTCACGTTTATGCTCAGGCGGGAAGCAGAGAGTGGATGCTCGCTCTCGGTCCTTTACATTTACCCCAGGTTCTCCGCCCACGGGATGGCACCACCTGTGTTCAAGGAGGGTTTCCCTCAGTTACACCTTCCTGGAAACACTCTCATAGACAAAGCCAGAGGACTATCTCCTAGGTGGTTCTAAATACAGTCAGGCTGAGGGTGAAGATGGGCCATCACATTAACCCTCTAGCTCCAAAAGTCACCTCCCCAGAGAAGTCTTCTCTGATTAGCCTCTGGCTGAGGTGGGTTTTTTGCTGGCTTGAGCCCTCCCCTGTGTTACGCACACAGAGATAGCTACTGACTGCGTCTGTGCGTGTCTGCTCACAGTCTCCATCCCTTTCCAAGGTGGAGACCAGGATGAATCCAGGCTCTGCAGTGCCAGGAGGGTTTTATTTATTTATGAGGTTTTGAGATCTTATTAGGTGACCCAGGCTGGCCTCCAATTCATGATCCTTCTGCCTTAGTCATAGCACTTGCATTATAGGTGTGCATCATCAGGCCTGGCCTTTCCATGTATGAGGGTTTTAAAAGACAGCCCCCCAATCCCACAGGAAGGGGTGAAGTTCCGTGTGGGTGCATGGCGGGAGTGCGGGGGAGGGGGGGCGTGCACGCGCACATGCCCATGCATATTGTGGAAAGTGTTTCTGTCTGTCTGTCTGTCTGGTCACAGAGCTTGCAGGAGAAGGGTGTCTCTTTTGACTTCCACAGGAGTTGCCAGGGAAACCTTAGCAATGACTGCCTGAGCAGGGCAGCACTCGGCAGACACCTGGCACAGCACCCTGATTAATAGATCAGAGAGACCCACATCCCTGCACCGGTGCATCCGCCCACTGGTCTTCGTGACCTGCATCTTGATGGGAAACTGCCATGACTATTAGCTGTCCTGATTCCTGCCTGTCTCCCTCCTGTAGGCTGTCCCCCTGTCCCACACTCCACATAGCAGTGCTGCAGGGACGTGAGCCTTGTGTCCACCGGCTGAGGGAAGGAGACCCCAGGGCCACTCCTTAATGGATCCCAAGGGTGGCCTCACCATGAGGCCGGCCATCGATTTGCTGGTGACCTTCCATACACTTGGGTGCCGTGCCTTTAGGGACATCTGACCCGAAGCCACATACATATGATGAGCTGGCGAAGCTGCCATAACTAGCCACTGTGACTCCCTTCCCGTGGGGCACTGCAAGCAGAAAAGCCTAATGCTGTTATTCATATCCGCTTTATTATTTCATTTATCTCCGCAGGCAGAGGGGAATACGAGCCCTGCTCCCCAGCCATGAAGAGTAAAGAAGAGGGAGGGCTTTTTCTGAGCTTTGCATGGACCAAGGTGGCCGGTGTTGGTGCCCAAGCTCATGACCTGTCCCCTAGCCCAGGGCTCATTCCTGAAGCTTGCCACACACAGCATGAAGATCTTCCCCATTCCTTTATGGACCCAGATGGCTGCCGGGGACCTGGGCACTTCCTTCTGACATAGGAAGAGGGCTGTCTGCTCATTCAGGCGTCTTGCATCCCTGTGGCTCAGTTTCCTTTCTTGTGATAGGCTAATGAGCATGCCCATGCCCATCTTCCTAGTCCCTAGAGACTGCTCATGTGGGCTTATGACCCCTGCTGGGTGGTGCAGATGCTCAATGGCCTTTGCTAGCATTCTGGTGATGGAGGAGAGGGCTGATGGCCCCCTCTGTGCCCAGCAGCTTTGACCACTCTGGTGGAGGTGGAGGCAGCAGGAAGGAGTTGTCAAGGCAGCAGGTATCAAGGTGGAGGGGAGTGAGTGCAGGCCTGCGGGGAGCAGTGAGTACAGGGCACATGCTTGTCATATCATATAAATGATAAACAATAATAATAACATGGCTTCTTGTGTAATGAGAAAGACTACGGAGACCGAATTACCTCGGTAATGGGTTGCGGACGTCAGGGGGCTGTTTGCTCTTGAAGGAAGAGCTGGGGTTGCATTTCCCGCCCCCTCCCTTCCACACACACCACTGCTCCAGGTGGAGAGGTGGATAGCGCCCTGACAGATGCTGGGCTGGAGCAGAAAGGACAAATGTGGCTTAGACAAAGGATGCCGTAGTCATTGTGGCTGCTATTTAATACTTAGGCACGTGGTGAGCTTGGGTTTCCTGGTCCCAGGTTGGTGTCTAGGCCACCGAGTGCTGTGTGTTACTTCCAACTGTAACTCAGGAGGACAGGTGCCAGGCCCTCCACAGCCCCACCCCTTCAGCTGTGCAGCCTGGGGCTCGAGATGAAGCAGAGGAGGATAAAGGCCTCTGTGCCACACAGGGGGGTGGGGGGAGCGAAAGGGGAGTCAGATGTGCAGCTACTCTGAGCCACTGAAGTCTTGTCTCACGTCATTGACTTGTTGTGCGCCTGCCCCAAGCCACATCACTTAACCCAAGACTTCCCGGGTCAGATGGGCTGACAGTATAAAGCCAGGACCGTGGGCGTATGCTTCTCTTGTGGGGGCTGTGGGAGGTGGTACCTTAGGCAGGGGCCGGAGTTCCAGGAGCATGAGGGAACGCCTACTGTAGGTGAATTATGACCATTGGGGCTCAGACCTCAGCTTGACTGGAGACCAGCCTGCAATTCCCCACAGATTCCTTTAGGAGTACAAGGCCAGCCTGGGGTGGCAACATGAGACCACATTTTTAAAAACAAAACCAAAGACAGATGTATTCCCAACCTGTACCTACAGCCTCTGTGCTTGAATGGACAGGCACAGGGAATTCCCTCCCCCACCCCCACTTCCACTCCCATCTCCACTCCCATTCTCACCCCTACTCCCACTCTCACCCCCACCTCTCCCCCACCCCCACCCCCCACCCCTGCTGTCAGAAGGCAGACCATTACTCCATGGTCTGGTTAAAACTCCTTGAAGGTGAGCAGGCCAGATTCCACCAAGAAGCACCGGGCCTCCAGCCTGTGTGAGCCCAGGTGCCTGAGGCCTCCCCTCAGGGCTCACCAGAGCTACAACCCCAGGCCCAAGCAGCAGCTACAGCCTGTCCTGTCCACTCAAAATGAGAGCCAAGGTAGGATTCAGACACACAGTGTGAGGATCTCTGGGGCTTTAGGGACCTTTGTGACCGAGAGGTAGAGATAAAATTAGGCAGAGAACCCCCAGAGCTCAGAATACCCTCCTCAATGACATCCACGCAATGTTAAAATTCATCAGCTGTGCAGTGATTTTTATTATATAAGCCAATAAAATGGGAAAATTACAATTTCTCTGGTAACTGTTGGGCTGAGGGTTTTGATCCTTCCATTTTATAGCCTCAGGGTTCTTGAAAGTTTTAGGTTTTTTTTTATTTAAAAAAAATATATATTCTTTCACGTTGAGCGAGATCTCTCTGAAGCACTCTGTTTGCGTGGCTCAGCTGTACACACGCACCCTCCCCACCACACACACAGTTCCCTGCACACACAGGCACTACGGCTTCCTTTCTGAGGAGGCACGAGGGCACCATCACTCATTGCCATCCTACCTAGGCATGTTTTGTGTGCAGCGCCTGGGCATCTGGCCCTGGCTTGCCTAGGTGACGTTAGTCTCCTCAGTTGCTCACTAACCTGCCTTCCTCTTTGCCTGGTGGCTTTCCAGTGAGTCCTTGATGCTCAGCTCCTGCACTGTTGACTTTGCCGGTGGCCCCGGATGTATGTGATGGGAATGGGTCATTTCTATGCAGGCTGGGGAGAGGAAGGGCTCAGTAAGTTAAGTGTCTGCTGTGCAGCCCAGGGGCCTGAGTTTCACCCCCAAGTGCTCGCATGGGAAAGACTGGGCAGAGCCAGGTAGATCTCTGGGGCTTGCTGGCCAGCTAGCCTAGCCTGCGTGGCAGGTTCCAGGGCAGTGAGAGACCTTGTCTCAAACAAAAGGGTGGGCAGTGGCTGATTACATCTTAGGTTGTCTTCTGTTCCCAACACATGATCATCTCTCTCTCTCCCCCATTCCCTCTCCCTCCCTTCCTCTCCCTCTCTCTCCCCCTCCTCCCTCTCCTTCTCCCCTTTCCCCTCCCGCTCCCATTCTCTCTCTCCCTTCCCCTCCCTCTCAGTTTCCTTCCCTTTCTGTCCCTTTCCCTCCCTTTCCCACCAACCCCCATCTCTCTCTTTAAAACGGGATCTTATTTATTTTATGTACATGTATGAATATGAATTCCCATGAGTACCAGTGTCCATAGAGGACAGAAGCCGGCTGGAGCTGAATCCCCTGGAGCTGAACTGACAGGTGGCTATGAGCTGTCAGACATAGGTGTTGGGCTCTAAACTCAGGTTCTCTGCAGGGGCAGTATGGCCTATTCTTCATGGAGACACCTGGGCAACCTCTATTTCTTCTTGTCCTTTGTGATGTTCCTGGTCCCTGCCCCAGGATCTGGCCCACATTGCCTGGTTTGGGGGTGAGAGGCATACAGAACAGACTGTCTCCTAACCTGCAGCTGGAACACCAGGAGGAGCAGCTGGAACACCAAGAGGAGCAGCTGGAACACCAAGAGGAGCAGCTGGAACACCAAGAGGAGCAGCTGGCCCACAGACTTGCACCTATGACACAGTGGGCAGGATGTTGGTGTCTCGTGTTTGGAAGAAGCTTTATATTAGTAGTAACAATGATTGTTTCTCAAGACGCAGAGAGAGCCAGGCTCAGGGCTGGTCTTTCGCATGTTGTTGAGTTTGTTTGTTTGAGGAAAAGGAGGTGCCGAGGGGCAGGCAGCTCTCCAGGGTTGTTGGCTCCTTAGTGGCAGAACTGAGATGTCAGCCTCATGTCCGATGGCCCACAGTGCCACACTCAACCATTGCCACCCTCCCCTCTGAGCCACCTCAGTCCACGTGACTTCAACTTGTCCTCTTAGAGCCTGCCGGAGCTTCCCAGACTAGCCAGGGTGGGCATTTCATTAAATGGGGAGCAGCTGAGCTCCCCAGAAGGAACTTCATCCCCATCTCCCAATGGTTTCCTCACAGAGAGTCACTTCTGCAGAGCCAACCCTGAATTTTCAAAGCATCATGTCGGGGTTTCCCTCACTTTGGGGTAACACAATAGTCATGAAGGGTATCTCACATTCTAGAGGTATTCTCACATCCTGGAGAGCATTCTACATCCTGGAGGGTATCCCACATCCTGGAGGGTATCCCACATCCTGGAGAGTATCCCATATCCTGGAAGGTATCTCCCATCCTGGAGAGCATTCCATATCACGGAGGGTATCCCACATCCTGGAGAGTATCCCACATCCTGGAGGGTATCCCACATCCTGGAGGGTATCCCACATCCTGGAGGGTATTCCACATCCTGGAGGGTATCCCACATCCTGGAGGGTATCCCACATCCTGGAGGGTATCCCACATCCTGGAGGGTATCCCACATCCTGGAGAGTATCCCATATCCTGGAAGGTATCTCCCATCCTGGAGAGCATTCCATATCATGGAGGGTATCCCACATCCTGGAGAGTATCCCACATCCTGGATGGTATCCCACATCCTGGAAGGTATCTCCCATCCTGGAGAGCACATCCTGGGGGGATTCTCACATCCTGGAGGAATTCTCACATCCTGGAGGGATTTTCACATCCTGGCACCCCAAACATGGCTGGGTGGTTTTCCACTTGCCCTCCCTCAGCTATCAGGTTGCAGCTGGATTGGTAAGTGGACCTTCAGAGAGTAAAGGACATGATGATGCTCAGAGCACTGTCCTGGAGAGTGGACTGACCCATTGTGCATGATCAAATCAGTGTGTTTCCACAGGACTCTTGTTTTGTTTTGTTTTGTTTTGAACAAGCTCCCTCTGGCTTCCTGGCCTGCTCACACTGTAAACAAGTGACACGAAGTCCTCACCAAATACGGAAGTGTGAGACCCATAAGCCTGGACTTCCAGCATCTACAGGCTCAACAGAAACAATGCTGTCTTCTTTTCTCTTTACCTTCTGAGAAAGAGTCTTTGCTGTGTAGTCCAGGCTGGTCTCAGACTCTTCCATGGTCCAGCCTCTTGCTGGGATTACAGGCATTCAGCACCACATCCGGCTAGGAAACTTCAATTCTTTATAAACGACTCAGTCAACAGGTATTTTGTTGGAGCAACAGAGAATGGACCAAATCATCACGCTTTCTCTAAAAGGCACACCTCTGCTTCCTGGAGCTGGCCTTAAGAAAGCTGCCTTCTCATTGTGAAAAACTACCTGTAGAAAATGTGTAATTGTCTGGAAAGCCTCAGCCTGACTTCCTCAGCAGCACCCGGGAGCAGGACAGAGAAAGTCATTTGTCACCTAGGGCAGAGGGACAAAAAAGCTCCTTTGTGCTTTTAGCCAGTCTGCCAGTAGGAACAAATAAATGATGAAAGAGAGGAAGAGTTTGCCCTTGGTGACCCTCCCCCAAAGGTTGGTTACCATGGTATTCTGGCTGTGACTATACAGTTCCTTGGGACCAGAAAAGAAGGGAAAGTCTCTAGGTTAGCAGCCCAGGTCTACTGAGTGGTCCCATGTCTACAGGATGGAAGCAAGGAGGCCAAGACTAAGAGGCAGGGACAGGACACTGAGGGCGAGGAGTAAGGCACCTGTAAGTTCGCTGATTGGCCTTCAGGTCACAGCAACCGGCCCCCTGAGGATCACCAGAGGGACTGGTGCCCTAGCCTGGGGAGACTTGAGTTGGGGGTGGAGTGTATACATTTTATTAGTCAAAAATAAAATAGAATAGAATAAACCCCAGGGATAGTCTTCTCAGGCTCAAAGCGCCATCACTCACTCTGTGGTGGCCAGCTCAGCCCTGGGCTGAGGAGTGGTGGGGTGGGTGGGACCCATGGACTGGCAGCTCTTATCCCAACCTTCAGCTTCCCTATGCTTTTCTTAGGCTCTTTCATGTCTCCCTAAACAGCACCTGACAGCTCTCCTCGCTCCTCCTCAGGCAAGGCTCTCTTTGTTTGCTTCAATAAAGCAGCCTGTTACAGGAAAGAATACCATGGTGAGTGTCGGGAGATGTGTTTCCTTAAAGAAACTCACCCTGATCTTTCAGGTGCTGCTTCTCAGAGTCCCAGGGGCCCTGGATCCTGAGCTGATCCCTCCCCCATGCCCTTCCCCACATTCTCTGCAGCCATTGCCTTTTGAGTCTCGGAGGTGTCCAGGAGGTGAGCCTAGATCCCGAGGCTCTTGGGCATCCTGAAGGTTAATACTGTAAACTTGGCAGGACCTGAAATCATCTCAGAGACAAGCCCTGCCCCCTGCATGTCTGTGTGTGAGTTTCTGGATTGAGTTAATTAAGGTGGAAAGACCCAACCGGAATGGAGGCAGCACCACCCCATGGGCTCTGGTCCTTCAGGAATGCAAAGGAGAAAGTGAGAGGAGCACCAGCAATTTGTCCCTCTATTTCCTGTCCACACAATGTAACCACTCACCTCTCACTCCCATCCCTCTATTTCCTGACTGTGGACACAATGTAACCACTCACCTCTCATTCCCATCCCTCTATTTCCTGACTGTGGACACAATGTAACCACTCACCTCTCACTCCCATCCCTCTATTTCCTGACTGTGGACACAATGTAACCACTCATCTCTCACTCCCATCCCTCTATTTCTTGACTGTGGACACAATGTAACCACTCACCTCTCACTCCCATCCCTCTATTTCCTGACTGTGGACACAATGTAACCACTCACCTCTCACTCCCATCCCTCTACTTCCTGACTGTGGACACAATGTAACCAGCTGCCTCCCACTCCTGCTGCCATGCCTCCCTTGCCATGATGGACTGTGCACCCTCAAACTGTGAGCCAGAATAAAATGTTTCCACCTGAGGCCCAAAGGGACATCAAGGTCTCTATGCCCCCCAGCATGGCTGCTACCCTCTGTGGAAGGACTTACCATGGGCTGCTTCTGAACAGATAGAAGGCAGGGCAGTTTCTCGGGCTTCTGGCTCCTCCCTAGTGCCATTTAACCTTCAGAGAGGAAGCTTGCTCTAGCCTCTGCAGCCAAGGACACTGCATTAGGAGCGGGTGCTGTGGTTCCCTAAAACAGAAGTAATCTGAAGTCACCAGTCAGTTCCAAAATAGTGGGAGTACGGTTTCATTTAATTTGCCTGATGAAGTCACATAGTAATCTTGTCCCTTATTTGGATATGCAACATTCTTTTTGCTTTTGAGACAGGGTCTCACATAGCCCAGGCTGGCACCCCTGGCTATGCAAAACATAACCAAAGATGACCTTGTACTTTTGATTCTCCCAAGTGCTAGGAATGCAGACATGGACCATTACACCTGGTTTTATACGGCCCTATAAGTTCCCTACCAACTAAGCTACATCCCCAACCTTGGGCATGAGACTTGCTTGGTGAAGTGGCTTACACAAGGACATGAGACTTGCTTGGTGAAGTGGCTTGCTCAAGGACATGCAAAGATCAGCTCTTCCCCACCTTGCTCTTGACCGCTATCCTATATTGACCAACTGATGTGCCCCAGCAGCCTGGATTCCCAGATTGACAGCCTCTCCTGCCTTGACTCTGCCTGACATGTCCTGCAAGATACATCCTGTGTTGGGCCACACCTGCGGACAGTCTGGAGAAGGAACTGTACCTCATGACTCTTTGCTACCAGCTGACTTGGGGCTCCTTTGGTCACCTCGGCTAAGCCTTTCCAGGTTCCTTAGTCCTTTCCTTTGTGAACTTTGCTCATCTCCTGGCTAACAGGCCTGGGTCCAGGCTCTCTGACAAAAGACCCAAGTACCTTGGACACCCAAAGGCAGGCAATATGTCTGAAGGAGGCTGGTTTTCATCAGCTGGGTGTTGCAAGTGTGCTTTCTACCCTGAGTGCCCCCCCCAATGAAGGTTCTACATTTCCAAGGGCTCAGAACTAAACCACACAAGGCTCTGGCCGCAGAGCAGGGCATCTATGATAGCTTTTCTGTGATAGTGATTATCCACATGGCAGGGTCTAGAATAACCTGCAACAAACCTCTGGCCATGCCTGTGTGGGGGTTTCTAGATTGTATGGAGGCAGGAAGTTCCAGAACTGGGTGATCGAGTGAATAAGAAGGAGGGAGCCTCGGACCCGTGTTCCTTCCTGCATGCCTTATCCACGTGATGGAGTTGTTCCTTTAACTGTGATTCAAAATAAGCTTTTCTCATCTCAAAAACCAGCTTTTGTTAGTTCCTTTGTCACAGGCTCATTAGAAGTGTCCCTGCAGTCTTCACTCCTGCCTTCCTGCCCATGGGTGCGGTTCCACTCTCTTGCCCTGTGGGTAGATCAGTTCAATGCTGGTTCCAACAGGTCAATGCTGTTGAAATTTGCCAGCGGAACTCAGCCTGTCCTCGTGAGGTGCTTGAGTTTGGCTTCTTCCCACAGTAAGTCCCACTCCCGTGACAGGGATAAGGGAGCAAGGATGTCCTGTCTTTCCTCAGAAGCCTCTGCCCCTCTGATATCAGCGGATCACCTAGCCTGTCCTTGTCCCAGCTTTTGCTCCGTGACACGATGACATTTTGCTCTGTTGCAAAAGAGTGGTGGGAGGGGGTTGGGAATATCCTCCCTCAACAACCAACAAGAAATAATTAGTGCACATTGTGTCATTAAACACTAGACTTTAATTAAATCGCATGGAGATAAATAGTTGGAGAGACAGGGATGGAGGAGCCCGGAGCCGGCCGAGCGCTCTGCATAATGGAGTAATAGAGGCCCGAACAGCGCCAAGTCAGGGATTCTGACGCGATTAAGATGCTGACTAAATTGGGTTGTCACCTCACAGGCTGCACCGACCACCTGAAAATTGCTCATTATCTTCCACGTTTGATCTTCCGGGAGCTAACAAGCCTCTGCACAAATCGCCGTGGTGATCAAAGGGCCCATTTATGTGGGATTTTGTCCCTTGCCGGGGTCCCCGGCTCCATCTCCATTTTCTCATTTGTAATGAACCATCAGCTACAGCAGCCACTGGGGAGACTGGGTGGGGGTGACCAGTGTAACTCCAGAGAAGATCAGCTAACCCTTTCTGGAAATGTCCTCATGGGCTCTCACAGAAATATGCCTCTTAATTGGTTCTGGGCCACCAAAATGACAATCAAGACTGACTGTCATAAGAGATTTGAGGGTTTGAGTCAAGGAGAGGAATCCATGGCCTGAGAGGTGAGCCCAGGGTGCTGGGGGTTCCATCAAACCCTTTTCTCTGGGTGCCGTGAGGGTCCTCAGCTGTGCCCGGCTGTGAAGCTGGGATGCCCACACCTCATGGCTGATCCGGGATGAGCTCAGGACAGCTCATGATGGCAGAGCTGACCCACAGGTCACCCAGGAAAGGCTGTGCCCTTTCCCAGCACACCCCACCTAAGAACAGAGTGCTGCTCTGTGTCCCACTCAAGGGCAGGGGCCATCGGGGACTCAGTTTCTTCTTCTGCAGAAGGGAGGTGTGACCACAGGCCTGCCTGGCAGACATGAGGGAGGAATATTACTAGGACAGCGACGGTGATGGGACTGCTGTGGATGCAGCTGTAACTGCCTTGCCTGGGGCTGTTCCAGTCACTCACTCACTCACTCACTCACTCACTCACTCACTCACTCACTTACGTAGTCACTCATTATCTTATCACTCATTCATTCATTATCTCATCATTCACTCATTCATTGTCTCATTAGTCATTCATTCATTCATTATCTCATCATACACCCACTCACTCATTCATTCATTACCTCATAATTCACTCACTCATTCACTCACTCATTATCTCATCATCATTCATTCATTCATTCATTATCTCATCACTCATTCATTCATTATTATCTCATCACTCAATCATTCATTATCTCATCATTCATTCACTCAATTACAATTCACTTATTCATTCATTATATCATCATTTCCTCCCTCCTTCACTCATTCACCATCCACTCGTTCATTCCTTATATCATCATTCATTCATTCATAATTCACTCACTCATCTCATCATTCATTCATTTATTATCTCAGCGTTCATTCATTCATTCATTCATTCATTCATTATCTCATCACTCATTCATTCATTATCACTCACTCAATCATTCATTATCCCATCACTCACTCATTTATTATTGCATCATTCATTCATTCACTTATTCATTCATTATATCATCATTTTCTCCCTCCTTCACTCATTCACCATCCACTCGTTCATTCATTATCATCATTCATTCACTCACTCATTCAGCAGATGATTAATGGGCTTCCACTGTAGGCAGGAACTAGGACAGACTTTGGTGTGACACAGACACACACGTGGTCTATATTCACACTCAGCCTCCTGTGAAAGGAAGCAGACCTTTCCTGGTGCTGTGGCTCATCTGTACTACAGCACAAGCTAACCTTTCTTTACGCCACAGGTAAGAGTGTGTTTTACTAACAAATGCTGGGGAAGGGAGAAAAGGAAAGGGTCTGGGTGAGGGCAAGTCAGCACTGGACTAATTTTTGAGGATGTGAAGGGGCAATGAGGGCAATCACATTTTGTGTGTGTGTGTGTGTGTGTGTGTGTGTGGTGTGTGTGTCTGTGTATGTGTATATGTGTGTGTACATGTGTGTATGAGTGTATGTGTGTGTGTGTCTGTGTGGTGTGTGTGTGTGTTTGTGTGTGTGTCTGTGTGTGTGTGCTTGTGTTTGTGTCTGTGTATGTTTGTGTGTGTGTCTGAGTGTATGTGTGTGTTTTTGTGTGTATGTATGTGTGTGTCTGTGTGGGGTGTCTGTGTTTGTGTGTGTGTCTGTGTGTGTGTGCTTGTGTTTGTGTCTGTGTGTGTTTGTGTGTGTGTGTCTGTGTGTATGTGTGTGTTTTGTGTGTATGTATGTGTGTGTCTGTGTGTGGTGTGTGTGTGTCTGCTTATGTGTATCTGTGTGTGTACATGTGTATGTGTGTGTGGTATGTGTGTCTATGTATATGGGTGTGCATGTATTATGTGTGTGTAAATGCATGTGTGTGTATGTGTGTGTATGTCTATGTGTCTTTGTCTATGTGTGTGTATGTACGTGTGTGGTGTGTGGTGTGTATGTGTGTTTGTATGTGTCTGTGTATGTGTACATGTGTGCCTGTGTATGTGTGTGTTTTTGTATGTATGTATGTGTGTGTGGTTTGTACATATGTGTATGTGTGTGTGTTTGTGTGGTGTGTGTGTGTGTGTGTGTGTGTGTGTGTGTGCACCATGTACCATAGCATCATGTGAATGTCAAAGGACAGGTTTCAATAGTTGATCTCTTCTCCTTCTCCTCCTTCTCCTTCTCCTCCTCCTCCTCCTTCTTCCCTGTGAGCACTAGGGATGGAACTCAGGCCATTGGGCATGGCTGCAAATGCCTTTACCCATTGACCCAGTGACATATTGCACACAGCACTTGTGATGGCTGGTGTTGATTTGACACCATCTGGGACACCATTTGACAGCATCTGGGATCACCTAGGAGACAAGCTCCATTCCAAGCCTGTCTGTAAGGGACCATCTTGATAGATTCCTTAAGATGGAAGGACATTTCTTAAAAGAGGGCAGTGCGGTACCCTGGGCTTGGGCCCTGGACCACACACCAAGGAGAAAGGGAACTGGGCACCAGCCCTCAGCTTCTACCTGCTGACTGCAGACAATGTGACCTGCCGCCTCAAGCTCCTGCCTCCGTGATGTCCCAACCTTGATGGACTGCAGCTAAGTCGAAGTAGACCCTTCCTTCTGATGTGTTTTCGGGTATTTGACCACAGCCCTGAGCAGAGTAATTAAGGCAACAGGTGATCATTAGACAGCCCAGGACGAAAACCAACAGAATCTGGCAAACATCCAGCCACAGTGTGTCTGCTAGCCCCAAGGGAGATAGACAGATCGCATCCCCCTGGTCCTGGTGAATGCCCTGCCCCATGCTTGCCATGATGTCCCATTCCAAGGACAAGGCCTCTCTGGAGGCATGAAGAGGAGATCGCACTAGAGCTGAAGAGCCAATGTGAGCCTGGGGCATGACAACAAGTAGCGCCCACGTAGGCTGACTCAATAATTCACATGGCTCCGTTAAATATTTACGTCCTTGGCTGCTTAAAATGTACAACTGTATCCTTGAATGGAGGCTTGTAGTTTGATCACAGAGCTGAAGACAGCTGATGGGTTTTGGGGTGGAGGGCGTGGCCAGGCTGCAGTCGTTAGGGGACATTTGGAATAGCTGCTTTCGTTAGAGGAAGAAGCTCTGTGCCTACATTCATAATCACCTTGAACCATGGACCGCAGTGGGCGTGTGTGTGCAGGGCATCTCTAACTCTTCATCCATTCATTTCCTCATTAGTCTTGCTGGCTCTGGAGCCAGACATCCCAATTTCAAACGCTGGCTCCATCCTGTGGGCCTGGCAGTGTGACCCGGAGTCTGCACTGTCACCTCTCTGGTTCCCCGTGTCCTCTGTAAAACAGAAAAATGAGCAGGATTAAATGAACATGCCGTGTCTGGAGGGCTCAGTGAATATTGTTGCTCAGACGGTAGTATTGCCATTCATTCATTTGTTCTCTAAGGAAATATTTGCTGAATGCCAATGATGTGCTAGGCGCCCTGAGAGGACAGCAGGAACTGAAAATATTAGATGCAACTCTGCCTCAGGGAACATCCACGGGACCCTGGTCAGCAAGGTGAGTTGACTTTGCCTCAGGGCTTGGAGAAAAACAACCCCAAAGGTGCCAGGACCAGGACGCAGAGTCCCCGGTCTGGGGAAGGTGTCCCGGCAGGGGTCAGCGAGATCCTGTCTGAAGAGCAACCTTCAATTTCAAGTTTACAATATGAAAGGGGGCCTAGGCTAGAGAGCACAGGCAAGGTCTCTGAAGTGGGGCATAGTCGTATGCTCGGTGTGTTTGAAGAGAAAGACGGACAGGGCTCAAGAGTAGCGTGGTCTTCGGTAGAGCCATTTGGGCGACCACAGTGTTTCTGGAATGAGGCAGACTCAGAAGAGTGCACAGTGGTTTGTGTTTCCCGGCTGGGATCAGTAAGAGCAGAGCATGAAGTGAGGTCCGCCTGATTCCTGAGCTTGTGCCCTCAACAAACCTGCCAGAGCTCCCCCATGTACGAGCACAGGCCTCATACTCTGGGTAAGTTTGGAGTAGGTCTGAAGCAACATTGCGATCCTGGCAGTCACGAAATGTCACCTTCTTCAAAATGTCGCCAAGGAGATAATACAACAGCAATGTCCCACCGACAAACTTTGCAGCTCTGGGTAGCCACACCTAGCAATTCAGTCTCTTCCCGGAAACTCTGGAACAGTAGGCCTAGGAAGCAACCTAGACACTGATAATTTTAGTTTCCCAGATGACAGGTGACAACTCTTTATAAGCCTCGTCTCATCACCCCCGACAAGCCTTAGGAGACAGTGATGGTGGTGGCTAGTACCTGTGCTGTGGATGAAAAAAGACAGATGCTCAGAGAGGGTGAGCAGCCTGTCCAAAGTTGCACAGTACAGGAGTACTGTACCCGAACAGAGGCTCTTGTCCCAAGTGGAGCTGGAGACTGGAACACAAGGCTCACAAGGGAGAGAAGTCACAGGGTCACAGCTGCAGACTGGGAAACATCCCTTGCAGGCATGGGGACTTCTGCCAGAAGAGACTCCAGGCACAGAAGGGTCCCCCCCCCCCCGAACTCTTCGTAAAGGAAGACTGAGCTCTTTCTGTGCCCCAGCCCATCCCTGACATCAGAAGGGTTTGGATTTGAACCCATGGTCCATCAGCTCCCAGCCTGGACCCCAGCCTGCTGGTCCCTAATGCAGGAAGCGTCTCCACCATGGGGTCTCATTTCAGACAAGGCAGAGAGAACAGAGAGATGGCTCGGCCGTGCTGGTCCTGCAATCGTGAGGACCTGAATGAGCGTGGTCTGCGTTTGATCCCTGGAACTCATGTGTGCATGGTGGGCGGTGTGTGCTTGCAATCCCAACTAATTACAAGATAGGCGGGACCCTAGGGCTTGCTGGCTAGCAAGGCTAGCCCAATTAGTGAGATCCAGGCTAGTGAATGACAGACACACTGTCTCAGAGACAAACAAAACTATAACAGAAACCACAGAAAACCTAAATGGATGATGACACCAGAGAGTGACCTCTGGCTTCTGCACACACACAACCACACATGTGTGTGCCTGCATGCACACACATACACACAACCCCCCTACACACAAACTCCATGAATACTCATACCCACACACCAACACTCACAAAGATATGCATGCATGCACACACACACAAATTCTCATACACACACACATATACACACTCACATACACACACATATACACATTCACACACATCACACACTCACACACATACACACACTCACGAGGGAAGGAATTCACACCCCCACACAACACCCCCTGCTCACACACATTTGTAGACTTCCCCCAACACTCACACCTACATACCAACACCCACACAGATACTCACACGCACACACACACACACACACACACACACACACACACACACACACACACACGGTATTAATTGCACATGTTGCATTTTACAAACCACTGAGCTAAGAGGATGCCTGATCACCTGGCTTTCCTCTTCTTAGCCTAAATATTCTCTATCCTTGTGGAGGTCTCCTAATCACTATGTCCTTCCTGAACTCGTCTTTGGTTCTGCAATCTCTCCTTTCCTTCATTCACCAATTCAGTATCTGCCCTGCACCAGGCTATCTCCTGCATCCAGAAACATCTTCTCTTGGGTAGCCAGGCATCGCACAGCAGCGAGGAGAGGACCTGAATTCGTGTTGATTTTCGCTTCCCTTAATGTAAAACAGGATTGCCTTCATTTCCGATTTCCTGGGTTTATCTGACATGGCCAAAGCCCTGGTTATCTCTGCTTCACTAAGTCTTGAGATTGGTTTGGAGTGTGAGCATATATTCTCAGAAACTATTAAAAGTGCTTTAATTGGCTGTTCCGGGGTGTCCTCGCCCCTGCTGTCCAAATGCACCATCCTTTGTTTTCCTCGAGATCTGGGGGCTGGCAGCCAGAGTCTGAGGATTTGGCTGTATTTGTTTCTCTCTGAGGCCGGGAAGCCTAGGCTCCAAGCAGCAGAGCCCACATTTGCTCGTGGTCCCACATCCAAATTCTTCGCCAGACATGACTGGAGCATCCAGGGAAAAACTCAGAATGTGCTGACTTAAACCATGGAGTGGAGGCACGCTAAAGAGATGGCTCGGTCAGTGAGGCATTCGTGAGGATCTGGGTTCAGATCCCCAGCTCCCATGTCAAGAACCAAACAAGCCAGGTGTGGCGCTGCCTGCCTGCTTGTCATTCCAGAGCTGTGGAGGCAGAGGCAAGAGGGGCCCCGGGATCAGGCAGGCTAATAGGCTCAAGAAGAGACCTGTCTAAAAGAAGATGGAGACAGATTGAAGAAGACACTTGACAATAGTCTGGCTTCCACATACATTCAGGAGTGTGGACACATGGGAACAAAATAAACAGCCATAATTGGGAAGTGAAACCACAGTGATGTGGGCATTCAAAGGGGGCTTCAGAGAGACAGATAGACAGACAGACGGACGGACAGAGCCTCCTGGGGTTATAAATCACAGTCAAAAGATCTGTGTGGTGTCAGGGTGACCTGACCTGTGGACCGGCCATCATCCATTGGTTGAACACCATGTTGTGTGCCAATCAAGAGTCCTGGTTCCCATTCTGACTCTTTCAGCTCAGAATAGCGAGACCTTGAGGGAGTCACAAAGCCCCTCGATGCCTGGATTCTTGGACAGTTAAGTGAGGGGTTTTGGGAACACACGTGGCACGAAGCTGGTAGCTGGCACTGTGCAGCTGGCATGGATAACTCTCCTCTGCCTGCTGCACAGTGCATGGATCTGTTTGCACTCATGAAAAAAAACAAAAACAAACAAACAAACAAGCACCCCAAAACAAAAGAACCCAAGAACTATGCACAAAGGTACACAGACAGAGATGGCTGCTTCCTTGAGTCTTTCTGGAGTCTTTCTAGACTATCCCCACACTTTGATGAGGAGGCTGGGATGTGGGTGATATTTATCAAATGACCAGCAATAAGAATCTATGATATGTGTGCTGGAGAGAAGGCATGAGTGGATGTGTTCTGCCATAGACACACCGTGCTGAGGGGCAAGATCGTGATCGAATAAAGCCAGCCAATGCAGTTAAGTAAATAAAACGTGAAACAAAAAAACCTTGAAAAACGAATGGGATTTTCCCAATTAATCTCTCTTTGTCTCCTTTCCTTTTTAATTCAGGTCTCCAGATTTTAAAATGTGGTACTGCTTAAAGTTAGATTTTAACTTTTAATTTTACGCCATGGGGATGGAGAGCTGGTTCCATAGTTACGAAGGTTCCTCCAGAGGACCAAGTCAGTTCCCAGGATCTGTGTCAGACAGCGCACAACTGCCTATAACTCCAGCTCTGGAGATCTGGCGCCCTCTTCTGGACTCTGTATGTTTCTGCAGCCACACATGCACATACTCACACACAGGCACACAAATGTGTATTATTTTAAAGTAATAAAAACAAAACCTTAAAATGACACCATTCTATGGTAGAAATACATCCCGAATACTATATAATATGATCAAACATTGTCTGGGTCTTATTTATATAGAGACATTATTCACAATGCATCCATTAAAAAAAAAAACTAATTTGCTACTCAACCATTCTGAATTATTTGTCCCCAAATCGTGCATAGTTAAGATTCCATGAGAAGACTCAGAAATCCTCAGAGGACTCAGAGATCATCAGCATTTTGTTTAAGTTCGTCTTTTTGGGGGTTGGGCAATAAAGTAAGACCTTATAATCTGACCTCTGACCACATAGTTCCTCAAATCCACATGTTTAATCTGAGTGCCTGCTGGACCACTTCCCCCTCCTGCCCCATCCCATCACCACTGTTGTCCGGCCAGGTCCCTTAGACACTTGTGTGCAGCTAAGGTTTGTGGCTGGGCAGATTGCCTTAGTTCATATTTAGCATCAAGCCAATCTTCTCAAGTCAAGTTAAACATAACCACCTCCCTATCTACAGAGTCACACTCCAAAGCCCTCAGTGTAATCTTAAGCCCTCGTTCATCTCCAGTCTCGGGGATAATGTGTTTTTCTTTTTACTAAGAGAGTGAGGGGCAGGTAGCTTATACTATGTGCATACAGTGTATCATATGATACAGTGTATGATACAGTGTATCAGAGATGACTGGGTCCTGGAAGGGATGGAGGGGAGAGGGGGGAGACTTCATGAGGACACTCAGAGCACACACGATTTTTTAATAGTTGATTCTAGAACCTCCCATTGTATATATTTTCAGGCCCTGGCTAGCCACAAGAAGTGTCGATGGCATGGTCCTGTGACCTTCAGCCTCATGGTTTCCCTCCCCCAGCCCCTGCGAGCAGACTCCCCACAGTAGCCTTCGAAGTTCAGCTGAACCAAAGTTATGGGCCAGGGGTCCAGACCACCGTTTAGACATTTCAGGGGACCTCATGTCTAGGGCTGGACCATCCGTCTTTGCTCTGGGTATTCAAGGAGACAATCAGAAACCCAGGTTCAGCTTGGGAGAGGCCACGTGCTCTTCAAACTCTTCCCAACTCTCATGCCTCCAAGTCCTCCCAGGAGCTCCAAGATTAGGCCACACTGCCTCCTGGCAGCTAGGTGCCTAGGTTCTCTGTCCTCCAGTGTTCTGTCCCTCTGTCCTTCCCCTCCTCCCTGCTCTCTCTCTCTCTCTCTCTCTCTCTCTCTCCTTCCCTGTCTCTCTCTCCCCCTCCCTGCCTCTCTTTTTCCCTCCCTTCTTCCCTCCTTCCCTCCCTCTCTCCCTCCAGGTCCCTCTTTCTGTCCCTCCATTCCCTCTCCTTCTCCCTCCCCCTCTCTCCCTCCTCCCTTCCCTCCTCCCCATCCCAGTATGGCAGTATACAGAGCCTCCTGCACTCCAGGCAAGCACTGTTCCACTGGGCTGCATCTCCAGTTTTGTTGCTTTTTTTTCTCTCAGTATCTCCCTAAGTTGCCCAGACTGACCTTGCAATCACCCTATACCCCAGACTGGCCTTGAACTTGAAATCCTCCTGCCTCAGTCTCCTCAGTAACTGAGCTGACAGACAGAGCTATCGGACTGTACAGGACCTGGTATCTTAATGTTTGGGCCCGGAGGAAAGAGAATTCTGGAGAATTTTGACCCCCAAGTGCAGCACCACAACTGAGTCTGACTTCCTGCATCTCATTACCATTTGGACTCATCCAAGTCTGAGGTCAGACTCGGAATTTCCATTCTCATCGTTGCTTTCATTTGGGGACAGAATGATGGCTCCCACCCTCACCGTGGCCACCGGGTGAACTTGGGTTTGCTACAAAACCTGTTCTTGCTCCCACTCTCGGCAGTAAGTGTCTTCCCCACTCCTTGAAGCTGCAATCTCTTTCCTGGGCAGTGTTTTCTTTATTTCCTCTCCACGATTCCAGCAGATCTCGCTGGAAATATACTTCTCTGCTATTAAAAGAAACCCACAGTTGCTAAACACATTGTACATCGTCTTTGAAGGCAAATGGCCTTGGGCTCCTGCGAGGATAAGCTTGCTAGTGGAAGTAAGGGACCCCTGTAATGGCCATTGCTCGGGACATACAGTCCACAGCCTCAGACACCTTCCCTGGGGTGCGGGAAGCCTGGGAGGGCAAGCAGGAGACAAAGGAGATAGTGTCTGTCCCAGAGGAAGGTCTCATTGCTGTCTGTCCAGCAACACCTCTGATGGATGCCCATGGGAGAAAAGAGGGAGTAGGGCGGGGAGGGCTGCCAGCCCCTACCAGGATGCTACCCTGGAATTCCTGAATACACTGACCCTGCCCCACCCCCACTCCCAGAACCTGGCCTCTGGTTCCTCTGGAGACAGGGAGGGAGACAATGCTTGCTCACCAAGAGCCGCAGGGAAGGACCAGGATGAGGACTTGGGGGACAGCTCAGTGGCTCATACTGGACTCTCAGCACTCGGGAGGTGGAGGCAAGAGGGTCTCAAGTCTGAGGCTAGCCTGGGCTACATAGTGACTACTGGGTCATCCTGAGCAACAATGTGACACCCTGATTCAACGTGCTTGCCCCCCAAAATGAAATGTTTGAGGTTATATGCTCACATCTGCCTGTCCCCCTCCTATGACCCTGCTTGGGGTTAGGGTGTCACACTGGCTGACATTGCCGGGAGCCCTACAGAGTGGAGGTTGTCTAGGGCTCTGTGAGTGTAGAGGGGAGAGAAACTGCTCACGGAGGGCCTGGTGTGATGGAAGAGGGAAGCTCAGAGCTCAGGCAGCTCCTATTCTGATGGAGGAACCCAGGTCCCTGACCTCCCAGTGGCTGGAGCTCCAGGCCAGGCAGAAAGCTCCATGTCTGGTCCCCGAGAGCTGCACTGTGCCGGAAAGAAGGAAGGGCTTGAAGGAGTTAGACCTCAAGCCAGAGAGGAGACTTCTATGTCTGCTTCATGTCACCACTCAGGTGTGCAGTCGGGTCCCATGACTGGAAAAAGCTGTTAGAATACTGTCTAGTCCTCTGACGCCACCTCCAGGGTGGCCTCCAGGTCTCATTCCTATCTCCCACTATCACTGAGAACTGATCTGTCTGTTCCCATTTCCCACCTCTGGTAGTGCGCGAGCGAGCCACACCTTCTGGAATGTGCCGGATCCCCATGGCAGGCAGGCTCCTGGCTTCTGCCGCTCCTCACACCATCCCTGGTCATGTGTGCACACCACGCTGGCACTGGCGCTGGCGCTGTCGAAGCGTCTGCTCCGTGCTTCTGCTTCCCCCGCTGCTGCAGATGAAATCTTGTCGCCTCTCAGGTCCCAATCCCCTACTTGGAGCTCTCTCCCTGACTTTTTCCATCATCCCCCATCCTCCTGGGGCTCTAGGTAGCAGCAGTTACACCTCCATTTAATAAACGACACCTGGGGTGGTTCACTCTCCCTCCTGCTCCTCCTGAGACTCCCGGAGCAAGCGAATGTGTCTCCATTGTTTACTGCCCTGCCCTGAGGCTCGGGTTGACACTGGCTGCGAAGAGCCCCAGGGGGATGCAACCTGCAGTTTGTCTGGTGGTCCAGAGGCTCCTCCAAGCAAACAGGTGGTCAGAGCCTTCTGGCCTTTCCTTGCTTTAAAGCAATGCTTGAAGACATCGTTCCCCAGAGAGCTCACTCTCCCTGTTTAGGTTAGGTCCCAGAAAACACATTGGAACTGCCACTTCCCTTCTCCAGAGTGAGCCAGCCCCCTTGCAACCAAGCAGCTTGGGAAATTTAGAGAGCCGGATTGTGCCACAAGTGGACAGCAGAGCTGAGAGCAGCAGTCTGCAAAACGGTCGTCGCTAAGAGAAACACGCACAGGCGCTGTATGCTCTGCCTCCCCACTGTCCCACCCCTGATAGACTGAAGAACGTCCTGGCATAGATCCCCCCCCAGCACACACACATACACACCCAAGGGGTGAGGCATGGAGGCACCTGACACCCACTAGGGGGAAATCTGAGTCTAGAAATATCTGCGGCAGAGGATTTGGAAATTTATGGAGCACGGCAGGTAGATCCCCAAACATAGCATTAAGTGGGGGAAAAAAAACCCAAAAACTTAAGGCACACAATGAGATCTATAGCCCAGTACAATTTATGTAAATTAAAACGCATCCCAACGATAAGCAACAGCATATATTTCACCAGAAGCATCCATGTCTGGGGATATAGATCGGGATGTTAGAATGGGATGGGGGAGGGAGGGCTGTGTGCAGGGAAGGGGATGGAACACAGCCAAAACAGAGAGGCAGGGCTGAGCATCGCCATGATCATGGTGAGGGTGAGGGTATAAGGCTGTACTTCACTAATTTAACAGTTTCCAAGAGACGGAAGCAACAACTGATACCTAGCCAGTCTTTCTTCCCTGGAGCCCAGAGCGGTTCCAGGACAGGGTTAATAAGGGTTCCCGGCCCTGGCATGGCAGTCTGACAGCTTGAGCCCAACTAACTTTTCCTGTATGTCCAAAGGGTGTCCAATAGCATCTCTGGGCTCTGTCCCTCTGATGTCTCCAGCCATTGGTTAATGTCCCCGAGAAGACAAATCACCCCTAGTCAAGAGCCAACCAGTTGGAATGAAGCCGGGCAACCTGTTCCAGGTCTTCCAGGAAAACAGCCCACACTTGTTGACAGAGACCCAGGCACTAAGAAACTGCACTGTGGGCTGGAGAGGTGGCTCAGCGGTTAAGAGCACTGACTACTCTTCCGAAGGTCCTGAGTTCAAATCCCAGCAACCACATGGTGGCTTACAACCATCTGTAATGGGGTCTGATGCCCTCTTCTGGTGTGTCTGAAGACAGCTACAGTGTACTTAAATATAATAAATAAATAAATCTTTAAAAGAAAGAAGAAACTGCACTATATCCACTGCCCCAGGGTCCTGTGCATGCTTAAATCAGGGCTCTGTGAAGACTCCAGTTACACGACTGCTCACGACTCCTTCAGTCCACAGCTTCATCTGCCTTGGGCTACTTCCTCCTTTTTAACCCTATGGTGCATTTATGTAGGACATTTGCATCTGAGATTACCCATGATTCTTGGGAGGACCCAGTCTCTGGAGGCTCAAGAGAAGGTACTGGAAGGACATTTCATCATCTCTACACTAGGTGGGGAGATGGGATGTGAACATCTCTTAGTCACAGGGCAAGGCAGGCAACCCGTGCTGATACGAGGCATGAATGGATCATTGTGGTGAATGAGGGAGACCCTGAGACTCTACAGGAATGGCTGTTGCTTCTGGGTAGGGAGAATGGGACAAAGTAACAGTCTAGCCCCACCCAGGCCTTCTGCATCAACACAGCGTGGTATGGAAGTTTTCTCTATAGGGACCACATCTTTCCCTCATCGGGAGGAACATTGAGGAGAGAGTCTTCCATAAACATCCAAGCAGCTGTTGGTGGGTGTGCTCCAACTTACAGATTCAGGAGCCAGGACATAGCAGGAACAAAGCGATGGCTGAGCTAAGGCTTCTGTCACAGCTCAGCACATCCTGCTCAGTGCTGCGCTCAGCCAGGCCAAATGCCCTGTGTGGGATGGTGTGTCGCTGGCTCCTTCCCTGCCTCCTTCATCAACCCCAGGAACCTCAGGGAGACCACACTGTCCACACAATACCCCATGCCACCCCTCGGTTGGTGAGCAAGCCTCTGGCACTGACTACGTGTGCACCCTTGACTGTGAACATCCTAGAGGAGGAGAATGTGACTGGCTCATCTCTCTGTCCCCAAGGTTCAAGTCCCACAAGCTGAGCTGATGTTGGACAGAGGCGTAAGCCATCCACACTATTCCAGTTGGCAGTCCACCTGTTACCAAAAGTTTCCTGGTCCCTGAGATGAGAAAGCATCTTGTATGGGACCTTCTGCCATGCTCTGGGTAACAGGAAGTATGGTACGTCATATGCTACCCTGTGCATCTGATCCCCCACCCCCAGTATACTGAGTGGCCCAGAGAGGGGCCTTATCTTACTGTTTCTTTATTTTTGGTGCCCAGAGCAGGAATTTTCAGATAGAAAATGCCCATGGATAGGCATATGGATAAGTGGAAGAATGGATGGATAGGCATATGGATAAGTGGAAGAATGGATGGACAAACAGATTGATTCATGGATACATAGGTGAATGGGTCAAGTAATAGATGGATTGATGAATAATGGATAGACAAATAGATCAATGGACAGATATATGTATGTGTCTACAGATGGGTGTATGTATGTATATGTACTGGATGGCTGGGTAGATGGATGGTTGGGTGGATTGATGGATGAATGGATGGGTAGGTGGATGAATAGATGAATGGATGGATGAATGGATGGGTAGATGGATGGGTATGGTGGGTGGATGGGTAGGTGGGTAGGTGGGTGGATGTATGGATAGATGGGTGGATAGATGGGTGGGTGGATGTATGAATGGATGGATAGATGGGTGGATGGGTGAGTGGGTAGATGGATATGGGTGGGTGGATGGATGGATGAGTGGATTTTTTGGCTGATGAAAATATAGACAAAAATCAGACAGATGATAAGATAGAAACATGGTTGGGTGGCAGCTTGGTAGTTTGGTGGGAGTATGGATTTATGAATGAGTGATCAAAGAAACAGATGAGTGGGTGGAGCCAGAGTGGCATTTGCATGAATGAGAAAGAGAGAGAAGGTTGGGGAAAAGTTGAGTGGTGGGCGGCCTTCAGGGTGGGTGCATTGCTAGTTTGCAGGGGAAGGAAGTTCGTATGGGTGGGTGGTGCAAATAGGGTGGGCGGATCCATACTTGCAGCTGGTGCAGTAATGGCGACACAAACGCACAGATGCTTTCCGGCTCCCAACACCTCACTCAGACTTCCTAAGTGAAATGGCCCTTCTGAACTCCTGTTTCGTCAAGTCCCATCCCCATCTCCCTTCCTCTCCGGCTCCCGTCCCCTTCCAAAGCTAGGCTATTGCATGCCAGATGGAAGCCTTCCCAGGAAGTTGGGCTCCAGTCCCTGCCTCTGCACTTAGCGCTCATAGCGAACAGATTTAATACTTAACTCCAGCGTCTCTCCGCTCCTCACCTGCCTGAGGAGGTAGAGGCAGCAATTTGCATATTTATTAAATATCTCTTAGCAGGGTACACAGCCGCATTGCTGTATCCCGCTCCTGCTGGCAGACAAGCCGCACGATCAGCGCCGCATCACCGCCCGATAAATAGCTATTAGGACCCGGGATGCTGGGAGGGGCTACAGGGGCTGTGGGAAGCAGGGACCTTGCTGGGGAAGAGGCTCCAGGGGCCCAGCAGGCAATTGTCACACACTTGCTGGGCAGCAGGAGCTGCTGTTTGTGGCCCAGGCAGAAAGGGCTGCTGGGGCATCTATTCAGTCTCTGCCTCCATGGGGGCACCCCTGGAAATCAGCTGTCCCTTCAGAAAACCCCAGGAGAAGAGGTTTCCAAGCACGCATGTTTTGTGTTTCGCTCGCTGTTCAGCATACCTGAACGCCCTCCCTGCTGTCTGCACCGAAGAGTGTCAGCTTGTGCGCATGCCCACTCCTGACCATGGCCAAAACAGAGACGCAACAGAGTGTGTTGGGCCACTTTGGTCCAAAATAAGTTACTTAGTGAGGTCCAGGCCTGGTTGCAAGTATCCAGGGCTCTGAAGAGATGCTGGGTGCCCTTCTGAGGATCAACAGGTCCCTGCAAGAAGCTAGGATGAACTAACCACCCTACACCATCCATGCTTGGAGTGAGGTACAACTCATCTTTTTGCCTCCTGCCATAAAATCCAGGCTGGGTCTTGAGGAGTGTCTTAGTTAGGGTTTTACTGCTGAGAACAGACACCATGTCCAAGGCAAGTCTTAGAAGGACATTTAATTGGGGCTGGCTTACAGGTTCAGAGGTTGAGTCCATTATCATCAAGGCAGGAAGATGGCAGCATCCAGTCAGGCATGGTCCAGGAGGAACTGAGAGTTCTACATCTTCATCTGAAGGCTGCTAGTGGAAAGCTGGCTTCCAGGCAGCTAGGATGAGGGTCTTAAAGCCCATACCCACAGTGACACACCTACTCCAACAAGCCCACGGCCACTCCAACAGGGACACACCCACTCTAACAGGGCCTCATCTACTCCAACAAAGCCACACACACTCCAAGGCCACACCTCCTAATAAGGTGCCACTTCCTGGGCCAAGCATATTCAAACCATGACAGGGAGTCAGCCTGGGCTGTGTGGGCCTCTCATCACTTCTTTCTAGCTGGGTGACTTTGGGAAAGTGCCAGAGCATCTTTGAGGCTCTCCCTTCTCCATATGTTCAATATAGGTGACAGCCTTACCCTGCCAGGCTTCTCTGAGGAGTTTGGTACAAAGAGGGTTTCCTGGGACTCAGCCCTAAGTCTAGCCCCAGTCCAGGCATCCAGGAAATGTTTGCTATTGTTAATGACTCATGGAAAGTTCTAGGTACAAAGTCAGGCTGGTTTAACTCACTATGGTCAACTGGTCTGAAAGTATGAAATGGAAAATTCCAGTGTTCAGGAATTTATAGTAAGGTTTAAATCCAATGCCACTCTTAATGGCATATTGTAGTTTTGCTGACCTCTCTCCTGCCTGGGGATGTGGGTCGTCGTCCCGTCTGTTATGACCATGCTGGATGCATTGCTCATCCACTGGTCGCCGAGAAGCCATTTTGTTTTCTAGATCAACTATCTCAGAATTCCATGCTAAGTTCAAAGGATACGTGTTTTATTAAGTAATGGCTCCAACTGCAAATAGGGGACAGAAAGGTGACGCTGGGACCTAACACACAAAGGGTCAAGTTAATTCTGGTTCACACTGCAGCTCAATAAGAATAAACAGTATAAATGAAGCCCACCACTACCCACAGTTTGTCCTCTCATTGGGGATCTTGGACCAAGTCCATCCTGGATAACGGGGACGCTGCATTTTGTAGACTGGCTTTGCACAGGGTGTGAGCCCTCATGGCTCTTCAGGGTAGGCAATAACAACAGAGAATAAGGAGAGAAGCACACATCATTACATGGGATTGGTCTCTTCATCCAGGGAGACTTAAAAGGGGCCGATCTGGACTGGGGTGGGCCAGCAGGGAGATCCGTAGAAGCTCCTAAGCTCTCTGGGAAGTTCTCATAAACATAAGGTCCACTGCTTGTAGGGCTGCTGCAGACAGCAAAAAAAAAATCTCTGGTCATAAAGTAGTCCTCATAAAACAAAGATGAAAAGGAAAAAAAAGCGCAATAAATGCAGCAATGTCCTTTAGGGAAGGAGCAGAGAAAGGCTAAGCTTCGAAGCCACCCCCGCAGGCTGGGTAAACCCAGGTCCAAGCCAGGGAAGCAAGTGTGTAGCCAGCATGAGGGGTGCACCGCCAGAAACGGTTGCTGGTACTGTGGCTTGGATGGAGGTTGCTGTGGGGATCCCAGTGTCTCCAAACACTTTCCCGAGTGTTCCTTTGTCATGTGTAATTGGAGATGGCCTGTCCCATCTCTCCTGGAAGGATGAGAGAAGACCACTGTGCAGTGTGAGGTCTGGACTTGCTGAGGGTGGGAGTGGGGTGTGGGCAGGGTGGGATGCTTATGGCCAGGGTCACAAGGGTTGTAAGCATCCCAGGACTGAGGAATTGGTAGGTCCTGATGGATGAGAACAGCTTGTAGCTGGGTATAGCCTAAGCCTCTTAGGCCCATCTTGAGAATGAAGCCTTGGACGCCGGTGCTTTCTGTCCCTTGAGGTCCCTGCTCCTGGCTGATCCTTGTATTTGGCTTTGTCTGCTGGGCCCCAGCTTCTCCACCCTGAGGAAGCATCATGTTCCTGTTTCCCTCAGGCTTCAGGGTTCAAAGGGCAGTGCCATCTCTGCTGACAGAAGCCGACTCTGCCTCTTCATGTATAAGAGCTGGTGCTTCTTTGGTCTCTTGCTACCCAAATCCCATCTTAACCTCAGTAGATCCCTTAGGTGCCCAGCCCAAAGCCCCAAGGACAACTCCTTTGATTTATTCATTTATTATATGTAAGTACACGGTAGCTGTCTTCAGGCACCCCCAGAAGAAGGCATCAGATCCCATTACAGATGGTTGTGAGCCACCATGTGTGGTTGCTGGGTTTTGAACTCAGGACCACTGAAAAAGCAGTCAGTGCTCTTAACTGCTGAGCCATCTCTCCAGACCTCCAGGAGAATTCTGTAAGAACCACCCTGACCCCTTCCCAGCATGCACCTCTCTTATCTCTCATCTATCTAATCCCTGATCAGAGCCAAAGGACCATGCTGACCCATCTTCTTATGGCGAGTGAATATAGGATGCGTAGCTTCCTGAGGGTCATGGAGCCTCCTAGGCTTAGAGAAGCTAGCCTGCTCCTAAGCATGATCTCTTTCACAGTCAGATCCCAGACACATCTGGCAGACGTAAAACCCTGTGCTCTCAAAGGCTTGACCCCACACCTTGTATAGAAAAAGTGAGGGATGGGAGCAAAGCTTGTAGAGACCAGTCTTACCATCTGAAAAATGGGATCTTACTATCACCCCATGGGGCTGCCTTGAGTTAACGCAAACATTTCCATAACACCCAACACACTGCAAGTTGGAGTTGTTCTGTCAACCATTGTGCGGTAATGGGTGGTGACGTTGTCCCCAAAGAGGTACTTTTCACAGTGGGAATAGGAATGACCACGTCACACTAAATGACACCCCCAATGTCTCTGTTGTCCTCACCATGATCTGAATCGTAAACCTCACCATTCTTCCCATGTTCTCCCAGAGCAGTGGAGAGGTTCCCCCAAGTAGAGTCAGCATCTGTCCACATCTGGATGGGACTCTATTGTTGGGTGACTATGGAGCAACCATACTTGTTTTCTGAGGCTCTGTGACATCATCTGTGAAATGGGGCTGTAGAGCAACAGCAATAGGTCTCCGGTTGGATTAGGTGACCAGCTTGTGATGCAGAGGGCTGCTGAGTGTCCCCTGCACACGGAGCCTCCCGACCATGGACTGTAGTGCTCACCAGCTCCACATAACTCTACCACAGAGACACACAAGAGATCAGTAAAGCTGAGGATGTGCATCCTACCCCCACAGAGCCAGCAGCGTGATTCTGGTTACTGGAGCCACCCAGGGAGATAGAGGAAAGATGACAAGGTGACATCAGAGTTAGAGGCTCAGAGCCCAGCAGTGGCTGAGCCAGTCTGAGAGACGTGGGCCCTCTGCACTCAGTGACTACAGTAATGGAGGGAATCTCTCCATGGCTACACGGGGGTAATGACAGCTTCAGCACCTCTGTACTGTCTGGGCTTGGCACCTTGTGATCACTCCCAGACGTCCTTGGGGCAGGAATCTGTCCACCCACCTTGTTGGACTTAAACGCAAGCTATGAGGTCAGTCCAGGATCACGCCCAGCTCTGGCTTGAAGCTTGTGTTGGCCTCCACTGCCTATGCTTGCTAGAAGAAGTCAGATCACCTCATCCCCACACACAGCAGGTGTGAATGAGTCCAAGTCCCCTCTTTTGCTGAGCACATTGCACAGAGTGGGGGTGGAGGAAGGGGGATACACCATAGGATCTGGGGTGGGAGTGGGTAGACAGGTCTGGACTTCACTCCTGATCCGTGTGAAGCCTAGGGTGAGGGGCATTTGTGAGCATCACGTGACACAGAACTGTGTGTGGGTGTGAGGTCATTCAGCTGGTTAAGAAACAGGGACAGTCCCTCTACACTTTGACTGAGATGGGGTGGGGGGTGTGCACACAAACTCAGTTCTCCAGGCTGAGGACTCCTCTCAGGCCTTGCCTGTGTTCCAGACCCTTCCAGCATGCCTGAGACTCCACTCAACTTGGCTGGTTTCTGTGTCTGGGAGACCACGCCCAGCTTTCTCGTTCAGTCCTCCAGTTGGTTCCTGCAGGAAGCTGCACCTGATTCTCTAGGCAGTTGGGGTGCCCGCCTCCCATCTGGCCTTGCAGCACCTTTAACAGCCGTCTCTTCCTGGTAATTGCCAATTACAAGTCTGTCTGGAGTACCTCAGGGCAGGAAGGATGTCATATCCGTCCCCGGCACCCCGCATCTGGACTGGTTGCAGAGCAGATGAACAATTGAACCAATGAACAAATAAACAAATAAATATGAAGTGACACAGGAAAGCCATCACAAACAGCCCTGCCACCCAGCCTCCTTCTGGGTCACAAACATGAGTGACAGCCTCTCTCCCCACTCCCACGCCCCAGCTCCCACCACCACAGGTGCTTCGACTCAGCACTCGACTCTTCTCGTTGTCTCTGCAGAAAGGGCTGTCTGGCTACCTGTGAGGACTCGTGCTTGTGATGCTGGCACTTAGAAGCTGAGGCAGGAGGATTAAGATTGCCGTGAGTTGAAGCTCACTTGGGATACATGGTGAATTCATTTCTCGAACAGGGGAAGGGAAGGGCTTGAAAAGAAAGAAAGAAAGAAAGAAAAGCTACCAGGGTCATGAGTCTGAAAGGTCAAATTACAGGACCCCTCTACAGCTAGGAGTTCAGGACACAATCTGGATATTATGGGGCTCTCGTGGCATGCCATGCTGAAGTGTGAGGATCTGCAAGGTGCTCCAGACGGCTTCTGCATTCCTTGCACCGTCTGCCTATTGCTAGAGAAGGGGAGAGCAGATGTGAGCCAGAATCAGTCACCAATCCCTTATCCTGAGCATGCAACCCCATGTCTCTGGCCTCCAGCTCTGCATCGCCATGAGCATCACCATGAGCTGACCACGCCCTCACCCCAACCCCCATCTCAGAGAAGTTTCCCTGGAGCTTGCAAGGAGAGACTGACTTCTAGACTTCCAAGCCCTTTCTTCCTGGAGTTTGGACATGATCTCTGGGGTGGTCTGTCCAGAGGAGACAGTCATGCCACCACTCCCTGTGTCATCGTAAAATGTCAGGATGTCTGTGCTCTTTATTTATAGACATATTGCTTTTCAACTTTTCTCACTCCAACATTTCAGTGTGTTATTTCTGAAGATAAATGCACATTACAGTTTCATAATAGAAACTGCATCTCTCCCGAGTGTCACCTCTAAGCATGTATATACATAAATATGGCACATTGCCTCTGACAGTAATTTAAAAGGCACTTTGGGGAACATATTGATCATGACCGAGGAGCTGAGCTGGCACGGTCTGGATTTCATAGAATCCGCCTCCTCCCAGCCCTGGCGTTGGAAGCCGGGGACTTATGGTTTTCATTAATCTTTGTATATTGGGGTGCTCTTTTAAAAGCACCATGAGCTTCGAGAGGAGGGGAAAACAAAATGTTATAACTGGAGTGTAAACAAAAAACGGGGGAAATGCAGCAATGAATGCAGACTCCACACCAGAGCAAATGGCCAGGAAGCCAGCACTCCTTTCTCAGATGAACCCCAGGTTTTCCTGTGGGAGGCCATCTGAGGCTGTCCATGGACCCTGGAGCCTGTCAGCGTAGTATCCCATTCTCCAAGGACGGCTTATATGCTCCAGCAAGAGCATCCTCTAGGACTGGACTATCATCCTCTCTCTTCATGCATCTGCCTCCTGAAGACCCCAGAGGCTCACCTTGATATAATCAGCTACTCCCTTGGAGCCAGTCATCCTTTGGAAACTGCTAGCATCCCATCTCCTCTAGGAGTTTCCATGCTACTCAGAGCTGCATCCCAGCATCTCATTCTCTCTGTGGTACCCTGGGCCCATCTTAAACATGATTTCTCTCTAAGCTACTTTGAACACGGTGTTGTCTGTCCTAAACCAGGTCCCTCTGTGTGTCATAGTAAAAGACACTAGCATTTGAGGAAGGTCTGTTGTACACCAGGCAAATTCTCTGGCCCTTCTCAGTCAGTCCCTATGACAGCCCTGGGGGACTCTTTTATTCCCATTTTGCAGAAGAAAAACTAAGACTGGGTAATTTCAACTACCCCTCCCTATAAGTCTTAAGACACAAAGCTGTTGCTGCTGCTGCTGCTGGGGCTGCTGCTGGGGGCTGTTGCTGCTGCTGAGGATGCTGCTGCTGCTGCTGGGTCTTCATGTGGATCTCATAAGATGCCAAGCACCCATCCAAAGACATGTTTGCTGAGTACTCACGAGGCACAGAGTTTCATCCGTCTAGAATGCCAGGCATGGTAGTGGGCTCATAATCTCAGCAACTGGAAGGTGGAAACAGATGGATCCTTGGGTCTAGCAGGCCAGTCAATCTGGTGTAATCTGTGAGCTCCAGGCTTGTGTGTGACCCTGTCTCAAAAATAAATAAATAAATAAATAAACAAGTTGGAGGGAGAGTTATTGATAAAAATACCCAACACCAACCGGTGGACTCCACAGGCACATGCCCGCGGGACACGTGCACAGTACATGCACATATTTGTATTTTAAAGTGTGGCTGGCTGCCACAGCTCCATTATGGCTGTGAAACCAGACCCATCTTTGTCACTCCTTGGCATATTTAATGCTCTCTTCTAGGCTGGTCAACGGGCTGCCCTCTGCTTCCTTCATCCCTCCTCCAGTGTTTTCTGTCGCTCCCTGTCCGCTGGTCTCCCTCATAAGCTCAGATCACCACTAGCTCGAGCTGTAGTCACTACAATGGCCTCTCTACTCCCCTCCCTGTCCTGCTCGACTCGGTTGCCTTCCCTCCACACTTCACATGGAGGTTTTTCAGGCAGAAATGGGTCAGTTCATTAACTTGCTGAAAACCCATCAGTGGGCCATATTGGACCTGCTAATGGTCAGTGGGTGTGGCTCTGCTGTGCCCCGCCTCTCAGGTCAGACATAGTAGGTTCTCAACAAAAGGTTGCCAAGTGAGTTCCTCCCTCAGCTTTGGGTCTATTCCCAGGGCCCTATGCCCATTAACTTTTCCTTCCAGACTCTTCTAAGAGTGGTTCTGTTTTGCTGCCTCGGCTCTGCCTCAAAGCCAAGAGCGCGAGGGCTGAGCTGGCCTTTGCCTCTGCCATCCCCTCTCAATTACATGGTAATCCCTGTTAAAATTACAAATTTATTTATGGGTTTTTTTCCTTCTTTTTCTCCCCACCCTGCAATTTTTACGGCTCATCGGCCATAACAAATTCTACTTCATAAAGCGAAGGCTTGCCATTATTGCTACGTGGAAATAGACGGGGGCAGCGACTCCTATTCCCAGCCGGCATGTTGTCTCCGAACATCCATAATAGCTTCAATCAATACCCTCGGGGGATTTGTTCTGCTCTGCAGGGACAAGAGCATTTGGACCCGAAAATGGGGCTTCTGCCTTCCAGCCAGCTGGCAGCAGTGGCCTTGCCCCCATGAGAAAGTGTCAGCAGAGAAGTAAGGACTATTTTCTGTCTGGAAACAAAGGAGACACACAGTGCCCGATGCCTATCAGAATCACTCAGTGGCCGCCATGATGGAAACCATAAGACACTTGCTAATTATCGTCCCATTTTCCGGAAGGAGAAAGTGTGACCTCTGAGCAGGGCATAGAGATCTGAGCCAGATTCCTGCGATCCTAGTACTTGGGAGATGGAGGCAGAGGGTCAGGTGTTCAAGGCCAGTCTTCTCGACATAGAAAGCTCAAGGATAGCCTGGGTTTCGTGAGCCTTGTCGAAAACATCATCAGCAAAAAAATACATGTGACTCACCCTTAAAAAAACAGAGAGGTGTAGACACTGGTGCGGGCATGTCCCTCCAGGCCCAAGAGACTAAAAATCCTTGGGTTCCCTCCACTTATTTCCTGGGCTCCACTGTGGGGGACCAGTATGTCCCCCTCACATTCACTCACTAGTTCACTCATTCGTTAGCTCATTCATTCATACCAACACCCTGGCATTTCCTGGGTGCCACGTGTTCTACCAGATGTCAGAATACTATGATATGACAACTGCTATAACAATGGAAGCCATTTTCTCCTCTGTCATGCCAAAGGACATTTGTATAACATTCTAAAGACAAGAGGAGGGCCAAGAGAAAGAGGGGGAGGCACAGGCCACTCAAGCATATGATCTCCTGTCAGCCTCTTGGTATCACAAAGAGTAGCGTCTAGGGGCACTCCCATCATTCCCTTGAGCAGGAGATGACATCTGCTTTCTGTGAAACAAGAGGAAGTCTGAGGAGGTGGCTCAGTATGGGTAAAGAGCTTTTCAGGCGAGCATGAGGACCAGAATCTCCAGCACCCATGGGAAAGCCAGGTGAGAGTGAAGGGTTGTACCTGTAACTCCAGGATGCATACTGGGATGGGGGCGGGTGGATCATCATCCTGCTGACGGGCCAGGCTAGCTGAACTGGTGAGCCTCAGGCGCAGGGAGGGACCCTGTCTCAGATCATAAAGTAGAGAACAGTCGAGGAAGACACCCAATGTCAGCCGCAGGACTCTGTATTTACATTTGTGGAAACCTGTGTACACACATAACATGTGCACACATGCATGCTTGTGAGTGAACACACTCACATATACATACACACACGCACACACACACATGCATGCACGGGGTGGAGGAGAAAAAGGTTTTTTTGAAAAATCAGTTTGTAGACAGCACTCACAGAGCTCAGTCTACCTTCTCAACTCAGTATTGTTTATGACCCTATTTTACAGGGAGATAAGGAGGGCCAAGGTGCCTGCAGTGAAGCCTGCAGGGACAGATGTGGAAACTTAGGGGCGGCCCCAAGCTTTGTCTTCTTACCTGTCTGTCATCTTCTGGGCTTTCACGTTGCACCTTCTTATGTGTGGGTTTAGTAATCAGCCTTGAACCTGGAATTGGCCTGACAGCTAAGAACCAATAGGGGTAGATTCTACTCTTGAGAAGTATGGACTACAGCCAGGTCCCCTTTCCTCTGAGTACGTGGTGGTGGTCATGGGGAGGTGGGAGGATGCCTTCTGCCAGGTAGCAGGGAGAAGGCCCAGGGAGAAGGCCCAGGGAGACTGAGAATAGCCGTTTTGGAGGTCTGGGAGGAAAGGGGCTGCAGATACAATGGTCCAACTCAGCTCTTCCATCACCTGAGGTGTCTGTACTACCACAAGCCCAGGGAACAGCCTGGCTGTCAGTCAGGGATGCTCCCAGAGAGGCTACTCCCAGTGTGCTGAAACCCTGCCCTTCTCCCACCACTCCCCATTATGCTTGGCTCTTCACTAGGGACATCACAGCTATATTCTCCTCCACTCCCCACATCTGAGATCCCCCACAGCCCTAAAACCTACAAGAATGAATGGCCACAGTATGCTATAAATAAATAAGTGTTTAAGCAAATGCAGCTCGCATGCTCATTACGGGACAGTTTTCCTAACTATACGGTGATTTCATTAAGGTCTTCCTCAGTTCCTTACCACGCGCAGATCCACATACCTTCCTTTTGGGAGAAACAGTAGTCAAAAACTCCTCCAAGGGGGATTCTCCCTTCAGACTGGGTGTGGGTGTGGGGAACAGGTTAGGGTAGGGATGACCAGTATCCCTTGGGGGACACTTTTAAGCTGTTGATTTGTCCTGCTTCTACCTCCAGACATGTCTTTATTAGGGAAGGGAATCTATCACTAACAAGGAGTAACAGTGCCCCAGAGCTTGGGCATGCAGTTAGAAATGACTGACAAGGTACACCTCTTCCAGCTCACCTTGTATGCCTCCACAGACAGGGAACTCATTCCCTCCAGTGAAAACCCATTTCTGAGCTGTCCTGGGGTATCTTTTGATAGCTGACAAGGTAACTTCAGCTTATGGGACTCACTTCAGCTCCTGGATATCTTACAACCAAGCCTAATGCTTCCAGTCCATGTCAGCTGACAGGACTTGAGAGGTATGTGTGTGTGTGGGGGGGGTGGTCTTCAGAGTCCAAGCTTTCCCTATTGTATAATGAGGCCATAGGCACTGCAGTCCTGGGGCAGATGTCTGACCTCACAGCAGCAGGATCTGATGTTGGATTTGGCTCCAATGCCTCCCTGTTGGCTGCTTTGGTCACCCCAGGATAGACATGGGTCTAGCCATGCCTTTGCCCCTTGACTACAACTTGTTCTGGTGCCTGCAACAATCCTGACTTAAACTTGGGAAGCTGGGTGCTAGGTTCCATCTGTCTGGCTCGGTGGCTGACAGATGTAGCTTAGCACATGGCTGGTGGCCCTGGGGGCCCGAGTTCTCCCATGTCAGTAACTCCTAGATTTACTGAGCTATGAAAGGGAGCTGGCAGGGCGGTGCATGCCTGTAATCTGAACACCTGAGAGACATAGGCAAGAAGTTGAGAAGCTAAATAGCTACATGGAAAGACAAGGCTGGTTTGTGCTACATGAGACCCAGGGTGACTAAACAGCCATGTATTGTTCTTAAATACAAACAAGTAGTTTTAAAAACACGGACAGGGATTGCTATTCCTGCATTTGTTTTCCCCTCCCACTGAAGTCAGGCTGGGTACTCAATGTCTCTTCCAAGGCCCTCAAGGCATCACTCTGTGGGTACCAGAGGAGCCTGGTGAAGCAGAAAGACAGGGGATGTGGAGGTAAATAATTACCTAGAATCTACCTCCTCTCCTCCAGTTGTGTGGCCGACTCTAAGCTCCTCCGCTGGGCCTCAGTCTCCACATTTGTAAATGACAGGTAAAGACACCACACCCCAAAGGATCGCATGGGGTTTTTATTTTTAGTTACTTTTTGTTGTTGTTTTGAGACAGTGTAGCTCAAGCTGGCCTTTAACTCTCTATGTTGCCCAAGCTGGTGGGCTCACAGTGGTCCTCTTACCTCAGCCCCTCTCAAGTGCTGAGATTACAGACGTGGACTCCAGGCCCCTCTTGACTCTTAAACTCTTTAATCTGGAAATGCAGAGGACCACATGTGGCCAGCATGCTGTCCAGGTCATGGTAAACTCTAGAAGCCTTGGCCTTCCTCATCTCACCCCCTGTACATCCATCCTGGTCCTCCCCAAATTCCTCCATATCTCAGTTTTCTCTGGCTCCCTCTTAGATCACGATGTTACCATGGCAACATCATCCACAGACAGTGAGGCGCCTGGTCTCTGCTCACCCAGCCCCATCCCTCTTTGTCCATTTCCATCCTGGTAGCTGCCAAGGCAACAGATCATATGAGATGCAACTGGCCTCTCATCTGAGGGCAGCGCCCTCTGCCTGGAGGTCTGAGGGTTTAGGATTCAGCAGGCACCACGGGCTTTTCTCAGCCTGACCCTCTCTGAAGATATAGTCTACAGCAACCCAGACAAAGCACCATTATGGAACTAAAAGCTGAAACAGGCTGCCTCATCCCTCTGGAGGCAGACACTTGAGAGGGAGGTGTTGAGCCATAAGACTGGCTCCGGCTGAGACCATGAACCTGCTGCAGCCTCTCTCCTGTGGTAGCTTGTTTGCAGTGTCTGACTCCATTGGTTTCCTGATGTCTGCTCTCATCTTTGCCTGGTATTCACTCAGACTAGGGGCTGCCTTCTGTGTATCTGACTGTCCCATTTTACTAAAGGCACTGAACAAACTGAGACTGTGGCTTAGTTCAATGGCATTTTAACATGATTATTTTCATTAAGACCTGGTTTCCAGTCATAAGGAGGTAGCTCTGTCAGTAGAGCACTTGCCTCCAGAGCAGAAGGGCCTGTTAATCCACAGAACCCATGTTAAAAATAAGTTGGATTGTAAGCTCATCCAACTTATTGTAATGATGGCTCTTGGGAAAAGGAGACAAGAAACCATATACCCCCCCCCCACACACACACATACACACATGCACATATACACACATGCACAAACACATCGGAATGGTGGCTGGGGTAAGGCTGGGTATAATCCAACTTCTACCACTAGCTGTGTGGCCTTGAGAAAATTATGTCACCTCTCTGAGCACCAGAAATGCTTTGCTTGCAAATGAGGATCAAAATAGCAACATCCCCTCGAGGTTCTTGCAGAAATTCCAAGTGACAAAGGGCATTGCCTGTCAATGGCTCCAGAGTTGATGTGGCAAAGTGACACGTGCCTTCTACATCATGGAACCATGGCATGGAGTATTGCTGCCACCAATTTATACACAAGCATATTTGTGCTGTGAGCCTGGTATGATTCCCCAAGGCATGGTGGGGCTTGGACTTAGCAGTCAAGCAGCAAGTATATGCCTAGCCGTGGAGCCCCTCCTAGGGGAATCAATGTCTTTTCTCCACTGTGCACATCTACAGATCCTTCAAGCCCAAGATGCTGGTCTCTTCAATCATAGCATTCTGAAGGAGACCTCACACACTCCTACACCAATGGCACCCTCTGATGGCACCTCAGCACACAGCCACCCCCCACCCCCGCTGATCTGTTTGGTATTTTTATCTTCTCTCTGCTTGCCTTCAGTTGTTTATTGGTGCAACGCAGCCTGCATACATGTTAAATATATATGCATCCCTGTGTGCTTGCCTTCTTGACTATATTTACACAGCTCCTCGGAGGATTAATTTAACCAAATAACCGGAGCTATTTAGGTAGCTGACATTCACTTGGAGGGAAGTTGGGGAGGTTCTGGCTTTACTCCTGGGCCTCAGTTTCCCTATAGTCAGGGCCCAATGTATAAGGGGTGCAGCAGCTAGTCTGGTTCATGCCTCTTATCCAGATCCCATAACAAGGATCTGTGTGGCTCTGAGAAAATCCCAATGCTGAGCCTTTGTTCAGCTAAAAATGTCATTCCCCTCCCCCTACCAGGGCTGACATAATAACTGGTGGCTTGGGTATATCTGAAGCTTTCCTCATTGTGGATATGTATTTGTTGGTGGAATTTTTTGTCCCTTATCCTTTGGTAGGGGAAGCAAGTGACACATAATATCAAAGCAAAGTCCCTGACTTGGCCTGGGGGGAGGGGGATGGTGTCCTCAATTCTCTGGCTCAGGTTGCTTTTCCTTCCTGTAGAACATTCTAGCAACATTACTTTCCATGTGCTTTGGCACAGTGCAGTTCAGTTGAGACAGCTGATAGTAAGATGTGCCCTCAGTCAGTCACTGTTTCCATGAGCCCACAGGTTCTGCCTGTCAGAATGCTGGGCTTTCTCTGGTGGCCCCATTCCTTACAAGTAGTCTCCTGCATATGTAGAAGATGAAGGGCATCCTCACAGAGGCTGTCATCCACGATCAGGAGAGCTGTAGACCTGTGCTGCCTTCTTACCGACTTTCCCAATGTTGGGAGACCTGGTTGCCCTTGCAAATGTGTTCCCATGATGTTTCTTGTGACTCCTTCTGCTTCTCTCTTTCCCTGGGGACCCTTCAGAATAAATTCAAGAGACTATTATTGTCTTGGGGATCTTCTCCTTGTATCCCTCCCTTCATATCAAGTATGGTAGTGCATGTTAACATCCTGGGCTCTGGGGCCTCTCAGCTCACCTTTGAATCTGGATTTAAGAGGTAACAAGAGGTAATTAAGCCTTTTTGAAGTGCATTTATACCTCCCCTGTAACAAAAAGTGGTAATCATTGTGCATGATCCATGGAGACACAGATGTAAGCCACCCCCTAGCTATCTAGCTTCAGTGGAGTCTGGTCACAGCTGTGGGTCAGCACCCTGGACAGCTGCTGCAACTGCAGAACACCCATCGGCAGTTCCGACAGCTGGTCTACCTGCCAGAGCACTGTTCAGCACTATGGACAGCCACTGAAATGCTAGAGCAGTGTTTAGTGCCTTGGACAGCTGTTTGACCCCCACCCCCCCAAACACACACACACACTAACACTCTCCAACACTGCTCAGCACCTTGGACCTTTGAATAGCTGCTTGGCCCCAGAACACTGCTGACCCCTCTCCATTCCCTGTTCTCTCAGAAGTCACAGGGCTGATTTTGCTCTCCTATTTCCTTCCATCTTTCTGGATTGCTGCTCCGTCTTTTGCTGCATTCACAGGGTGGCCTAGCTTCCCTCTCTCCCTTGCATCCTGAATGACTGACCTTTGGCCCAATTGGGCCATCAGCCTTAGATCTGCGTTCAGCCTTCCCAGTTCTTCCTGGTCACATCTCCTGGGCGCATGACTTTAATTTTTTTTTTCCTCTCATAATAGCTGGGACATCTTTGAACACAGAACCAAAAAACTAAATTTGATTAATCAAATCAAACTAGGAAAGTAACTCTTGATAAGTGCAAAAATATTGATTTAACCTGGTGTGGTGGTACACACCTTTAATCGTAGCACTCCCAAGGCTGGGTGGTGGTGGTGGTGGTGGTGAATCATGATGAGTTCAAGGACAACTTAGTCTACTTAGTAAGTTCTAGATCAGAATCTAGTAAGAGATACATAGTGAGACCTTGTCTCAAGACAATAATGACGAAAAAGATTGTGGCTTGTCGATTTGCTCCATGATCTCAAGGAGTTCTTTGGCTCTCTGTGTCTCAGTTTCCCCATATGTACTCTGCATCACGTAAGAGGTTTGTTCTGGTTGATTTCTTCAGCAGAGTAGAAGGGGCCCTCTGCTGAGTATTAAGAAAATATCGATCATGGTTGTACTGGCTGCTTTTGTGTGTCAACTTGACACAAGCTGGAGTTATCACAGAGAAAGAGCCTCCCTTGAGGAACTGCCTCCATGAGATCCAGTGTAACACATTTTCTCAGTTAGTGATCAAGGGTAGAAGGGCCCAGTCCATTGTGGGTGGTGCCATCACTGGGATGGGAGTCCTGGGTTTTATAGGAAAGCAAGCTGAGCAAGCCAAAGGAAGCAAGCCAGTAAGTAATATCCCTTCATAGCCGCTGTATCAGCTCCTGTATCCAGGTTCCTGCCCTGTGTGAGTTCCTGTCCTGACTTCCTTTGATGATGAACAGCAATGTGGAAGTGTAAGCTGAATAAATCCTTTCCTCCCCAACTTGCTTCTTGGTCATGATGTTTCTGCAGGAAGAGAAATCCTGACTAAAACAGTGGTCATAACATTGGTCCATCTCTGCCCTAGTAGTTTAGCAACTGCCCTCTGCCCACCCACATGGAAAAGAGTAGAAAGGGATGGATGCCCTGGAGATATGTTGTATGGCCTGGTATCAAGACATACTGTCCTTCTTGGGGACAGATGGCAATTGAGTCTGAAGGAGCTGCCAGAGTCTTGGGCCAGTATCCTCCCTCTGCTGCTGCCAACCTGTCTCTCAGAAGCAGATCCCCCCTCACCAGTGATCTCAGTGGGGCCCCCTGACCCTGGTGTGTGTGGCTCTGTTTGCCTGAGGTGTGAAGCTTGAAGCACGTAGGCCCATGCTTGGCTAAGGTCAACTGCATCAGAGATGGAGGCCTGTGAGAAAGGACCCTGTCTCAGGCTGATGGGAAGCCCTCACCTGTGGAATCCTTAACCACAGTGTGAGAGCATTCTGTCAGCCACATCCTGAGATGAGCTCACAGTGTGAGAGTTAGTCCATCCTCACAGCCACTCCTCAAGGCCAGCATTGTGATCATCACAATCATTCCACAAAGGACAAAAGACGCTGGCAACTTGGCAGTTTGCTCAAGGCCAGTGTTTGGATCAGGTTTGTCTGACTCCAGAGCAAGGCTCAGGAACACCTCCATCCTCCCTGGGGCCAGCATCTCACAGAAGACTTGATTCTTCCTGGACTCAGGAAGCTCCAATGTATCCTGGCTGCTGCTATGAGAGACAGACAGATAGGCTGGGACAATACAAAGGAACAATCCCAGAGTGAAAGACAGACACAAAGAGGTTGGAGTTGAAGCCAGGAGGCCATGGAATCCTGAGGACTGGGCCTGGGAGCTGAGGGAAACAAAGCAAAGAAAGTCTAGGGCTGTGGTGGGGAGCATTCTACCCTGTGACTTCTCTACCATCCCTAGGAATCAGCATGAGCCAAGACCCCATGACCACAGCCTTTGCTCTTTTGAACCTGGTCCTGTGGTAGTAGAATGTTTTTCCATCCCTAGAGAAACTCCAGGGTATCTCTATCCCTCTCAGCCTGAGTCACCCTCTGCCAAGATGCTCCTGACATCACCATTACATGCCACACTTGGAGAATGTCCCTCCACCGTGCCACACAGCACTGCATGGGACCCTGTGCCACTCCTCATGAGAGTATCAGCATCTTTCCATCCTGCTGATACTCATCAAAAAGACATGGCTAAGAAAGGCAAGCCTAGGCTCAAAGACCTACCCACCATCCCCATCCTCCGCCCCTCCCTGACCTTGACTGACAGTGCTATCCCTGTCCCCAGCTCCATTGTGATGCCAGTGCCCTCACAACTCTCTTCTACCTCCTTGTAGACACAGAGGGATAACTACTCTACACACCAGACAGTCCCCAGCCTCCTCAGAATGTACCTCCCAGAAGCCAGCTGAGAGTGGGCCTGTCTGACTTATTTAGACATCTTTGAGTTGTTTGTTTGTTTGTTTGATTGATTGATTGTTTTTAAAGCTGAGGAAACACCACAAAGAATGTCATTACTAAATCCCAAACCATTCCACTCTGCCAGGGGAGATGGGGAAAGGCTGGGGTCTCAGAAAGACCCTCTGAAAGGTTAAGTTCAGGGACAATTCCAAAGCAGGGGTGGGCAGCTGAGCAGGCCATCCACTCCACATGGGGCCATGTGGTTGCAGTTCCCCATATCCTTCTTCCTTCTAACTCCCTGCTCAGTACAAAGGAGAGCACCCTCAGCCCATGGCTGGGATTTATTTAAATGGCCAATGAGCCACATGGTTAATGTGTAGAGTAATCAATGTTTATGAAAATCAACAAATCAACCACATAATTAATCCAGAGATAGCGACAGGTAGAGAAGGCCAGACTCTAGGAAGAGCAGGGTGCCTGCAGCCCTGAGAGTGACCACTTAGTTGAGGCTAGCCCTTAAGGGACAGACAGTGGCCCAGGGTGGAATTTTGTCTCTCCTGTTTTCTCTCTTGCCTTTGCCTGGAGGATTCTTGAGAAGAGCACATGGCTGTCTTTGCTACATGGGAAGACAGGATAGCCTGGGAGCCGAGGCACGGCTTGGGGGACAAAGTGAGCCACTTGGAGTCCAGGACTTGGTAGAGAAGGCTTCTTGGTTTCTCCTGCTGACCTCTGTCCTCGTGGGACCATGGCAGTTTCGAATACCTTGGTGCCTGGGTTCCTGGATGCCTGGATGCCTGGATGCCTGGATGCCTGGATGCCTGGATGCCTGGATGCCTGGATGCCTGGATGCCTGGATGCCTGGATGCCTGGATGCCTGGATGCCTGGATGCCTGGATGCCTGGATGCCTGGATGCCTGGATGCCTGGATGCCTGGATGCCTGGATATGCCTGGATGCCTGGATGCCTGGATGCTTCCTGTCTGTAGGGAAGAAGATGACATAGCCAACACCCCAAATGTCTTAGTGTAGAAGCCTGTTTTTAGGAGCTTTGTGTGTCTCCATATCTGTTTGCATTTTATGTGTTATTGTGGGTGAGTGAACATGCCTATGTATGCATGCATGTTGTAGAGTCTCCTTAGAACCCAGGGGCAGGGACCATGGATTTGGTGCCGGTAGCCAGCTTGCTCTGGGCATCCTGTCTCTGCCTCTCAAGTGCTGGGGTATGAACCAGCCTCCATGCCCACGTGGCATTTACATGGGTGCTGGGATCTTTGACATGTTCCTCATTCTTGCATAGCAAGTCCTGTACCTACAGAAGCATCTTCTCAGCCACTCTACCATAATTTTTGGTACAGAGTCTCTCAGTGAACCTGGAGCTTGCCTATTTCTCTAAACCGGCTGATCAGCAAACCCCTGGATCCTCCTGTCTCCTCCTGTCTCCTCCTCCTCCTCCTCCTCCTCCCCCTCCCCCTCCCCCTCCCCCTCCCCCCTTCCCCCTCCCCCTCCCCCTCCCCCCCTCCTCCTCAACATTGGGATTCCACTAGACCTTTTTATGTAGGTGCTGGGGATCTGAACTCTCAGTTCTTTATGCTTGAGCAGCAGACATATTACTGACGGGGCCTCCTCCCCATCCAAAACTGCTTTTACTTGAGGACAGTGTTACATCGAAGACAGCTATGCAACTTAACAGTTTTAAAATCTCCTCTGTTTTGATATCCCAAAGTTCTTGGTTCAAATCCCAGCTCTGCCACTGTCTTCAATTAGTCATCCACTGTCTGAGAAGCCACCACCACCTTGTGTCTAAGTGTGTGGGGGAAATAATGTCCTCCTCCACCTTGCAGGGCTCCAGAGGAGTGCAATGAGTCAAGGAGCAGACGTGCTGAGCGTGGAACCTGGGCATGGAACCTGGGCATGGTTAGGGTTCAGCAGACACAACTTACTAGGGGAGGCCAGCAATGGCCTCCAAAGTCCTTGATCCAACCTTCGGATCTTATAAGTATGACATCCTGGCAAAGGAGACTTTGCAGATGGGATTAAGTTAAGGAACTTGGCAGATATCTTGAGATTGGCAGCTCACTCTGTTTCCTTATGGAGTCTTTATAACAGGGACAAGGGGAACCCCAGAGTAAGAAAGAAAATAATAAAAGCTGGGGGGGGGGGAGAGTCACACCCATGACCCTAGTACTCAGAAGACTGAGACAAGAGGATCAGGGGTTCAAGACCAGCCTTTGACCCTGTCTCAAAAAGTCAAGGGCTAGGATAGGCAACCTATCACAGTGACTGTGTGCCCCTGAAACCCCAGGGAAAGCCCAAGGGCTTGTTAGGACAGATTGGCAGTTTCTTTTTTCCAAAGATTGTTCTATTCTGCACTGATGCACACAGGGATGGGCTCAGGAGCCTCTTGTGGAGGCAGGGGCCCCTGACTAGCTAGCACAGTAGCTTGCTCAGCAGTGACTCAGGCTGGGAAGCAGTGGGTGGCCACTTCCTTCTCTTTTGTTACTTCTAGACCAGGCTGCAAGCTCTGCAGCTTCCTAGGAAGGGCTGGAGGGGGAGGAGAGATGGGAGGTACAGGTAGAGAAGGGTGGGTGCTTGGAAATGTCATGAGGTGGGGAGAGATGTAGGGAAGAGAGTGAGCAGGCACCGCCACTGTCGAAAATTCTAGGGCTCTGCCGAGTGTCCACATAACATTGCAAAGTTTCACTCAGGAGCTTCACTAGGTGATCTGGGGTGCATCCCAGCTTTTATATGAGGGGATAGAATTGGAGACCATAAACCACCATGTTAGTTTGGGCATAAGAAACTCTCACATTGGCATTAAATGAGCTGTGTCCACAAGAAGGCCCTGAGCTTAGAGAAGATAGAGAAGATGAACAGGAACCTGGAAGTGAGAATAGGTAGAGAGATAAAGAAGATATTTGACTCTGTGATGGCACTTGTGTACCATCAGAGCCCCCAGCAAGCAAACTTGAGCCTGGGACTTTTCCTCACCAGCAAGAACCATGATGTCTTTGTCCATATTCAGGGTGCTTGCCCTCAGCAGCCACATAGGTGGCCTCCTGTAGGCTCTAGTCATGCTGCTCCATGCCAGCCTCCTCTGCACTTGAATGGCAGCCGCATTCCTTGCTCAGGCTCCTGGCCCTTCTTGTCACTGGAAGAGTCTCCTCCCCAGCCACCTCACTGTGCAGCCAGCAGTGTCCCAGAACATAGACTCCGGGTGTTTGTCTTTTTGTACACCGAGCCAAGCCCCGGGGGCAATCCACAGAGCAGCTTTATCTTGGGTCCAGGCCTGTGGCAGACAGGAATGGCACCCATTCTAGACATGTGGCTACAGTCTCAGCAGGAAGGGTGGCAGGAGGAGGGAGAAAGTGCTGTCTTCTTTGTGATGCCCCATACAGACCACACTCAACAAGAACTATGGTTGTGAATCTCCATGGAAGTATTTCTCCCCAACAGTTCATTGGAGCATTCCTTGTTGTAGGGGTTGTTCCGGGCACTGGGATGGGTAGCAGCACCCCATCTTCTCTCTACCTGTTCCCAGTCATGGCACCCCCAAAGTACATCCAGATAGATGTATGGAAGGGGCAAGATGTCTCCAGCCACAACCTCATTCTGAATGGCAATGGCCAGCCGCTTATGGAGGTAGACCAGTTGTCCTTTCCTCTTTTGCACTCTCAATTGTATTACTCCATTGTCTCTTATATAGAGCAAGGCAAAGTCTGCTTCCTCACCTCAATGATGTTGGCTTCAGCCACAGGCTGACTCTAGATAACAGAGAATAGAAGAAAAAAATGAACCATAGATGGCATTACTTGATTGTATCCTTCACTCTACCACAGCCTCTGGAGGAGTACTACTATGGAAACATCTCAATGGCTCCAAGAAGAGGTCATACACATATGAAGCAAACCCACTCTTCTTCTAATAATTGGGGCTTAACCCAGCCAAACCTGCTAAACTAGGCTATGTCCAGGCAGGCTGCATTCCTGGGGAGACATTCCTGTAGGCTGTTTGTTACACAGCATCTTGGTAACAGCTGACTGATACAGCTTCTTCTAAAAACCAGGAGCCATTGCTGACCCCTTGCTGTCCTTGGAGACCCTGCATCATGTGGTGACCCCCTCATTCACTAGGAAGCCCACCAACCTGAACTGCCTCAAGCCCAACCTCCTCTTTCTTGATTTTTTGTCTCATTAAAAGGCACCACCAACCGGGCGATGGTGGCACACACCTTTAATCCCAGCACTTGGGAAGCAAAGGCAGGTGGATTTCTGAGTTCAAGGCCAGAGTGAGTTCCAGGACAGCCAGGGCTGCACAGAGAAACCCTGTCTCAAAAAAAAAAAAAAAAAAAAAAAGGCACCTCCATCCATTCAAGGACCAGACAGGGAAGGTATCAAGAGGACTCAATCAGGATCTGGGTCATGTAGTCAGTCTTGGGTCTGCTGCTTAGATAAAGTATTCACTGGCTGTGTGCCCACAAAGGAGACATTTAACCTCTCCAAGCCTGTTTCCTAACCTGCAAGATGTGACAGTTACACTCCTGCACCCCAAAGTCAATGGGACAGTGCACTACAGTACTTTGTGTCTTGTATTCAACTATCTCCCAGCCCAGCCACCCTGGCTCCTCACTAGCAAAGTCACATCCTTCCTCCCTCATCCTGAGTACTCAGAGTCTAGGTCATCAACTGTACCCAGGGCAACTTCATGCAATAGCAGTGGTGTGTCTGTGTGTCTGTTAGTGTGTCTGTTAATGTGTGGGTCTCTGTGTCTGTCTGTGTGTTAGTGTCTGTGTATGTTAGTGTGTGTGTCTGTGTGTTTGTGTGTGTGTCTGTGTTAGTATGGTGTCTATATGTGCTAGTGTGTGTATATATCTTTGTGTTAGTGTGTGTGTCTGTGTGTCTATTAGTGTGTGTGTCTATGTCTGTGTGTCTGTGTCTAGGTGTGTTAGTGTGTGTGTGTCTGTCAGTATCTGTGTGTTCTAGTATGTGTTTCTGTCTGTGTGTCTGTGTGTTTGTGTATGTCAGTGTGTGTCTGTCTGTGTGTTTGTGTGTGTGTGTGTCTGTGTGTTAGTGTGTGTCTATTAGTGTGTGTATGTGTCTATGTCTCTGTGTCTGTCTGTGTCTGTGTATCTGTCTGTTTGTGTTCCTATGTGTGTGTCTATGTGTGTGTGCATCTGTGTGTGTTAGTGTGTGTTTGTGTCTGTTTGTACCTGTGTGTGCTAGTATGTGTGTCTGTCTATGTGCGCCTGTGCATGTCTGTGTGTGTCTGTGTTTCAGTGTCTTTCTGTGTCTGTCTGTCTGTGTACACCCATGTGGAGAGCAACAGACACACTCTTTGAGTGTCGTTCCTCAGCCACCATCTACCTTTTCACCACCATGCTCAACTTCTTCCACATGGGTCCTGGGAATCGAATTCAGGTCCCTAGGCTTACAAGGCAAGTCCTTGTTGACTGAGCCACCTCCCCAGCAGGCTGCACCCTTCTTATGCTTAAAGTCTTCCATGACTCCCTCCCATCTTCAGCACGCCATCTTGTTCTCTGTGAACCCTTTAACACTGTGCCCGACCTGGCCTTGGCCTCCACAGAGCCCTGTCCTTCCTCAGTTTCCCCATCCAGTTTTGTCTCCATCTCGATCTCTCTCTAGCCCGTCACCCTCAGATCCCCATGCCAGTCTTCCTCTGGATTCCTCCCACTCATTCTCAGAGCCACGGCTGAGATGGGGCTGCCTTGAGGCTGCCAGCTTCTTAGCTCTGTGTCCACCTGGTACATCCCCCCATGTCAGCACCATATCCTAATGGCTGCCTGGCACCAAGTAAACAGTAGGAGATGCTGTAGTGTCCAGTTTCTGCCATCCCTTCATCTCTCTGCTGCCTCCCAGATAGCTAAGGACAACATTAAACACACACACACACACACACACACACACACACACACACACACTGCATCTCATTCCTGCCTGCAACTTTCATATTCTGCTCTCTGAAGAGGCTTGAGCTAGCCCCACCCTAGACCTGGGTCAGCTTTAATCACTAGAAGGCCATGAGAGCAATAGATATGGGTCCTGAACTCAGGCCTCAGCAGACCTCAGCTGTTTCCACACTCTCCTTGGGAGATGGGACATCCCCAGCTGGCCTGCTGGAGCCTACGATGAGTCATGAGAGTTTCCAGATAATCACCAGCAGCCTCACCTCTACCACACACACACACAGCTACTCCCCACACACAGCTACTTCCATACACACAGCTACTCCCACACACATAGGTACCCCAGCTGCACAGGGCCAGCAGTCACCTGCCTGACCTATAAGGGACCATGGCTGCACAAAGAAGCCCTACTCCAGAGGTTTTTTGAGCTGGGTGTTTAGTGTCCTTTGTCACTGAGGCTGGTAGACCCTTGTTACTTGGCACTGTTCGGACAGTTACTGACTCGGAAGATACCAGACAAAGAGGCAGCCACAGGCGAGGGAAACAGTCTGTGTTCCATTAGAGCATGCGTGCCTATGAGTACGCAGCTCACCTTGACTCTCACCTTCTCTGCCACAAACTCTGCCGATCTCCCAGACAGCAGCATCCTTTAAGCTCTTTTTCAGGGCCTCAGGCCCCTCCCCTCCAGCTGCAGAGAATGGCAGTCTGGTGCTGAAAGCCCAGGGCAAAACCCAGGCTGCACCCAACATGCCTTGGGCAACAGTGACAGGGAGAGAGAGTGAAGGCTGAGTCATTTGGGGAATCCCAGAGCCCAGTACCCGCTGCACCCCACTGAAGCCTAGCCTCCCTACTCTGCTTTATGGATCTCTGAGCTGGTTTATGGAGAGGCTGCATGGAGTCCTGCCTATCTTCTGTGTTAGGAGCCTACGGTGAATCCTTCTCTCTCCTAAAGAGTAGATGCTTACAATGACTGTCTACTTACTGTCCCAGGGTCCTGTTTCCTGTTTCCACTTGGGTATTGCATGGATACCACATGTTCATGGAAGATCCAAGAGAAGATAAAAGTTAGGCTTGAAGATGCAGACACTCAAGCCAACATCTCTCTTTGAAAAGGGGAGATAGAGAAGGAGTCGATTTTACATAGGCAGGATTTTATTTTATTTTATTTGCACCTGCCTGAGCTGGGTCTGAAGAACACTTGCCACCTCCAGCATCATAGTAGGGAGGGGAATGTCCCTGCTGTCTCTTTGAAGCCACCAGCATAACTCCCTGTGGTAGTGGCGAGCTGTCCAAATATGAGACCTTCCAAGCACTGGATACTGCCCAGCTTAATGCTCTCCCTGCAGAGAACATTTTGCAGACCCCAAGAGAAGTATCTTCCAAGTGTCGTGGAGGTTTGTTTCTTACGTGTATGTTGATCCCATCCTGTCTGCTCTTACTCCAGAGGCAATGGCTTCTCCTACCCAGGCAGATCTTATCACAGCTGCTTCCCCAAGAAGCTGGCCTCAGACAAGATTCAGAAATGTCTGCAGATTACAGGTGTGGTTGTACAGGTGGGACAGGTGGGACATATGGGACAGGTGGGACAGGTAGTACAGGTGTTATAGTACAAGTGGTACAGGTGGGACAGGTGTTGTAGTACAGGTGGTACAGGTGGAACAGGAGGGACAGGTGGAACAGGAGGGGCAGGTGGTACAGGTGTTGTAGTACAAGTGGTACAGGTGGTACAGGTGGGACAGGTGTTGTAGTGCAAGTGGTACAGGTGGTACAGGTATTGTAGTACAGGTGGTACAGGTGGTACAGGTGGTACAGGTGGAACAGGAAGGACAGGTAGTACAGGTGTTGTAGTACAGGTGGTACAGGTGGTACAGGTGTGACGGGAGGTACAGGTGAGACAGGTGCAATGGATATGTGACTGAGCTCTCCATTTTTGAACACCTGTACTACCACACCTGTAACCCCAGGTTACAAATCCGGAGGTGGAGGCAGGAGGCCCAGGAGTTGAAGGTAAACCTTGAGCCTTTAATAATAAGTTCAAGAACACCCTGGGCTGCATGAGATCCTATTTTTAAAGAATGCATATCATGCTGAGGGTCTTGCTGCTTCATAGATGTACCTGAGGCAGAAGGAGGATTGTGAGGAGTCCCCATGTATGTTGAGCTGACAACCCCACAGCCAGCATACACACTAAAGAGCCATGCTGTACGCATAACAGTGATACTGATGACAACCAGGAGGGCATGCAGGCCAGGTGCTCATTAATGGGTAATATGTGAACAAATGCGGTTTGGGCTCTACATGCAATAGAGATGTATCTCAGCTCGATGGAGGAAGGCTTTGTTCTGTCTCCTCCTTCAGAGTCCAAGATGCTAGGTGCATTGTTGATGGCCTGAGTTCAGGAGGGGACCCTGTGGTGGTGCTAGCTGTGTGGCAGAATGTGTACCTCATGCTTGTCGGAAAGCAGAGAGGCCTCATAGGGGTTAGGGGTCAGAGGCCAGAGGTCAGGGGTCAGGGAATAGTTTCTTGAGGTGCACCTCTGAGGATTTATTTCCTCCCTGTTCCTTAATTCTACTCTGTCCCACAATATTACTCCTTGAACTTGTCATGGAGATCTTTCTACACCACAATTTCCCGCTACCTCCTTCAAGAACCAATCAGCCCCCATACCAGTCAGAGTCTCCTCCACATTTGAGCCAATATTCCTGGCTAGGTATTGCTCCCAGTGACTAATATTGATAACTTGCTTAGACTCCCTGGTAGCTTCCGAGAAGGTCCTGTTAACGCCCTCATCTTATGCAGAGAAAAACAGTCCCACAGTGGCTTTGGCACTGGCCCAGCCTCAGTAATTGCTTGGTGGTAAAGCAGGCTTCCCATCCATCACTGGGCCCAGGACCAGGTGGCATTTGTTACCACCAAAAATCTGGATGTGACTAGCCAAGTTTGCATCTGTGGACACCGAGGCTCTTTATCCTCTCACTGTTAAACACAATGCTGTGTGGATTTACATATGCACTCGTGTGTACGTACACACATGTGGACATGCTTGAAATGCACATTATATGTATGCACACACAGGTGTGCATGTATCAGTGAACAGGTGTGGATGTGTGTGCATGCCTGTGCATGCTCATGCGCACGTGTGCGCGCACATGCACACACACACACACACACACACGGGAACATGTGCACACGTGTTTGTGTAGGTATGTCTGAGTTTGTGTGCATACACATCTTCTAGCGAAACATCAGAGGGGATCCGTGAGGGGAAGTCCTGGCTATGACAGGTGATAGGGGTTTGGTATTACCACCCAACTACCTCAGAAGCAGTAGGATCAATCCACACACTGTTGTTAATGCCTAGAGGTGCTGGCAGGAGGTGTTTCTGCAGTAACTGAGAATACTGTGGGAACTCAGGGGAAGTCCCCAGCCTCCACAGTGAGGCTAGCCTCTCATGTGCCAGCCCCTTAGGGAGACCAGGGTCTAGATCTGGATCCAGAATTGATGCCACCCCAAATCTGGATGCTGCGGAAAGTGTGGGCGACTGCAGTGGTGTGACACACAATGCCAAAATGCGCTGGCACCTGGCTTTCCCCAGTGAAAGAGGCTGCATTATCCAGAGAGTGCTGGGGACAGCTTCCATGTGGCAATCAGGCAGGCCATGACCTCTGGGTTTACACCCTGCCCTGCCATCGCTGGCTGTGTGAACGTGTCAGTGGTTCTTTCGGTCTGCATCTCCACCTGTGTTATGAGAGGGAGATATCAGTGCCGAGACTCAACCAGACTCTGTCTTTAGCTCTGTGAATTTCAACATCCACAGGGATTGCCCACAATCCCCCTTCAACTTCAGGTATCTCGACAAAACACAGTAAGACCCTCAAATAACCCTGCAGCCAGACAGCCTGTGTTAAGCCCATGTGAGCTGTGTATCTTCCCACACCTTCTTGATGGTCCTTCATCCAGACGGACTTGAAGCAGTTGTGTATGTCAGAGCCAAGTGCGGTGACACCTATCTGTCACCCCAACACTCTGGAGGTTGAGGCCACAGGATTGTGAGTTTAAGACCAACCTGAACACAAAGTAAGACTCTATGGAAAGAGAAAATAATTCAGGATAAGAGCTGTTGGGGGATTGGTAGAGGGATCGAGTGCATTCTGTTTGACCTATTTAGTCAGTCAGGGGAGGCTCCTGCACTTTCTCTTGGCACCTGCAGCAAGGAGACAGGGCGGGGCAGCTGATGCTCAGATTTCAGCTGCCCAGCTGGCCGCCCACCAGGTGCCTTCCTGTGCCTTGAGATCCATCTGTAAATGAAGCCTCTGTGGCACCTGCCAAGGGCATCTTGGAGAGCGGATGAATGCAAGTTTGTATTTTCACCTAGCATAAGGAAAGGGCATGGGGCCAAATCCATAGAGAGAAGGCATCCAGAAATACCAGGAGACGGGCACCTGTCCAGACCCCAGTTCCTCGGGGCTGGGCAGCACTGGGGAATGAAGAGGAACTCGGGGGCTTTGTTTCTCACTCCGTGCTGGCTGTGGGAACCTCCTGACCTGGAGTCAAGACTGCCTGTGGCATCGGCAGCTTATGAACCTGGATAAAGAGCTATGTTCCTTAAGCCTTCTTTTCTTTGAGAATAAAGGAGCCGCTGCATTGTGGGGTGGGAATAATGGGCACAGCCACATGCCAGGCCCTGCCCTAGGTGATGATGCTCAATCCCCATTACTGATCATCCTCCCCTTTCTTGAAGGTCAGGTGGTCCGCCTGACCTGCCCCGCCCCCTCTCAGCCCCCCCCCCCAGCCCCGCCGCCAGCACACCATGGACAGTCCATGGAAAGCAGCAGCTACAGTCCCACCCACAGGAGACACCCAACCCAAAGGTGCCAGGGGCCCCACTCTTGACTGTCACAGGTCTCATTTGTCTGTTCTTCTCCGAGAAGCAAGCCCAGTATGTGCAGAGCCTGGACCTACAGCCCCAGCTTCCCCGGGGACCCCACACCATGGCACTCCAGGTGTGAGCTCCACAGTGGAACTAGCTTCCCATGTGACTCACGGTTTGAGAAGACTTGCGTGCCTGACCAACAGAATCCTCCAGATCCCACTCACAGGTCCCCTCTATGGGCCATGAAAAGAACAAAGAAAAGTATGTGTCTGCCAAGAGTGGGGTATGGGTGGAATTTGGGTCTTATATTTCCAGAGGAGTCACCAGCTCCACAGAGGTTTGCAGGATAGGAGACAGCCCCACCCTTCTCTGAAGAGATCAGGCCCTGGGGCACAGCCCCACCTCCTTCAGAACGGGTTTGCTTCAGCTTCTCTCCCCTCCTTGTTTCCAGAGTGTTCTGGGGAGATCAAGGCAGTCAGGGCCAGTGACATGTAATGAGGCTGAGCCACCAGCCAGCCCCTCAGAAGACACATTAAGGACAATCACTTGATCCCACTTTAATAACCTGCCTGCTTGTGCGGCCGAACGTGGCTGCGAAATTGTTGAGCGAGAGGGGCCATCTCTTATTATTTTTAATAAAGAGCTTTCCATAACTGACTTTGTCGGTGCTATTAACATGCAGCGTGTTTAATAAGACTACACCGTAACAAGGGGCCTGCCTCGTTACTCACGTGTCAGAGGACCCAGAGCAGCTGCAGGCCCATCAGCCTTCACGCTCCAGCAAATACCCGGGATGAAGCCGGCATGCCAGGCCTGCATGAATCCTCAGTCACGTTCATCCCTGTGCACATGTGGGCCACATACCTGTTCTCATAGGATGTACAGATCATACACAGTCTTGACACACATGCAGGCTCTACACTCAAGCATTTGAAACAGAACTGATCACAGGAGATGCACATATGAAGGGATGTGTACCTGCACACACACACACACACCATATATGTGTGCACATACATGTGCACATACAAACATATACACACATACATACACATGTACACACAAGCAGGTACATATAAACAACACATGCTCTCACTCACAGGCACACACACTAAATATATGTGTGTACATACATGTACACATACAGACATATGCACACATACATACACATGTATACACATGTCCACAGGGACATACACTCAAATAGGTATATATGAACACATGCTCTTACTCACAGGCACACACACACACTTCATATATGTGTGTACATACATGTACACATACGAACATATACACACGTCCATACACATGTACACACATTCTCATGCACACACACAAACAGGTACATAAGAACACATGCTCTCACTCATAGGCACACACACACACACTCACAGGGTTTTCCAATCCACTGCCTGTTGGGACATCAGAGAAATGGCTGTCACAGACCACCAGATGTTGTCTCTCTCATAACCTTCAGAGCAGTAGGACTCTCTGCCTAGAGGTTCCCATGCCCTACCCTTCATGGGTCAAGCAGAAGGAGGGTACACAGACCCAAAATGAGCATGGCCAGAGAAGGCACTGCCTTGCCTCTCTTCCCTCCCCTCTATCAGCAAACGAGCTGCTTTTTCTTCCTGTAAAGACCCTGGACAAGCAGCCTTTGGGCCCGAAGGTTCTCTGACCACACCCACAGTCAGCCTGGCTGAGGATTCAGGATGGAAAGAAGGGGAGGAGGAAGAGAGGAAACAGAACAGGTGAGTTGTCCCAGTAACAGGACAGGGGCAACCCCATTGCCCTGGGTCAGCTTCATGTTAACCCCAAGGTGGAGGAAAATTGGTGACCTCATTTCCACACCCGGGACTGCGACTGAGTGTTGTCATCCGGCAGGTGCCTCGCTCAGGTCTGCTGATTTCAGTGGGTACCAGTGTGAGACCTCAAAGTGTAACCACCCTCCTGCCCACTCCACCCACGCTGTGGGCCAGCTGTTCCTTTGTGGGCTGAGAATAACAGCCAGTATCCTCTGCAGATCCCTCCTCTGGGTACCGTGACAGACACCTGTCAGCCTCTTGTCCCCGGCCTCTTCAAAAAGGATGAGAGGGACCCTTTGTGGCACCGCACCAAGCGGGGATGAAAAGAAGGGGGCAGCAGGAAGGGGAGGGGAGACAGGAACAAAACCATCTTTTGCAAAGGAACACGTGTGCAGCTCGGCCTTCTGATCTATATGCTTCTGGAAATTGGGGTCTGTGGGGGTCCCTCAGAGCAGCTGTTTTTATCCCGGCCTCTCTGCTCTGCCAAGCGGCTTTCCAGACCCATCATCGAACAGGCTCCCAAGGAGCCATCGATGCGTCCATAGAAGACAAAACGGTGGACCCCTCTGGCTTCCCCAGGCACTTGGAGCAGGCAGCCACAATCGACATTTTAATAGCTGCAGTCAGCGTGGCACTGGATACCCCTGGCCCAGACAAAGGCTCTGGAGGCCTGTGTCTCCCTCCTCAACCCCAGCCCAGCCTCCTTCTGACTGACAGCCCCTCCAACCTGGCCCTGATCAATGTTGGCCTCCCCCACACTGGGCCCTCTAAAAGGTCAGAGGCACCAGCCTGCCACACTGAACCTGGTCCTTGAACTTCAGAGGGAACAGTGAGAGGGTGCAGGAGCCTGGAGCGCTGGCAGGTGCTGCTTTAGAAGAGAGACCTGGGGAGGGTGGGCAGTAGTGCCAGGAGCAGAGGGGGCAGGTGAACAGCGAGGGGAGGGCATTAGTAGAAGCTTCTAGCGTCTGCTTAACAGCTCTCAAGTCAAGTGGAGCTGCCAACCCTCCAGCTTCTGCACTGACCTAGTTTTTCAAATCTGCATCTCCCTGCTCCTTTGCCCAGATCTACCCCGTGTCCCTGCCCCTTGTGCAGCCAAAACTGATAACAATAATGGATGTGCTTAGGCATGTCCCCAGGACCCCCCATCAGTGCTCACTGCCCCAGCACACATCTCTGATTGGGTTTGGAAGCTCAGCAGGCCATGCAGGAAGGCATGAAACATCAGAGAGGCCACACTCGGGTGTGGACTGGCTAATGACCAGGAAGAGCAGAGTCTTGCCATGTTATAGTCTCCACTGTGGAGAAACTGACAGCATAGAGTTAGCAGTTTACATAAATTTGTTTAATGTAGATACTATTTCAAAGGGTGTGTCTGTGTGTGTGTGTGTGTGTGTGTGTGTGTGTGTGTGAGAGAGAGAGAGAGAGAGAGAGAGAGAGAGAGAGAGAGAGAGAGAGAGAGAGAGAGAGAGATATGATCTTACTTTTTTGGGTAGAGAAGCTGAGTCTGAGAGGTGGCATGAGACCATGCACACTGATGGGCTGAGTTGTGTTGAGCCCAGGCTACCTGACTGCAAACATCAGGGACCTAGACACACAGTGGGTACTTTACCCGGAGGCCTCTACCTGACTCCTTTCTGCTGGAGATGGAGTGGCTCTTCTCATCTCAGAACTCTTGAAATCATCCTCCCAGACATGCACAGAGGTGTGTCTCCCGGGTGACTCTAAATCCAGTGTAGTTGACAAGGACGGATCATTAGACAGTACAAGAGGGAACACCCAAAGGATGGGTGGCCTGATTTCCTCTGCCCATGAACTGTGTGGTGGGAGACCTCTGGACCCCAGTCCTATTGAGAATCACCCCTGGACACTGAGGGACAGCTGCAGGAGGTCACCTGGAGCTCACACTGGGCACACAGCCACCAATCCAGCTTGTCCTACAGTCTTCATGGTGTAACTTTGGCAAATAGGTCCACCACATGCCTACAATTGTTGGCAAGGCCCAGGGATGGTCCTATCTTCTGCTGCTCCTGGCACCAGACTTATAGACGCATGCCACCACTTCTGGCTTTTATATGGCAGCATGCCTCAGATCCTTACAGTTTTCTGTAGGGAGATCCAGGTTCAATGAGAGACAGAGTCTCAAGTAGAAACTTGTCTTAGTTAGTGTTTTCATTGCTATGAAGAGATACCATGACCAAGACAACTCTTGTAAGGACAACATTTAATTGGAGCTGGCTTATAGGTTCAGATATTCAGTCCATTATCATCAAGGTGGAAGCATGGCAGTGTCCAGGCAGGAGGAGCTGAGAGTTAGTTCTACACCTTCATTTGAAGGCCAAAAGGAGAAAACTGGCATCCTCAGGCAGCTAGGAGGAAGCTCTCTCTCAAAGTGACGTACTTCCTCCAACAAAGCCACACCTACTCCAACAAGGCCACACCTCCTAATAGTGCCACTCCCTGGGCCAAACATTCAAACCACCACAAGACTTATTGAGAAAGATATATGGTGTTGACCTCCATATACTTGTGCTTGTCCCCCACCCCCACCCCCACCCTCCGGAACACACATGAACAATTGCACACATACATACACCACACACACACACACACACACACACGTGTTTAAAAAAATGAAAAGCAAATGCCACAGCAAGAGGAGGAGGAGAAAGATAAAGAGAAGGAGGAAGAGGAGGGGGAGGAAGAGGAGGAGGAAAAAGAGGAAGAGGAAGAAAAGGAGGAGGAAGAGAAAGAAGAGGAGGAGGAAGAGGATGAAGGGAAGAAGAGGGTGGAGGAGAAGGAGAAGAAGAAGGAGGAGGAGGAGGAGGAGGAGAAGAAGAAGAACAAGAACAAGAAGAACAAGAACAAGAAGAAGAACAAGAAGAAAAGAACAAGAAGAAAAGAAGAAGAAGAACAAGAACAAGAAGAACAAGAAGAACAAGAACAAGAACAACAAGAAGAAGAACAAGAACAAGAAGAACAACAATAAGAACAAGAAAAACAAGAAGAACAAGAAGAACAAGAAGAAATCTCTTGCTCTAAGAGCACTGGCTGTCTTGGGTTGAGGGCTCATTCTAAGGAGCTCATTTCAACTTACACCTCCAGAGTCCCTGTTGCCAAACAGTCACATTCTGAGATAATTGGTGACAGCTTTGCATATGAAAGGGGGCACAGATTCAGCAATACCAAGGTTCCTGGAGACAGGTGGGAGATGAAGCTGGAGGGATGAGGCATTCTCAGAGTGCGCATAGGAAGGATAGATCTGGGCATATGGAGGCTCAGGTGAGACTCTGAGGAGGAGGCTAGGCTGGAACTGTCCCTCTCTGCCTCTTCTGGACCCAGGTTGGAGCACAAGGGTGCCAGGTGTGCACTGTTGACGGCCGTAAGCAGAAATCCTGCTGACGCCAAAGCATAGCCTCCTGAGGTACCATGCATGTGTGCTTCAGCCAGCAATGCCTGGTAGATCCTGAAGGCAGAGCTTATGAGTTTGCAAACACTGCAGGACAGACTGAGAAGCAGAACTATCCAAACCATCCCCAGCACACTCCACTGAAAACAGCAAAGACAAATCAGTGGTCCTTGGAGATTGCAAAGCTGCGAGATCTGCACCCTGAGCATCCCAGCTTCCAAGTCTGCCCTGCTGACCCAGACAGCAGGAATCCCCACAGACAGACCGAATAGGAAAGTCCACACAGACTGGGCATGCGTATGGCAAATGGGCCCAACGGCCGTGTGAAGCTGCCAGTGCACAGGACACTCTGGTTTCTGCAAAAACAATGCTGACCCAAGCATTTGACCGGCATATCTCAGTTCCTGTTGGTAACTTGGCTGCAGCAGCGGGGTGGGGAGTGGGGGCGGGGCAGAGAGGGAGGCAACGGATTGTAGGTTGGTCACAAAGAGGTCTGAGTCTGAGTTTTGATATCAAAATAAAAGTCTGTGGGAACCTGAGCTGTGAGCCTGGAGGGAGGAAGGAAAGATTTGTATAACTCATTCATGGCCCCCTAAAAGTGATCCTTGGTGTACAACACACACACACACACACACAAATACACACACACACACACACTCACCATAAACTGCAACTTTCATCTGACCTCTGTTCTGGGCCATTGAACCAGGTCCACACCAGGACTGTCTACCAGGATATAAGACAAGAAGCACAAGTCAGGAAAGCTGTGCTTCGTGCCTGTGATCCCAGGACTTGGGAGGAGGTGGCAGGAGATCAGGAGTTCGAGACTAGCCTGGGCTACCTAACACATCCAAGGCCAGCCTGGGCTATGTGAGAGCCTGTTTCCAAGGGGAGCAGCAGGTGAGATAAAGAAGCGTCACCTCTCCCAGGGTTCTTGTGGCCTGACCAACACTAATTCCAAGTTGCCAAGGCACCAGCAGGCGCTACTGTGCCCAGGTCTGTGCCTTCAGGCCATCAAAGGGTTGGCCTCTGGGAGAAGGCAGCTGCAGAAGCCTCTCCAGTGTGTGAGGAGGAGACTTTTGCATTGAGAGAAGCTGAGGACAAGACAGACATTGTGGAAGACAGAAGGAAAAGCCAGCATGCTTTCGTTTTGACTTTACAGGTGGCAAGGAAGACCTGGGATCTTGGAGTTGGGAAAGCCAAGTGTCCTGCCAAACCCCTCAGAGTGACAGAAACATTGTCACAGGAGAGACCCCGCTACCACCCTCAGGCTCCATGAAGGGTCTCATAGCCCCCACGCTGGGTTGCACAGGGCTAGGTCTCGGGTAAGGCACCGAGAGGGTGTGTACACGTTAGCACCTTTGTTCAGAACTTCTACAATAGAGTGCAGTGTGATCCGCCTCTGGGGCTGACAGATCGGCTGTGTAATTATTCGCTCAACGTCAGCCTTTCTATCTGCGCTGGGCAGTATGTCTGGTTTTGTTTAGTGTGTGTTTCCAGCATCTCCTTCGGGGTCTGGTGCTTGTACAAGAGATGAATGAAGGAAACGATCAATCCGTCAATCCGCGAGCTCTCCACTGAGGGAGGCCCCAGCTCGGGGTGCTTCCTCGCAGATACCTGTCCTCTTGCCTGAGCTGCTGTCACCTCAGGCCTCACAGCATGAACCGGCCTCCCCCCATCACTGAGGGATTCTGGGATAATGCTAAAGACCTGGAGCTCAGAGCACCCCAGCCAAGTTTGAGATTGCTTCTTCATTTCAACCCTTATGTGTTCAACAATTTTGACCCATTTGCTGGTCCTTGCTGAACCTAGTTTCACCCTCTGTAAAGGTATAGTCTGTAACAATGCCTTTTAGGGGTCGAACATTGAATGCTTAGGATGGTGACAAACACACAGTAAGTGACCAAAAAACACTGACATCATTTACCACCCTCCACTGTGGACTGCCCCTATACATCCTACATTTGCCTGGGGACACACTTTTGCATTAAGAGGAGAGAAAAGCCTTGAACCCATAGTCTAGCCCTGCAGCCATTCATCTCTCCCCTGTGCCCCAGAACCCCTCAATCCACACTCTGAATAGGACTTTGGGTCCCTGGCTCCCTTCTATTAATTCTTCATTCATCTTGGTTCCAGAGTTCTAGCTACTGGGCTGCTTTTCTGGGAGATGCTGATCAGTCATGTGGAACACAAGGAGGGATGTGAGGAGGGATGCTCTCCTGAGCTTATGAGCAATCATGGCCTCATCATGGTATAACTTAACTAATTAATACAGAGAGTGCTTTGTGGGGAGAAAGGTCGGGATGAGAAGGGAAGAGTGAGAAAAAGCTGTGGTTTCCAAGGGCGTGTGGTACAGCTGAGGCCCTGGGTAGGATAAACACTCAGACCCCGGCTTCTGGCCTCTCCTCTCCTGGACCCCCAAGGTCAGACAGGCAGAGAAGCTCCAGCACTTCTCCATTGAGAGACATGTGGATCCCATCTTGCCCTATGCAGACCATCAAGCTCTGGCATGTGGATCTGACCAGTCACCTGGCAAATAGGAGGTGGAGGCCAGTGGGGCGGGGGAGGGGGGAGGACAGGTGAGCCTGAGGGGAGGAGGGTGGAGCACAGGAGAGCCTGGGAGGATGAGGGTGGAGGACAGGTGAGCCTGAGGGGAGGAGGGTGGAGCACAGGAGAGCCTGGGAGGATGAGGTGGAGGACAGGTGAGCCTGAGAGGATGAGGGTGGAGGACAGGTGAGCCTGAGGGGAGGGGGGTGGAGGACAGGTGAGCCTGAGGGGAGGAGGGTGGAGCACAGGAGAGCCTGAGAGGATGAGGGTGGAGGACAGGTGAGCCTGGGGGGAGGACAAGTGAGCCTGAGGGAAGGAGGGTGGAGGACAGGAGAGCCTGAGGGGAGGAGGGTGGAGGACAGAAGAGCCTGAGGGGAGGAGGGTGGAAGACAGGTGAGCCTGAGGGGAGGAGGGTGGAGGTCAGGATGATAGAAGAGAGTCTTCCTCTGGTGTGGCTCCCATTGTACAGCCTCTGGGTGTCTGTCTTTAGTGTGGGAGTCATGGAAGCCAGACCAACATCTAGGAGATCATATCTGCTGAACCGAGGCTCCAGTGCTTGTTAAGCTGGTTGTCAATCCTCTGCTCTGTACTGCCCCACCCCACCCCCACTCCCACCTAGGCCTCTCCACAGGGCTGCTGACAGCATAGCTTCTGCCTTTATAAGAGTAAGCAAGGGGCAGAGACAGAGAGATTGTCACCTGTGGTCACCTCATCTTGGAGCTGGCATCCATCACTTTGCCTGCTGTATCTAAGATGCCATTATAAGGGCAAGCCAGTCTCAAGGAAAGGGACATGTGTGAGCACCCAGAGGCTGTACAGTGAGAGAGAGTCACTCCGGAGGAAGCCTTCCATGCCTGAACAAGCACTGCCTAGGAGAAAGGACTCTGAGATCAAAGATTTGCATCTCTACCCCCAGGAAAATGACTGGCATCAGAGAGACACCCAATAATTTTCAGTGGATCAGCCCAAAGTTCCCTCTGCCAGGAAAGGGATGGTAAGGAGGAATGGTGTCCTGTGCTCTCTGTTTTCTTCTGTGCTCCAGGCAGGACTACTGCCAGCCTGACCACCCATATCTCAAAAAGGCAAGCTCCACCCAGTAAACTGTGTGAAAACCAGGTTTGCGGCTGGTAAGGCCTCACTGTATTTGATCTGGGCTGTCACTTGCCTTAGATAACGAACGCTTCCTCTCTGCTGGAATCAGAGCCTACGCATCTCCACTGATGCCTTCTTGGCTGTGTCTCTGGTTGTATTCATCAGGCTGGTGTCACCTGTCTCTGGCCCTAACCAGGGTCTCCTGCCTGGAAGCCTCTCTACCCATCCCTTCTTATTCCTTGCTTTGCTCTGCAGCCAGAGAGGCAACAGGGAAATGCCTGTTAGGGTTAGAGGTAGGGTTCCTGTGCAGAGCGTCTGCCTGGAACCCATGGTGAAGGCAGGGAGGATGACTCGTGGTAAGCTTTCCCTAGAATCCATTCTTATGCATCCTGATTGTCACCTACTCCAGGAAGCCCTCTCAGCTGCACCCCGCCCCCTTGGCTACTATGCACATCACCTGAGGCCAGTTACAATCTGAAAGTATCTTAACCCAGTTCTCGTCTTGGAGTTTGTTTGTTTGTTTGTTTGTTTTTTGTCCCCTGCCGGCAGACATCCAGTTCCCCAGAGCTGAGGTTACTGGTGGTCTCAGCTGTGCTCTAAAACCAGTATACTTTAATTAGTCCCCACTTCCAGAGGATGGCAGCAGCTTCAGTCTCAAACCTGCCCAAGAACTCACCGCCTCCAGCCTTCCCTGGACATGGCTGCCAGATAAATCCAGGGAAGCACAGCTTGGAGACTGTACCTTGGTGGCTCCTGTAACTCCTGCTTCCGCATTCACAATGCCACCGTGAAGTGTTGTTGAGTCAGCTCTTCTAGGAAGTCCCCCTTTGCCCCCACACGTGCCTCTGTTGTAGGGATGGGAAGAACCAGGGATTCTGAGCCAGGGTGGAGTTCACATCTCTGCTTTTCTATTTGTCCCAGTGCAGCCAGGAACCTGAACCTGCTTACAAGGCACGGCCCTAGCTAACCTCAGTAGGAAGACTCTTACCTAAGCAGGTGAGAGCAGCCTGAGGTTCTTCTAGATTTAATGGAAACAGATGAGACACACACACACACACACACACACAGACATACTCACACACATACACACACACACACACACACACACACACAGACATACTCACACACATACACACACACACACAGACACACACATGCACCCCACACACAGACAGACACATACTACTTAACTATCCCACAGTGTACTTCCTCTGTTCTTATTGGTCAATGAGCTACTTCCATCAAGACCTTCCTAGGTGAGTACGATGTTGGCTGAATCTGGCTGGTCTGGCTGGCTGAGTGTGTGCCTCCTTCCTCCATCAACACTCTACACGTATTGAAGAAGCCATATGGCCAGTGGGAAAAGATGGATTTTCTCCATAGAGAGAGAGAGAGCTTTTCTTCAGTAAAGGAGGGAGGAGCCATGCTCATTTGCTAGAACACCCAGAAAAACTCTGATGGTCCACTTGCTCGAGAGCATGGAGTAGTCAGTGTTCCAGAGAGACACATTCAGACAAGGTCCTGCAAGTGGCTCCCTCCTCCCACCCCCTTTCTCAGACAAGCTTCCTTCCTCTTCAACCTTTCCCTGCCCTCCAAGCCTTCAGTCTGTGTCCTGTGGTGTTTGGGTTTGTTGATTTCCTTTCTTCTTTATCGCCACTGAATTCCCTTCTTCATGGCCATATGTGTTTGCTCATTCTCCGTGCTCCCATTGGTGCTCTCATCATGTGAACAAGAAAGAGTGTAGCTAGCACCTCCTATCTAGAATGTTTTAGACACCCCCACTCACTTGGTTAATCTTTTTGGAGGCTATGTATCTGAAATGTCTCCCTGCAGGCTTCTGACTTTGAACCCTTGACCCACATCTGGTGGTGCTGTTCGGGAGTTTGTGGCACCTGGCCTGCTGAAGTGGGTCACAGGGGCAGTTCTTTGAGGGTCCTCTCTCAGCCTTGCTTCCAGGATGTTCTTTCTGATTCCTAATCTGTAGCATAAATCGTCTGTGAGCAAGCTCCTCTACCATGGACAGAGCCATTCCTCAATCACCATGGACAGAGCTGCCCAGCCACCACGCCCCCATGGACAGAGTTACTCCACGCTACCATGGACAGAGCTACACCCTACCACCAGGGACAGAGTCATTACTCATCACCATGGACAGAGCTACCCAGCCGCCACGCTACCATGGACAGAGTCACTCCACGCTACCATGGACAGAGCCACTACCCCCACCATGGACAGACCTGCCTCACACAACTATAGACAGAGCCACCCAGCCAACAAGCCTTCCCCAACAGGAGTGACATCCTGTAGGACTGTGGGCAAATCGCTTCTTTCCTCCAGGCACATAGTTATTGCTGTGAGAGAAGAAAGGCAAACAGTGAAGCACCTGTCTACCCCTGTAGAACCTCATCCCCAGCAGTCCTTAGCCATTAATTAGGACCGGCCCCCTCCACCATAGCTTGGTCTGCCCCTTGGGGCTACATTGCATGGATTTTTTTTGAATAGCATTGTTCCTTTCCCAGAGAAGGAAAATGAATTGTTCACATACAAGCAATATTGCTCAGCCTTAAAAGGGGAGGAAATTCAGGGGGCGGGGTGTTTCTCAGTCTGTAAAATGCTTGCTATGTAAGGACGAGGAGCTGGGTTCAATTCCCAGAACCTATTACAAATCTGGGCATGGCAGCACACATCTGTAATCCCAGGGCTGGAGACACAGCAATGGGAGAGCATCAGAACTCAGCCCAGGTACTCTAGCCAAATCGGTGAGCTTCGTGCTCAGTGAGACCATTCTCAAAAACAGTTAGTTAGAGAGTGAGGGGAAGATACCAGAGACTGACCTCAGGCTTGCACATGAATGTGCACACGTCTGTGTCGATACACACACACGGGGGGGGGGTGTTGGTAATATGTATCCTCACATAGATGAACCACAAGAACACTGTGCTAAGAGAAAGAATCTAGTCGTAAGAAGATGAATATCACACTTCACTACTTATCAGGGAATGAACCTAGTATACCCAAAATCAGGACAGAAGGGAGGGCTCTGGTTGGCAGGAGAACCAGCGGGGGAGAAAGGGAAAGGCATGGGATGGAGGTGTTCAGTGAGTGTTCTGCAAGATGACAGAGACCCAGGGATTGATGGAACTGTGATGGCACACCATGGAACATTCTGAGCTGAGCTCTTTAAAATGCTGAGGCTGCCGGTTCTCTGCGGGGTTTGTTTAGCTTCTCGGCAGACAGAGACAAGGGGAAAAGGAACTGAGACTTAAAACACCTGGGTGGTGTGGTCGCAAGACCCAGTCTGGTCTCTGAGCCTCACCTAAGGCCACCAGAGTCTGCTTCTACCTTTATTTGCTCATCAATCTGGATGGATGTAGCTCCTCCTTCGGCAACGCCTGGTCACATAGCATGGCCGACTTGGCCTGTTCTTTTAACCTTCCTGAAGTCTTAAATAAATCCGAAAGAGAACAGAAATAACCAAGGATGGAAAGGTGGGTTTCTGAATCTGATTACGATTCCTGCCCCTGCCCCCACCTCTTTCCCCAGGGCTCCATCAGCAGCCACTGCCTGACAGCCACACTAAACTCTTTACTGGGAACCATGATATTTCTCCTATCAAACTCCCCCACCCCCACCCCCACCCCGTCAGGCTCTGTAGATACAGAAGCTCAGTAGATGCCCACTGTCCTGGTGGCTTGCTGATGCCAGCATCTTAGGCTCTGCCTTCTCCAACTCCATAAGAACCCAGAGTTCTCCTTACAGGCAACCAGGACTATAGAGTGAGACCCTGTTTAGAAAAGAAAAGGAAAAAACTTAAGACAAGAAAGATGGAAGATATAGAGAGGAGGGGAGAGAAAGAGACAGAGCTGAGGGGCTGAGCTCAGTACCCCCAAATCAGAGCTGTAATTGTTCTCACATGGCCCCCCATGCCACACTGTCTCTCTTCTCTCTGTCTCTCTGCCTCTTTATGTCTGTTTCTGTCTCTCTTTGTCTCTGTCTCTCTGTCTCTTTTTGTCTCTGTCTCTCTCTTTGTCTCTGTCTCTTTCTCTTTGTCTTTCTCTCTGTGTGTCTGTCTCTCTTTGTCTCTGTCTCTCTGTGTGTGTCTCTTTTTCTCTGTTTCTCCCTCTTTGTCTCTGTCTCTGTCTTTCTGTGTGTGTCTCTGTCTCTGTCTTTCTGTGTGTCTCTGTGTGTCTCTGTCTCTGTCTGTCTCTCTCTCTCTCCCTTTCTCCCCCCAGTGGATGAAAGTCTGCTTTGGCCCAAGATTGATGAGAGCCAGCCCTAGAAAGGGAAAATCAGCTTCCACAGATGTCTCCAGATCCCTCACTTCCACGAGTCGGCCCTTCTGGCAGCTCCGTGGTAGAACGTTGTGGCTAGGCATTCCGTGGTGTGATGTGGCCTTCCAAGAGAGAGCAGTTACACGCAGCCACCTCTGGGAAAGCATCGAAGTGACCTTCGCTCAAGCCTGGGCCCTACGGCTCATTAGCCGCTTTTGTCTTTCCGACCTCCGACCTCTTCCAGAAGCAGGAATCGTGCCTCCCACGCACTGCCACTGCCATGTTCAAGTTCAGTAATGTATGTAAAGCGCCAGGCCCTATCACGGGAGATCTGCGGCTGCTCTCCTTCCCCAACTCCTCTCCCCGTGGGTGAGGAGGCAGGAACGCCCCAAGCATCCATTGCTGGCATTACTGCAGCTGGCCCGCGCCATCACGAAGCGCGGCTGGGGAGGAATCCTGATAAGCCTCTTATGCCTGGGATATTAGCATTCTCCGGGCTTGCTGAAAATTCTTCATCACATTTGTCCTTTAAGAGAAAAAAAATGGAAGCTTTTAGGGAGGTAGAGTTAACCTCAGGTACAGCTCTCCATTCCAAGCTAGACACAGGGCGAATCCCTTTTCCAAGGTCACTGGACTGCTATGTGGCAGTGTCAAGGTGGGAACCCAGATCTTTTAAAAACTTGCTTTATTGTTTAAGTTTTGCTCTGGGAAAGCCAGCTCAGGCAGATAAGGGCAGATATCCCTCTAGGAGATGGGCCATGGAAGGTGTTGGCATCTTTGTCCCCATGGAATCCCCATGTGAACTTGTCACACCGTCCCCCCTCCTCTCTCTCAGAGCATCCTTTCAGAGACCCTAAAGTGCTTCTGTGTGCCTTGTACATATTTATATGCCTGCGTGCTCGATAAAAATAAAACCACTTCACCCACCACTGAAATGCAGCCACTCGGGGTGTGAAATATGGGACTTATCAAACCACTGAGAAGAACGACTCTCAGGAGAGACCTCGTCCCTCCTGACATTGCAAGGGGTCTGTGAGGAGGAGGGAGGGTTTGACTGTCATGATAACAAAGTTCTGGACTTCTGTAGAAGAAGGTGCTGGGAGCACCCTTGCTTTCAGTGCGCTGGGATGTCCTCTTCACACAGATCTCTCTCACACCCGGAGCCTCACTTCCCGACAGACGCCTGCTAGCATCAGGGGCTATGACCACCAAGCACTCCCAGTCCCTGAGCCACTTCATGATTTAAGAGTCAGAGGTTATGATGAGGGGAGAAGTGTCTGATCAAGGACCAGCACCTTTGGTGTTTTGTTTTGGTTTGGTTTTTTTTGGTTAAGCACTCACCCCACTGCCATAGCCTTGCCCAGCACAGCGACTATCCTGCATGCTGTGTCAGAGCCCTACCCCAGACTGAGGCTTCACACCAGCCTTCCCTTCTCCCTGCACTCTGCCCTTCTCTTACCCCCCTCACCCACTGGGGCAGCACAGCGTAGTGAGAGCCTTGTGAAGCCATTGCCACAGGTGTGCTGAGCCCGTGGCAGCAATGCGGCAGCAATGCTGAGCTCTCTGAGCCTGAGTAAGGATCGGCCAGCTTCCTGAGCAGAAGTGCTCCTGTGTAGGGGTGGGACAAGGGAGTGGGAATGTGTGTGTGTGGGGGGGGTGCTCCAGTCAGAGGCAATAGTGCAAATGAAGCCCTGTGGCTGAGAGTGAGCTGGCTGTGCAAGACTATAACCCCAGCTACTTAGGAGGTGGAAGGTGGAGCATTAGGTTCAAGGTCAGCCTAGATACCATGGGAAGACCCTGTATCAAAACAAAGCAAAACAAAGCAGCACAGGGCCAGGGCTGTTGCTCCATGGTCAGACATGTGCCTGGCATATATGAAGCCTTGAATTGGATCCCCAGAATACGAGATAGGGGAGCGGTGTCCCAGCAGTGACCTCAGATGGAGCAGGAGGTCACAGAAGCCAGTCTGAGGCTACAGCATAGAGGATTTGGAGGACTCCAAGCTGGGCCTGTAAGGCAGAAACCAAGTGGGGCGCAGGCACGGAGGGCTGACTAGCAAGTGAGGGTGGGCACCCCAGGTCAGCATCCAGCCCTGCTAACTGAATGCTCCTCGGGGCTCAGAGCGGGTCCTGTGATAGGTCCCTGTCACTAGTTCAAGCCTAGGCTTGGTAAGTCTACATGGTCTTTGGTTCCCTTGCAGTAGTGGTGAGCTTTAAGAACTACTGGGGCAGGGGCAGGGCGTAGAGAGGTGGCTCAGCAGTTAAGAGCACTGGCTGCTCTTCCAGATATCCTGAGTTCAATTCCCAGCAACCACATGGTGGCTCACAACCATCTGTGGTGGAATCTGACGCCCTCTTCTGTATGAAGACAAAACACACACACACACACACACACACACACACACACACACACACCAATCTTAAAAGAAACCACTGAGGACACTGGGACAAACGGCGGCAAACAAAGTGTGGACTGTGTTCATGTGGGTCTATAATCCCAGCACTTGGAAGAATGGCTGATCACAAGTTCAAGGCCAGCCAGGGTTTCACAATAAAACTATGTTTAAAGTCAGGCGTGGTGGCACATGCCTTTAATCTCAGCACTTAGGAGGCAGAGGCAGGCTGATTTCTGAGTTCGAGGCCAGGCTGGTCTACAAAGTGAGTTCCAGGACAGCCAGGGCTATACAGAGAAACCCTGTCTCAAAAAAACCCAAAAACAAACAAAAAAAAAAAAAACAAAAAAAAAAAACCAAAAAACCAAAAAAGAGACTATGTTTAAAACATTAAACACTAACAAAAAATTATGTACTTGGAAGAAAGGCTGATCACAAGCTCAAGGCCAGTCAGGCCTTTATAAGAAGCTTATGTTTAAAACATCAAACACACACACACACACACACACACACACAGAGAGAGAGGCTTGGGCACATGAACCTGTGCTATGTGCTGTCATGCTCCAACCTGGGCACCTTGGTAAGATGTCATATGAAGGACGAGCAAGTCTCTGTCTCTCCAGATGGTGTCCATTGGTTCCCTCCCAAGACACGTTAGCTTTGAGGAATGAGGGGCTCTCTGCTAGGCTTCCTCCAGCCTCCTTTTCTGGAAAAGCTCCTAGCTCATTCACCAGTCACTTCTCTGCAAGGTCACCGCCCCCCCCAGCCCCCCCCCACCCCGACAAAAGGACCAGAGGCAGCCATGGAGGGAGAGCTGGGTGGCCTGCTGGGGTTAGCAGGTCTGTTTTAATCAGTTTCCCATAGCAGCCTGTGGTGCCTGGGAGATGCTAGGATGTCAGGAACCCCCTGAGATCTGGAAAACGGTCATCCTGATGGATCAAACGTCAAACATGACCTGATCCCAGGATCAATCAACCGGTGCACCCTCCTCACTGTCTCCCACACGATCAATACAGTTCCCCGCCATGGTTCTCGTCCACACATGGCTCTCTGAGCTGTCTCCAGAGACGCTGACCAACTTGGCCTCCACTCCCAGGCTCCAGCTGCCTTACGTGGTGACTCTGGTGTCACCAGTGTGTCTGGAGTGCTTCCCATGATTGATTCTTCCCCCAGACTACTCTTTCCCTAGCTAACCTGGAACTCCCAGAGCTCCGGAGTTGCATCCCCCCCCACCCCCCGAAAGGCCAGCTCAGTGTCACAAACAACACCTCTGCTTCATTAGTGGCTGAAGAGGAAGGAGACAGAAGTGAGGAGAAAGTGAATTCCTGCTGGGCAGGATGTCGCAGATGGCTGACATCCTGCCCAGTCTTTGCCTCTTCCCAACAGGAATCATGAAACCCACAGAATCAAAATCACCTGTCCATACTGTAAATGGACAGGAGTGTCTGACACTTTCTGGGACCTGAAGGCACAGCCAGAAAGCAGGTTGTAGAGAGGGGAGAGGTTTGAGCGCTTTACCCTATGGCTTCTGTACTTAACCAAAACCTGCGGGCACCCATGCCATTAGGTTCCCAATTGCATCACTAACTTGGATAGTTAGACCTCCCTGCTCAACTTCCAGAACCACATGACCTGGGCCTGCATGAACCAGAACCATGTGACCCTGGCCTGCGTGAACCAGAACCAAATGACCGGGGCCTAAAAGAATAACACGAGAGTTCTCAGGGAACAAGGTAAAATAGCCCAGACCTTCTGGAACGTTCAGTGAGACCTGGGGAGACAAGGATCACAGTGGGAAAATCTCTGTTCTTGTAGTGGGAACAAGGTACCCACTCCATACAAATTGCAGGGGCCTCAGTTTCCCCTCTACAGTATTTCTTCCCCCATCACAAAATGGACTAACTGGAAGCATGTCTAGGGATATCATGCCTTGCCTTGGAAACATTGACACTTAAGGAATCTGTGACTAAGAAGGTGATTCATGTTATGAACTACAGGCCCTCCAATTCAAAAGGAAAGGAAAGGAAAAAAAAAAAAAAAAGGAAAATCGCGTGTTCCATGGCGCCACCTATTGGCGATTTTCAAAATTGCAGAGTGAGAGGGAAAGTAGACAAGGGAGGATTTCAAGAGTGACCTCAGATTTATCAGCCCCGAAATGATAACCTGGAGACAAGGGTCCGAAACTGGAAATGGATGGATTAATGCTCTAAAGGATCACAGGGGAAAATGAACCGGCTTCCCTCCTTTGCTTTTGCATTATGGCCAACACTTTGCAAGTCTCTTCAGACCTCCACACTGTAGTCTGCCCACTCTTCTACAGTGGAACCACTGTAAAGGATGCTGGGCTGAGGACCACAGAAGCAAACAAACCGTGGGTCATAGCAGCACTGCGTTGCTGACTGCCTCAAGTGCCAGTTCAGCAGCCACAGCTGATCCTCATGGTTTGAACATCTTCTGATGTGATCACAAGCCACACTGGTCACTCTAGTCCTATCTGCATTTCACAGGCAAGGGGGAGACTGGCCCAGGCATGTACCAGGTAGGTGACCAATGAATTTGTCACAGTGGATAGGAAGAGAGTTCTTCCTTCCTATCTTCTGGTCAGAATCGCCTTTCTGAGAGTCGAGACTGGGATTTAAGTCTAGGCTCCTGACCCCAGAGCCTACGCTTTCGCTCAGGCACTTGACTGTATCTGCTGGCACCTCTGGTAATGACTAACATCTGCTGCCCTGCTCCTTCACAGCCAGACAGCACAGTGTGCAGGAAAAGAATAAATCCTGCTGATATTTCCTAATCTGTATTCATCCATCCACACCACCTCTCTATGTGGACCCACTAAGCCTTTTTCTGATCTGTCTACCTGTTCATCCACTCCACTGCCCATCCATCCATCCATCCATCCATCCATCCATCCATCCATTATCCTTTATGTTCATCTATGTATGCATGCATGCATGCATGTATGTATGTATGTATGTATGTATGTATGTATGTATCTATCTATCTATCTATCTATCTATCCATAAATTCCTCTATTTGTCTGTCTGTCTGTCTGTCTGTCTGCATGCCTGCCTGTCTATCTCTATCACCTATCATTTTCATTCATCTGCCCATCCTTTCATCCATTTTTATCTGTGTACCCACAATCTTTCCATCTATCCATCATCTATCCATCCTTCCATCATCCATCCATCCTTCCATTCATCATCCTTCCATCCATCAATCCTTCCATCTATCCATCATCCATCCACCAATCCATCCTTCCTTCCTTCCATCCATCTATCCATCCACCATCCATCCAACCTCCCATTTATCCATCCATCTATCCCTTCCTTCCCCCCAACAGTCACTTTCCATCTTTCTTGGCCCAAATGATCAGATGAATCACCTGTGGTCCTGTACACATTAGGCCCACAATGCTCTGTGAGGACACAGAACAGATATCTCCAACTTCAGCATAGAGAGGTGGGCTGGAGAGTATGGGCTGGGAAACATAGGTCAGAAAGCAGAGAGACAGATCAGCAAGGGGTCGTCTATCTTTAGATGCCAACTTTACCATATACCAGGTAGGTGACGTTAGGCAATGACTTCACTATCTGTCCCTTCATGTCCTTCTGTATTCTATGGACCCACAGGTAGAGTCTACTCCACAGGGCTGTGCAGAGCTTGATTAACTAGTACAAGCAAAGCATCCAAACAAGCAGGCTGCGTTTAGCTAGTGACACATGTCATCAGTCAGCGGTGGTCATTCTATTTGCTACTGTTGTCACCTGTCCGCTATTGTCACAGACACCTGGGGACATAGATGTTAATAAGAATTGATAAGAAGAGGGGTGATAAGCAAAGGCAGATTCCCATCCAACAAAGCTACTGTGCTCCTGTGAGCTGAGAGGAAACTACTGGCATTCTCCAAGTAGACTTAGCCATGAAACCCTCTTTTGAGGAATTTTCATTACAAGCTCACAAATGGTCTCTGTGTGAGACCCAGTGTGGGGAACCCTGGCCTCCAACTCCCTCATCTGGGTGAATGATACCTAGCACCCCTGTGCGTGTCCTGTGAGGAGATTACCACCTCAGCCCGTGGCGTCCTTTTCTAGGGGAATATGTGGAATCTTGACAATGTAGGTGGGCCAAGTCTGTTAAGGAGGAGATGTAAGGCTTAATTCCAAGTGGCTGGCTCGCAATCGGTTTGGGTATTGCCATCATTTCTGGTTGTGTTTAATTTAGATAAACGGGTCCTGCGTGGGATGTATGCCGGTGGTGTTGATTGCCAGCATAAAGAGAAGCAAGAGAGAGAGAGAGAGAGAGAGAGAGAGAGAGAGAGAGAGAGAGAGAAGCCTGTACCTGGTCCCTATGCCCGTACCTGGTCCCTATGTTCAGAATCTTCTGCCTTACCCTATCTTCACGATTCACCTGGCATCTCTGCAACTTAGTTTCCTTATCTGTAAGTCATGTGTACACAAAGTTGCCATGGAGGACTTCCGTGATGATTAGATGGGAGCCAATAAATGGACACAATGGACTCATGAAAGTTGTCCATCTGGCATGTGTGTGTACTCACACACGAGCCCCTGTGTATGTATGCATGTGGATCCCTGTGGGGTTATTGCAGGTGGCCAAGGAAAGCATGCAAAAGCTCTAGCCTTGAAGTGGATCCTGCATTCAAACCTGAGTCCATCACTAGCTGTTCCCCTGGAAAAGTTGCTGCTTACCTCTCTGTTTCTCATCCATCTCATCTTTAAAATAGGAGTCATGCCGCACACACTGATCTGCTACTGTTTCACAAGCTGAAGTCTCTGACAGCACCCAGCGCACAGAGGCAGGTCCTCATATTCTCTACTCCACCAAGTAGCTCTCCCCAAACCTACAAAGCCCACCCTCTGGAAACAAGGCTGTGAGAGCCAGTGGTACCCTGTCCCTGGAGAAGAGAACTTAAAACTCCATCGTGACCTCCGGGTGTCCATCCCTGGAGCAAGGCGGAGAAGGTTGCTTTTGTGTTAGCACCCTCTGTCGGGAGAGCCCGTGTCAGCACCAAGGACAGAGGATTAGGACCTGCTCACTCTTGCGGGCGGGCAGGCAGATAGCTGCACCTTGGCTGCCTAGAGGCTCACGGTTCCTACTGGACCTGAGCCCAAGAGAGAGGCGTGGTTCACTGTGACTCGAGAGTCTGAGTGCCAGGAGAGCAAACTGCAAGCACCGCCTCTGGCGGGCAGCAGTAGACATAAACTAAATGAAAAGCTTGTGGCTGCCCTGGGTGACTTCTCCTTTGCCTTAGTTTCCCAGAGCCCCCTGTTAACTGACTGTGCTTCCGAGTCACCTTTCTATGCAGCAGAAGAAAGGACTCCAGTGCTGTGGTTTATGGAGCCGAAGGGGCGGGGCTTTTGGCCGAGCTGGGAGGCGGGCTGTTGCTATTATCATTACCATATGGTAATAGGCGTGCTTTGGCAGCCTGGCCCTTCCAAGGGAAACCAACTCTGCACCAGGGCGGAGTAGCGTCACAATCCTGGATCTCTGAGAAGGTTCGTGGCTACAGCTTGCCTCTGAGCACCCACCGAGTACCAGCTTGAGCTCAGAGCTAAGGAACAAACCAACCAGTTATCCAACCTCATTCAGCCTTACATTCATTTTTCCATCCATCCAATACTCAGTGAAGACCTACTATGTGCCACGGGCCAGGGTGAACAGTACTTTCTCCACAGGGTAATGTTCAAGGACAGGGTGGATAGTGAAGATGATTTGGGAATAAAGGTGGGTCCATTAAGGTATAAAAAACTCCAGGCCCAAGATACTCAGCCGTGAAACCAGACTTCCCTGGTTTCAAACTTCTTTTCTCCTTTCCACCCTCTCCACTGACGCCATTCTTAGAGGACTCCGTGGAGACAATACCTTGGCCCTCTTTCCCAGCTGGTTAAGCTTGGGACTGATGGGTAGTTTCACCAATGACCTGCTCCTTTCAGCTCCTCCCCCAAGGACAGTGGTAGGTGGGTGCGGCCGGGAAGCCACGCCCACTTGGCCTTCTGAAGAACTCTTGCCTGTCCTCCTTCACCTGGCTCCATCCTGTTGCACCTAGACTCCAAGAGCATGGAAGGCCACACAGCAATGCATGCATTTCCTGTAAGCCTAGCCCAGCCCGGGAGGGGGGGCGGGGGGGCATCTGGGCTTGGAGCTCCTCAGCCAGGGAACCTCTCACACCGAGGGCTTAGAATCCTGGATAGCTTTTTCCTAAGCCAGAAGCAGAGAGGTGGGAGGGAGAGACTGGCAGGATCAGACAGGCAAGGGTTGTGCTCTTCCCTTGGCTTGCTTAGCGGGGGGTGGGTGGGGGGGAAGCTTTTTTTGGAGGGGAGGGGAGATGCCCTCAAGCTCACCCCTCAGTAGCTTGGGGAAGATGAGACTTGGAGGCGTAGCAAGGGGGAGTGGAGAACAGCCAGGGAAAGGATAAAGGCCCAAGACTCCAGTGTTCAAGCCAGATCCAGCCCAATCAGTCTAGCAACCAATTAGTCTGATTCAAAAAAAAAATACCCACGGAGGGACAAACTGTAATCAAACACCTATTTATAAGGGTTTATTACGATCATTATTATTATTTTACTAAGAGGATCCTTCTAAAGCCTGTCAGGTGAACGTATTCGCTCAGATCTAAATAAATGCAAATCGCTCCTTCCCTGGAGCAGGGAGGCTGAGCGACCCTGAACTGCAGCTAGCTAGCTAGCTGCCTTGAAAGGCCATGTGCTGACAAGGCTGCAGAGGGTAAGGAGGAGAGTGGGTCACTCCGTGGGGCATCCTGGCACAAGTCTTTCCTAGTAGCACCTGCCAGGCCATTACTCACTGCCCACCCCTCTCCCAAGGCCTGCAGCCAGTGGGGCTGCCAGTGTACCCATTGCCCGGCTAAGTAAACTGAGCAACAAGGATGCAGCAGCTTAGTAAAGATAGGGGAGCTGGGACTTCCCTGGAGAATGCAGCATAAGGAGACCTGGGTCCTGGTTTGGGGGCTCAGAGTCACTCTCTGGTTCTGCTGTTCATTCTGGAACTTGACGATCTAACTCCTGGTTCCACCACCCCCACCACCACCCTAAGAGCTAGGAGCACCTGCCTCTTCCTCACGTGGGAGACCCCACAGCCCAGGCTCAATAGTGCGTGAGCGATCAAAGCGACGATCTGACACAAGTTTCAACCCCACCCCGGTTCTCAGGTGGAGGAGCTGGGGTGTCAGCCCTGATTTTTTTTTTAAGGTGACATCTTGGTCTCAGAAGAAAAAGTCGATGCCTCCCTTGCCCGGTCCAGCCTGCACATACAATGCAGCTGTTCTGCGCGGGGCGCGGGCTGGAGGGTAGCCCTTATTTGTGGAACACTGAAGCTCTGAAGCCCCTAAGGACGACGTTCATAGGTGTCAAAGCAAGCCCTGAGGACCTACATCCCTCCGGGGAAAGCATCTCTCTCTCCTGGAAGGAGGAAGGGTGCTTGCATCCACCAAGCGGAGGAAAGGGGCGTCCAGGGACACGTCCAGGTGGAGGGGTGGGGAGGGCGATTCGGGTGGAGCGAAGCTTGGTGTGTGTGTATGGGAGGATGCAGCTCACAAGCAAGCAGTTGTGATGAGATGGGGGTGGGGGGAGCAGAGGGTAGAAGCCGAGAGGGAGGGGGGCGAGTTCTCCTCTCTGCAATAAATCGGCTTAGCGGACGAGAGCCGAACAGCCCAGAACGGATTAAAGAAAAGTCTGTAGAATACGGCAGCGAGCGCAGCGCGGGGGGTGGGGGGGGGCGGGGGCGGGGCGGCAGGAAAGGAGGGAGAGGAGGGGGCGCGAGAAGAGCGAGCGCGGGGCAGAGCGCGGCGGCGCGGGCAGAGCTTCGGCTCCAAACTCCGCCACTGCCGCCACGGATCCGACTCCGGCCGCCGTGGCCGCCTATCGCAGCCAACCAGCCGGGAGCAGCTGCGCGCCCCAGCCAGGTCCGGTGCAGCCCGGAGCAGCCAGTGCGTCTGGTGCAGCCCGGAGCATCCTATTACAGCCCAGAGTAGCCTGGTGGTGCAGCCCGGAGCATCCCGGTACAGCCCAGAGCAGCCCCGGGTAGCCTGGCGGCCGGGCTACAGTAGCATGGGGACCTCCCCTCGGCTCTCCTCGCCTCTCGTCACCGCCACGGCCGGCGGCCCGGGTCACAAGCGCTTCTGAGCCCATGGCGAGGGGACCCACCGCCGCCACTGCGATCGCTGCCGCCGCCGCCGCCTCGGCCAGCGCCGCCAGCTTCTGGACACCATGCAAGCTGCTCCAAGCCTCCGCCGCGCTTCCTGCCTGCTGCTCGCCGCGATTCTGGACCTGGCACGCGGTGAGTGTGCGGGCGCCCGCGGAAGCCCGGGGCCGGGGGATGCGCGCAAAGACCGAGAAGGGCGCGGGCCCGGATGGCTCTGGGAGTCTCGGGCTGTAGGCACAGTCCAGGAGGGCTTCCGTGCAGCGAAGAGAGGATAGATCTTTTGGAGAAAGCTCTCGTGGGTCTGTGCCAGTGGTGTGTGTGTGTGTGTGTGTGTGTGTGTGTGTGTGTGTGTGTGTGTGTGTGTGTGTGTCTTTGTTGGGTCTGTGAGTGTCCGAGAATCAGCTATGTTTGGAGAGGGCACGGGAGTACATTTAGATGTGGCTGTGTGATGGTGTGTGTGTGAGAGAGGTAACAGAGAGTCTAGATCAGTTGCATGGAGAGGTGAGAGAGAAAGTCTGAGTGTTTGGGGGTGTGAACTCCTTCAGGAGGGTAAGTGTGTGAGCGTCGCGGCATGTGGGAGCCTGTTAAGGAAAGGGTGTTTGAGGTGTGGCGGTTCACGCCGATCCCCGGTGTGCTGCCTGGTCTCTAGAGGGCTGTGTGACAGCCGGTGACTGTATTTCTGTTAGAGCTGGACAGGAGTGTACCCAGCTACACGTGGAAGTACAGGACTTGAGGTCCTAGAAGCTCTGGGTTTGGGAGCAGGTGCAGATCGAGGGAACTTGGGCAGGGAACTGTGAGCACATCTGGGGCTGGAGGAGTTTCAACAGTATGGCTCGCATCTGTGTGTGAGTGTGTGTGTGTGTCCCGCATGGGCTTGGTCATGGCCTAGGCTGAACCAGATGGAAGGAAACTGGAGCTCAAAGGCTTGCCCAGAGCCAGCAGTGCGGAGCAGTTCTAGAGTGTATGGTTAGGGCTACCTGGGAGGAGGGGCACCCTGCCCAGCGCCGCCCTCTGGTGGGTCTTAAATGATATGGAAGTCGAACTTGACGCCCCAGTGCCTTCCGGGCAGGGAACAGGGAGCAGATGCCAGCCCAGCAGGGCGGAGGCAGGGCCAACAGAGTCATAGGTGGGGGATTCCAGAGGGTGGGGGCGGGGGTGGGGGTAGGGGGTGGGGGAAGCTCCTTCTCCAGGTCAAGTCACAACCAACCACCGGTGTTGAAATCAGAGCGTGGCCACCCTGGGAGGTGGGAGAGTGGAAAAAGTAGGCATTGTCTCGGATGGAGCCTTGGCCTCTGTCCCATTTAGGCCGCGGTGGAGGGTCAATTCTTGTCCCGCAAACTGAGAAAAACCTATATGAGCTCTGAAATTGTCCTCCAAGGGGCGTGCCTCTAAAATAACCTACACCCTCCGACCGCCTGAGTCTTTGAAGAGAGAGCTTGGTCCGCTGATGGGAGAATTTGAGCCTTGGGAGGTGGTCCTGTAGGCAGTGGGGGAGGAGCTGGTGGAGACCCAAAGGAATGTCAGGCAGGTACTTTGTCCCTCCTACCCTCTCTGGGTGCCAATACTTTCTGAAGTATATTAAATCTCTCTGTAACTTTGGGGACAAGAGCTCCCCCTTTGAGATGGATGTCTCTAGAGGGAAGGATTCCAAGTGGGAGGCTCCGGGTTCCAGCGCCACCGAGAAGACGCTAGACGTTGTAGAAAGGCACGGGAGCCCTCACCTGGACGCTGCAGGGAGCAGGATTGGGGGTTGGGGCCCGAACGGGAAGCTCCCCTTCTTCTCAACCTGGGATGCACACGGTGTAACGAAGAGGGGGAGGGGAGGGGAAGAACCGGGTGGGAAACCCCGACTGCGTCAGGACCCCACCCTGCGAGCTGGCGCCTGAGCGGCTTGGCTGCGGAGAGCTATTCCGGCGCCCTGGAGCTTTGACTCGGCTCGCTAGCTTCTGCAGGCTGCGGGAAGGGCTTGCTCCGGGCGCCAGGGTGAACGCGTGGAACCAGGGCACGTGGGTGGGGGTACACGCCTCCTTTCAGCTCTGCAGGCCCAGATCTCGGACTCGAAACTTGTGCTGGGCTCAGGGACCCCCGAGGCTCCAAGGCTCTTCTTCTCTATAGGGGTGTGAAATCCTCTGGGTGGGATCCAGTTTCCCTTTCCAGGCTAGGTGCCACCTTGCCAGGTGGGAGCAAAGGGAGAGTCCTCGCGAGCGTGAGCGGCGGGCTGGGCCAGAGGAGGGCGCCCTTTTAGCAGGCGGTGGTGATGCCCACGATTTGTGCACCTGGCGTAGCCAGGGGTATGCCCAGGAAGAGATGGTGGATTCAGGCATCGCACCCAGAGACTCACCGGCCTTTCCCGAGAGGGACACAGTCACTGCTGCGGGAGGGGCACGAGGAGTCGAGTGGCAGAGCCAAAGAGCTGTGTACCTTTTGCAACACTCCCATACCCCACTCCCTACCACTAGGCTCTTCAAAGAAGGCCCGTTTCTCTGGTCTCCAACATCGCCTAGGGACTCCCTGAAGCACTCTGAACTGGGCAATGGGAAGCTGCATACTTGAACTTGCGCAGTGACCCTAAAAGAGCCAGGCTGAGGAGGTAGAGGGAGTGATGAGACTCTTTAGACTTGGCTGGTTACGCTCTGGAACATTCTCTGCTGAAACAGGGGGCTCTGGGAAGACCTAATTAGAGCTAAAGGATCCAGAGACCTGGCCTGTCGGAGCCCGGGGATGGGGGTGGGGGTGGGGGTAGGGTGGAGAGGGTGGGCCGGGCCTGCAAGCTCCTGGTTTGCAACTGGGTGTAACCAGACATGGTCTGAGGGCTGACTCGAAGAGGCTCACGATGATGAGGAGCTGCGACTGCCTGCAGGGAGATGGGCTTCATAGATGACCCCCTTTCTGTGTTCTCTAAGATCCACCGCGTGAGGACACCACACTCCTCCGTGCGCCCCCGGTCCACTGCTGAGGACTGAATGGTGTCTAGTTATCTCACCCGTGGACGTCCCCGTGGTCCCGCCCCTCTCCAAGCCACGCCTCCTCACATCCAAGAACATTTTCCTGGGAGGTCAAACTTATATAATTGGGGCTTTTCAGTTAGGCTTGGAGTGACTTCCGACTTCGGGGGGGGTCACTGAACTTGGTGGCTTTCATCTCAGCCCCTAATATCCCAGTGCCCTGAGCAGGGAGCTGTGCAGTTGCGCTGCCCTAGATAGAGGTCAGTGCCCAGGGCTGGGATAGTCTTGGTTCACGCTGTTTGTTTTTAAAGCAACCCAAGACCACTCCCTTCCTGGAATTGGGTAGTACTTTGAATTTGGGCTTTTCTCCTTCATAGCTTCCATTGTATCGATATGTCCTCATTTCCCACTACAAGATGGCTTTACAAACCTATTGCTACAGTTTAGGAAACTGAGGAGCCAACTCTTTAAGATTAATCACAGACAAGCAGAGCTCCTTCTAGCTCCCTCCTGGCCTTGCCCCGGGCCCTCTTTCCATCATTCCCTTTGGCAGCAGCCTTCCAGGTATGCTGGCCAAGGCTGCCAGGGGCCCTCTAAGGATGCCTCTCTGCCTGGATACCCTGACTGATGCTTACAGCTCCATGGGAGGCAGATCTTTTGCCTAGTGGGGGAAGGAGTGGTGAATATCCTAGCTACGTGGTTTTTTTCTTTCGTGTTTCCTTTAATACTTATCCCCTCTCTGAGACATAAAATCAGTCCCATTTTGCAGAGGAGGAAACTGAGACTTGGGGAGTTAGGTGACTGCCAAAGTCACCCAGCCAGTAAGGGATCAGCAGGGGGCCAGCACTGTGCTGTCTGCCTCCCAGGCTGGGCTCTGCTCCCTGGGAAGTCTGGCACTCCCTCCTTCCTTGGGCCCAGCCCTGAGGTTGGCTGAGGGATCCAGTGTGTGTACTTCATCCTTCACCAAACTGAAGGTGAAAGGATTATTCAGTGTGTTCATCTGCACAGATGGGAGAGGGCGTGTCCCTGCTAGACACTGTCATCATTAAGAAAATCAGTGGGCATCTGCTGGGGGGCAGGGCATAGCTGCAAAGAGAAGGGCCAACAGGCATGACCTCATCCCTGTATGTGTGTGTGTGTGTGTGTGTGTGTGTGTGTGTGTGTATACACATGTTCCTAAAGAGATGAATGTCTCTCTCATTCCTCTTTTCCCTCCCCTCCTCCCTTCTTTTCCTTCTGCTCTCCTTTCCCCCCTTTTCCCTTCCCCTTCCCCTCGCTTATTTTCTTTTCCCTCCCATCCACCTTTTCCTTCCCCTCCCCTCCCACTCCTTTATTTTTTCCTCCCTTCCCCCTCTTTCTTTTTCCTCCACTCCCCTCCCCTCCCCTCCCGTGACCTCCCCTCTCCTCCCCTCCCCTCCCCTCCCTTCCCCTCCCCATTCCTTAAAACAACAGACAAACTGCAACTCTTCTCTGTGAGTGGAGACTTGAAGTCTCTGCCAGGCCTGAAGCAGTCGGCATACAGCCGCAGTGCCCTCCTTGGAGGCAGATGCAGCCACTTAGAGCATGTGCTAAGGGTGCTGGGCCTGTGGTGTCACCCCTAAGAGGTACCCCTTTTAAGAATAAGTTCCAGGGAACAAGCAGGGTGTCAGGCCCCTACTTCATGTGTCCAGTGGATCAGAGGCAAGAGGGAGGCCCTTAGTCCCCAAGGTCTTCTGGCTGGCCAAAGTTTCGCAGAAGCCTCTCCTGGATGTAACTCTGGGACCAGGAGGCAGAGGTTATGGGAGCCCAAGGCAGCAGGGAAACGGCAGGAGGGGGCGGGGGCTGAAGTGTGGGCTTGATCTCAGCCAGGGAAGGAAGCTGGCATGTGTGCCAGTCCTCTCTCTACTCCTAGACACACAGATATCCTCTCGGTTTGACTTAGACACATTTCCAGACTGCGTGCTAGTGAGGGAGCTGAGCCTCCTTGGGTTGCCTGACTCTAGCCAGAACTGCTCCCTGATACCCTCAGGTGTCTCTAGGGGAGAACTGGCCTCAGGGACAGGCAGCTGTGGCCCTCCAGTAAGACCTCAGACCTCAGATGCTCTCTGGAACCTGAACAGTCTGCAGACTCAAGAAGACAGAGAGAACCACTCTCCTTTGTTCACAAGGCCCTCAGAAACTACCCTCTGCCATTCCCAGGGCCTGGTGTTGCTGAGATGCCTGGTGTTGCTGGTGTTGCCTCTCAGGGAGGAGGCTGAGATGGAGCCAGTTAGAGCCTTTGCTAGCCTGAAGGTTTGGGGGGGGGGTCCCTGTGTTAACCACAGTCACCTCTGAGCATGTCCAGCTCAAGAGGCAGGTGTTGGGTGCAAACCTCCCAGTCTCCTCCTCAGCCCCTCTGGAACTGTAGTCCACGGTCAACTTCCTGCAAAGAACAGCACTGGACCCTGTTCATGAAACAGCATTATTCTGCTCCTGGTAACACTGGGAAGACCATGTGCTGTCCACTGGCTCGGGATGGCCGGTCCCATGCCTGTGCTCCATCTTACCCTGGAGGTCAAACCCCTCTGAGTGCTAAGACACACACACCCCGTCATCTCTGCTGAGTGGAACAGGGGCCTTGTTCGGGTCTGTTCATCATTATGTCTTACCCTAACATGTAGTGGATGCTCGACACAGGGCTATTTGGCTCTCTAAGTCATCCATAGCATTTAGATACTCATGTCCTGGCTCAGAAGACCCAGAAAGTAGCTTTCTGTTTCTATAAAGGGGCCTGAGAAGGTTTGCAGCTTGTGGAGTTTATCTGGACTTACAAGCAAACTTCCTGGTAACAAAAGCCTCGGCTCCCTTGCAGAAGCCTGGCAGGTCATTGGAGTGGTCAGATGAATGAATGATGTTGTCCCTGTGCCTGGCTTGTCTCTCCACCAACTCTGGGAGTGTGAGAACGTGTCAGCACACACGCACACACACACACACACACACACACACACACACACACACACACAGAGACTGGTATCTGGGTAGACCCAATCAACTGAAGAAGACCGTGGGAAGACCAAGGGGTTTCCTGTTGACAATGGGCTGCCCTTGGCTGGTGATAGAGTTTGGAGACGAGAAGGGAAAGCTACTGCTAAGCAGTTACTATGTACCAGACAGATGCACCCACAGTCTATGCTACACCCCCCCTAGAGCCCCTATTTGTGAGGTGGGCCCCCATTTTCAAGACTAGGCTATGAGGTTTGGGTAGCTCCAGTGGCCTACCCAAGGCTACCCTGCAACGAGAAGGCTGGCTTTACCCCAAGCATCTCTCTACCTGTCCCTCCTTAGCTCCAAGTTAGTGATGGGAAACTCTGCTGTGCTGGCTACACTGACATCCAGATACGGTCAGCGCTGTAACCAGGGCTCCAGAAGAACCGGCTGGAAAACACTGGTGGGGTGGGACAGCTAGGTCTACTGGGTCCACCTCCATTTCTTCCCTATGGCCCAGTGTCCAGTGGTCATGAGCTCCTGTCTCCACCTGGACTGGGCTTAGAGCAGGACACTTCCTGGCATAGAATACCTGGCCTTGTCACTGTCTACCTCAGTCTTAGCTTCTTCACTTTTTAAAAAGCAAGAGCTGGGGACAGAGAAGTGGCTCCGTCAGAGTGTAGGCCTAGTATGCACAAGGCCAACGTAGTTTGAGGCAGGTGTGGGCTACAGGAGATCCTATTTCACATAAATAGGGGAGGAGTGAGATTTGACATGACTGTGCAGTGGGCCCTGAGGGGTGTGGTCTGGGAGTTTCTGACAGGCTGCCTGGATCTGCCCTATCCTTCATTTGACCACACTGCAGGCTGACTTTGCATCTATCAGTGGATGCCCTCTGCTAGTCACAGCTACCTCAGACCCAAAGGGACCTCCATAGAGGACCCCAAGGGTGAGGACACCCCGCATAGTACCACCTGGCTTGAAAACAGTCAGAGGGAGTAAACCATTCAACAGAAAACACAGGAATGGCCCGGAGATGAGAGAGCTGGCCCAGGAAGGCTTTGAGGACAGCACAATCAGAGAGCTCTTGGTCAATGGGTCACAGGGTCACACCCAGCCTCGAATTGCTAAGAGTGTGGCCCAACATAAAATCTTAAGAGGTTGTGTGTGTGTGTGTGTGTGTGTGTGTGTGTGTGTCTGTGTGTGTGATTTTACTGCAATGTCTTTCACTGTAGAGACATTGAACATGACTGATAATGCAGAGAAGTCCAAGAAAGATGGAAGAACAAAATTATACCACTGAATCTGGAAGGCATGGTCCACGATTGAGCCGGGCATTAGACTGTGTATGGCCGCTGTGGCTGGATGGCAGCTGGGGCCTTCTGTTATCCAGACCCAGGATCTGGTCAGTACTTAGAACCTGGGAGCCAGAGTGAGTTTAGCCCTGTAGCTGGAGGCTCTCTGGAACTTCCGTTGGGTGAGGAATGGTTGTTGGCGATCCCAGAGATGAGGTAGCCTCTGAAAAGGTACACAACTCTTCAGCGACTGCCCGTGGCTCTTGATGTTCTGACTGAGATCTTCCATGGCTGCACAGCCCAAACCAGAGCCAAGATGGATGGCTGTCTATGGAGAAACTTCTGGAACTTCTGGTCAGGTCTGTCTCCAACATGGCACCCATGGTGGCAGTCATTACTCTCAGCTTTGGTTTCCCCAAAGGTACAAGCCCTCCCTGGAAGGCTGCTGGGATAGGCATGTCAGGGGGCAGGAGGAAGCCGTGATGTCTGGTGCAGGACCAGTGTGAGATGCAACTGCTGTAACCACAAGCCCTGCCCAGGGAGTGCCGGGGCAAGGTGACACAGTGCAGATTCAGGCTGGCATTATAAAGAACCTACTGAGTTCCAGACTCTTGGCGCTGCAGAGGGCTGGAGGAGAGGGAAGTTTTCTGTTCTCACCTTTTTTGTTTTTGCTTTTTAAAATTTACTTGTTTCAGAACACGAGGCCTTGTGTGTGATAGGTGAGTGATCATCTGAGCTTTGTCTCCTCCAGCACTTTTGTTATTGTTATTGTTGTTGTTGTTGTTGCTTAGATGGAATCTCTCTATAGAGCCCTGGCTGTCCTGGAGCTTTTTAATGTAGACCAAGCTGGATTCAAACTCACAGAGATCCTCCTGCCTCTGCCTCTGCCTCCCGAGTGCTGGGAATGAAGGCGTGCACCACCCACCATACCTGGACTTTTTGATACAGAGGTTGAGTAAATTGCTTCTCCTGGCCTTGAGCTTGCACAATCCTCCTGCCTCAGCCTCTCAGTAAACTGGACCCAGCTTGTCCTCCCTGTTAATGACGTGAACCCGGAGGCGAGGGATAGGAAGGACTGTTTCTTAAGCGGAATGTAGAGTAATTGGGGGGGGGGCATGTTCCAGTTTCCCATGCCTGAAGAGCCCAGTGTGAAGAGCTGCAGGGTTTCCCAGTGTCTGGTGGGGACTTGGCAGCACAAGGGGCAGGGGGGAGTAAGGTGGGCAGTCCCCAGTCTCATAAACCCCAGGAGCGGCCAGAGGGCAAGGCAGCTGAGCTGTTGGGTCTCCCTTCCTTCCCCAGGCTGTCCCCTTTGCCCTTTTGTTCCTGTAACTGCAGAGGATCCTCTGATGGCCTTAATTGTCTAGTCCTGGATTCTACCATTGTTTCCCCAGCCAGCTCTGTCTGTCTGTCCTTCCCGCTCACTCACCTCACCCAAAAGGAAAGCACCCATGGGCTGCCCTGGCATTTTGCTGGGCTGGATGGGCAGCACAGAGGCTTGGGGGCACAAGGGCCAGTCAGGGGAAAGGCAGGGGGCTGGCACTGGCATTTGTAGCTGGCACTCATGCCTCCTCGCCTGAGCCAGCCTGGCTGGTATTTCTCCTCAAGCAGAGATTCAAGCTATAGAATAGCCAAAGGCCAGGTGCCTGGCTCCAGGGAGCAGGTGAACAGCTGCTAATTGTCACGGGGCACCTACTGTCCCAGGCAGGAGCGGAAGGAGCACCGTGGGGACAGCCATGATGGCCACTTCACAAAGGCCTCTTTGTTCCCTTCTGCTGCGGAAAAGTGGGTCGCTACTTGCTTGCTGAGAGGGGAGGCAGTGTGGATGGGGTGCGGGGGATGGGGCCTGCCGCCTGCCTGGGGAGCTCGAGGTGGGGTGAGGCAGAGGCTAGGCAGCCTGTGTGGAGGTTCCTGAGGCTAGAGCTGCCTGAGAGGGCGGGGTTAGTGGCTTCTAGGATAGCCACAGCTGCAGGGAGTGGCATCTTGGCTCAGGATCTTCCCTCTTCCTCCTCCTCCTCCTCCTCCTCTTCCTCCTCCTCCTCCTCCTCCTCCTCCTCCTCCTCCCTTTTTCTGCCTCTGTTAAGCAGGTGAAGATGGAAGGGTTCTGGGACCAGGCCCCACATTGGGATGTACAGTCTAGGGCCACAGCCATTGGAGGCCATGACCATGGATCCAGAGAGATGGGTAGAGTATTTTCTGTGGTATCCCCAGAACCTATGAGAAAGCCAGGCATTGTGCACTCCCATAATCCCAGGACTGAAGGGAGGGAGGGAGGACAGAAGCGGGCAGATCCCAGGGGCTTGCTGACCTCACAGTCTAGCCATAAGAGAGCCTTCCGAATCCTTGAGGAGCTATGGAGGAGAAACTGAAAACAGACATTCCAACATCAGCCTCTGGTCTCCACACATGCCTGCATGGGGGTCGGAGGATATACTTGCACACACACACAAATACACATGAATACACACAAACACAAATATTCATACATACATACATACATACATACATACACATACATACACATTATATAAGGACATGCCCACAAACACACATACATACAAACATACATATATACACACATAATACACACATGCACACACAATACACATAGACATCCACAGTACACACATACATACATGCAAACATACATATACACACATATGCACATACATACAAACTCACACTTACACATATTAATAAAAAGATGAAGTCTTTCAGTGTCCATATGACAGAATGAACTAACCAAATTCAGTCTCTACCTGGTGAGAACGTCGTAGGTGCTGGTGGCCGATGGCCACTGTGAGGGATGGTTTAGAGGGACTTTTCTACCTCAGCAAGTCCCATGGGTGGGTGGGGCTGTGTCGCATTCCTTTGCGGTGGGGACGGGTGTACTACTACAAGTGGGGTTGGGGTGGATGCTCTTGTAGCTTTCCTTTTTCAGGTTGTCCTTCCCCACCCAGGACAATACCTCAGGGGATGCTAGCCATCTTGAGATCTCTGCTATCATCCTATAAGCAAAAAGATAATGAGCCGGAAGCTGGACTGGGCTGGGCATATTGTTATCTTAGAACTCATGAGGCTGAGACAGGGGGATTATATGTTGGAGGCTATCCTGGGCTATATCACAAGTACCAGCCTAGCCTAGGCTACATAGCAGGGCCCTGTCTACAAAGGAGAGTTGCCTCACTGGGGCCACAAGCCTTCTATGAGCAAGAGGCCTCATGTTCCAGTTCTCTTTGCCATTGGTTCCTGCGTCTATTTAAAGCAACTGGTGTTGGCTTGCCATTTGGGGCTGTGATTTAAATTCTCTCTCTTTCTTTAAAGTGGCTTTATCTAAGTAAATAACGAGCAAGGTTAAAGAAAAATGTTAAATGCAACGCAGAGCAGATGGTGCGGATCAGGTATTCTGTGGAGGGAGGTGGTGGTGGGAGGGAACTGTGAGCCACTGAGTCTGGAGGGAGCAACAGGCTTGGGCTTTGGGGGCGGGGGGGGGGGAACAGCCTGCATGATCTGTGAGTGCCTCAGGGTAGCATGGGGACCCAGGGCAGGGGCTACCTCAGGGTTGTTTATGGGGGGGGGCTCAGTAGCCTGGGGGAACCATGGAGACCAGGAAGGGACTTGGCAGGGACCTAAAGAGGGAAAAGTTGACTGTGGGGTCTGCTGCCAATACCCACTGAGCAACAGCTGACCATCCCAGGTCGGCCTCCGAGATACTCAGCACATAGCCAAGTGCAAGAGTGAGCTTTACTGCCATCGTGGGAGAAGTTACCCACTCCTGTTCCAGCCTCAGTTTCCCCATTTGTCAAGGGAGAGATGCTCTCTGTGGAGGACTGGTGTGATGGTGGTGGTGACACAGGTTTGGTATGCTAGCGCTAATGGACCCACCCTCCCAGTTGACAGAGTCACAACCACAGAGCCCCGTGACGACAGACTTCCCTTGAACCAGGAAAGAGGTGAGCTTGCCTCTCCAGGACATCACAGTGTGTGCAAGGGTTGCCAGCTACCACACTGGCCTGTGACAGGCTTTGCCGTGTGTCTCTCCAACTCTGGATGCTTCAGGATCCCTGCCCCCACCCCCACCCCCACCCCCATCCCCGGCCATCTTGCTGATGGATGACTTCACCCCAGGGCGCGCTGATTCGTCATTCCCAGTCCATTTTCCACTCTGTTTCCCACAGAGATGTTCTTTTCTTCTTAGATCCATTCTGATCTTCTCTCCGTACATTCTCTCCACCAGCTCTTGGCACAAGCCACCCAAACCATATTCATCACCAGCAGGCTCCAACTTCACTGCTCCAAGCAGGTGCTCCCCAGGCGGAGTAAGGCGGGGGTGTGGGTGGGGGGAAGAAGGCCCATGAGTGAGCCATCGAGGTGGCTTTACTTACTGGCTTTTTAAAAGAGCACTCTCAGTAGGGAGTAGCTGACCCCAAAGTCTCCTCTGAGAGCATTCCACATCTGTCCACTCAGCTCCCTGTTCCCTGACCCCCCACTTCCCCATCCCAGCCCCGCCTCCATCTACTCAAAGGTTCAAATTGACTTTGATGGAGGCTAATTTTGCCAGTTGAAACTCAGGAGAAGCTTATGCACGCCGCGCTCGGCGAAAATTGCCCTGACAAATGCCAACAGCAATTTCTTCCCTGGCACCTTCTCTGAAGTGCTGCGGGCAAGACAGAACTCCCCCGTCCTAAGCTGACTCGCATCTGTCCATGCAGCCAACACTGCTCTTGGCTCTGTTTCTGAGTGGGTTCTATCCCAGCCTTTGCCTCTCCCCTCCCCACCCTTCCTGGTTCTGTGACCTGCATGATCCTAGGGGCGCCACCTTGGGGACCAAGTTGTGGCAGGCAATATTTCCAATCCATTACCTTTTCTCTGCACTAGACTGTTCAAATTGTTTAATAAGGACCCACTTCTGTGTCTTGTGAGCGTACTGGCTGGTTTTGTGTGTCAACTTGACGCAAGCTGGAGTTACCACAGAGAAAGGAGCCTCCCTTGAGGAAATGCGTCCATGAGATCCAGCTGTAAGGCATTTTCTCAGTTAGTGATCAAGTGGGGAGGGTCCATGGTGGGTGGTGCCATCCCTGGTTTGGTAGTCCTGGGTTCTATAAGAAAGCAAGCTAAGCAAGGCAGGTGAAACAATCCAGTAAGCAGCACCCGTCCATGGCCTCTGCATCAGCTCCTGCCTCTAAGTTCCTGCCCTGTGTGAGTTCCTGTCCTGACTTCCTTTGGTGATGAACAGCAATGTGGAGGTGTAAGCTGAAAAAACCCTTTCCTCCCCAACTTGCTTCTTGGCCATGATGTTTTGTACAGGAATACAAACCCTGACTAAGACAGTGAGTCACTGTACATGGTCCTCAGTCAGAGAACTAGTTCAGCCAAGAATCCCATTTCCCTGGGGTATTGGGTGCTGTTGGATGCTGCCTGCCTTGCACTCTGCTGAGGTAGCCAACCCAAGTCCCCTTTCCACGGCCTTTGCTCCTGGCACATCCAAACACATTGTTCTTCACATGATACATGGCTGAAAGTCAAGTGGAAGTGACTCCTCTCGTTCATTTGTCTCGCTCTGGGTATAATGTACACCTTGCTAAACCGAGTGAATCATTTGTAGTTCATACTCAAACACTCACGTGGCTGCCTTTCCAAGAGACAGTTTCTAATCGACTCCAGTGGCTGCAGGGACCTTGAGAAGGACTGGTTTGTTGGGAAGATCCCCAGTCTGGGGGTCCTGAGCCCCGGGAGCTCATGTCTATGAAACATCCTATTCTCGTCTACTCTCCTGTAAGGCTGAAAAGAGAGTGGATCAGAGCGACCCAGGGAATCTTCCACAACAGAGTGTGGAAGGCAAGTCCCATCTGTGTCCACAAGACCCCCTAAAGTCTCAGCTGGTGTTTCTCCTACTGCAGGGACCCACGTTTTACAGATGGAAAAAAATGGCTTAGAGGGGTTAGGCCACTTGCTCCAGACACTGCCGTCTTTTGACATGAAACATCTCCCCCCACCCCCCGGGAAGGACCTTTTTCAAGATATAAGAGAGAAAAGGGATACTCCAATACCATGCATGGTGAAGAGCACAGACCCACCCCTTCCGTGAGCACCAGCTCTGGTTTGGGCCCTGTGCTTGGGCTGGGGCTAAAGCTGGTTAAGATCATTGTTCTCAAGTGGACACAGACGCATTACTGTTAGAAATTCTAAATTGGGAAGAGCCACCAAGTCCATGGGGGCACACAGGCTGGGGAAATCACTGATGCAAATGCCAGCCAAAGATCGCTGCAGAGGGCCATACATGAGTGGGTCTTGAAGAGTGCATAGGAGTTTGTATGGGAGCTGTGGGAGTTACAAAAACCAAAATCTTTGTCTACAAAGGGCCGGGGGGACCTGGAGTTCTGGGGGACAGAGAAAGAAGCAAGGCGGACCGTGACACACTGCAGATCCCAGATGGCTTTAGTGGAAGTTGGCTAGACCTGCACTGAGATGGTTTCCCTGGCGCTCATAGCCAACTTGACAGGACCTGGGACAAGTTGCAGGCACGTCTGGGAGGAATTTTCTCGGTTAAGTTAGCCTTTGGCACATCATCAGTGGGTTATCCCAATTAAGTCATTAAGGTGGGGTACACCTAAAGGGAGAAATCGAGCTGAGCACCAATATCCTTCACCCCTGTTTCCTGACCGTTGATACCACGTGACTAGCTGCCTCACACTCCAGCATGTGTGCCTCCTGTGTTGGATGGGCTGCTGTTGAGATCTGTTGCTAGTATTGCAATGCTAAATACTGGCCTTGCTTGCCCCCAGGGACAAGGGAGGAGATTCTCACAGAGACCCTAGTGATGCTATGCAACCTTGACCCTCCCCCTAAGTTATCCCTGATTAGGATAAGGATGCCTACAGCCTATAGCTAGGCAGAAGAAAGATAGGTAGAGTTTCAGTTCCAGGGCTTGGGGGTTGAAGAAGACCATGAGAAGGAGGGAGAAGAAGGTGGAGAAAGGAGAAGATGCCCAGGGTAGGTGAGTCATGAAAAAGCTGGCCACAAGGGCTGGCAAGTTGGAGTAAGAGTGGCCCAGATGGTACATGACAAGCTATAACTCAGAGTTATTGGTGGGGAAGTAGATTCTAATAGCTTAGAGGGTAGATCTCTGCCCAGCTCTAGTGCTATCTAAGGCTTATTATAAATATAAAAGTTTTGTGCCCGTTATCTGTGAACTGAATGATCAAAGGTGGGGTAGAAATACCTGATTGAGATTTTGAAAAAAGTACAACTGACTGCAGCCTTGAGCTGTAAACTTAAACTCCTCCTAACCGCTTTTGCTGGGATGTTTTAGTCACAGCAACAGGCAAAGGGATTAAGATGCAGCTGAATTCTCAGCTCCATCCTGGAACTCGGGAGAGTCTCCTTCCCCAGGGAACAGGCCTCTGGGGCCAGTGGTTGCTAGTCCTTCTGTCAGCTGTATGCGCCAGGGCACAGCTCTGGACTCATGGTCCAAGATGGAGCCTCGCAGGCCCAGGTCCACTGCGAGCGGTACCAACAGTAATTGCCCAGCACGCTTCCTCTTTGTGTCCAGCGCTGAGTCTACTCGCCACTGTGTGAATTCACTCCCGGGACGCCTTCCTCAGCAAAGCTCTTGCTAGTGTGGGATCAGCAGCCGCCCAGAAATGTGAAGTCACTCTCTCGAGGTAGCATGCCTAGTGTGTGGCCATGTTTTCTGCCTGCTTGTCTCTCTGCTAGCCTGGCTTAACTAGAGCTTTGCTAGACCCTGCGTGACTCCTGGTGGGGCTTTGGGACCCTCGGACCTCACAGCTGGGCCACTGGAGAAGGTCACTGGGCCCATCTCTCTGTGCTTCTCCATCAATGGGAGATGTTTCCCATGCTCTGTCATCTCTGAGCACACAGGTCTACAGCCATCCTCCTCTCTTCCTGGAACCTGGAGAGCATGGTTTCAGGAAACCCATTGTTTAGTGTTCTGGGAAGAAGTGGAGGATGTGTGGCCTACAGGGAGGGCCACTGAAGACACTCAAAACTAGACAGTAGGGCCTGCCTTACTGTGCTCTGAGCTGCTCATTTGGCTTTTGTACATACCACGCCCTCTGCTCAAACCCACATCATTTGAACTGAGTCCTGTACATGTGACATGTGTCTCCTCTGAAGCATCCCTCCCTCCCTCCCTCCCTCCCTCCCTCCCTTCCTTCCTTCCTTCCTTTCTTCCTTCCTTCCTTCAATTTGGGGTCACCTGTCATACTCACACACTGTGGAGCCCAATAATGCTTTATGAGCCATTTCAGCCCCTCTCACATACACTGGTCCTGGCCCTGGGACAATGCAGAGAGAGACCTACAGAGTTTGGGAAGATGGTAGATGTATGTGTGCCCCCCCCAGCCCCCGGGAGCTTAGGACTCTCACACAGGCAACACCCGGAGTCCATCCATCCATCCATCCATCCATCCATCCATCCATCCATCCATCCACTCATCTATCCATGTGTCTATCTACCCATGCATCTATCTATGGTCTTATCCAATTATCTGCCCATCCATCCATCCATCCATCCACTCACCTTCCCATCCACCCACCCACCTACCCATTGTCTTTCTCAAACAAGCATTTACTGGATTCCCACCGTATTACAAGTGGCATGGCAGGCATTGGGTGTGTGGGAATGAGACTAAGGGCTTTCCCCTTGAGCTGCCTCCTTGGGGGCAGAACTAGGGAACAAGGGTCTTCATGAGGGGAGAGGCACCTTCAAGGAGCAAGAAGGTGGCTAAAGGAGATGGCCATGTGTGGGTTCAGTGTGCAGGGTCCCCTCCAGTGCACGTCTGCTGTGCTTCAGGCTCTGGAGCTGCACACGAGCAACACACCAGTGGGTCGCCATGGTGGGACCACATGGCTGGAGGCTGGGCTCACAATTTTACAGTGAAGTAAAGGAAGTCCAGTGAGCGCTGAGAGGCCTTGGAAGCAGGAAAGGGTATCCAGTATCTGACCGGGTCACAGCTTCCAGAAGGGATACCCTGGGACCACTGCGGGAGGTGACACATGCATCTCTGTGGCACATGGGCCATAATGGTAGCTGAGGGGTGGCTCGTTCCTGATGCGGGGATTCGAGTTCTGCTTTCTCGGTTGGGCTTCCCAGACTTTACTTCGGAAGTGACACAGCCTTCGGGGGTAAGGACAGGAGGGTGAGCGTGATCCCAACCTCGGGTTGCAAGGAGCAGGTTCCACTCTCTGGGAATGCTAAGGTCCAGGGAGCTGTGAGTTGTCCCAGGCCACCAGGAGGGACATAAAATGCCTCAGATTCTTCCTACCTCACAGGCAGCATCATGGGGTTGCTGTGGAGGTGCCCCATCTCCTCACCCTTCCCTAAGGCACCCCCTACGCCCCGCCCTTCCCACTGCCGAACCATAGCCCCGCCTCGCCTCACGGGAGCCTTGAATTAGCAGAAATGTCCTAGGATCCCACGCTTCATTGTGTTTTATTAAGAGCATCCGAGCTGGCTCTGGCTGGCACAGCTGCTGGCTGGTCCCACCCCTCCTCTCAGAGCAGGGCCGGAGCCTCGTGCTACGAGCTGCTGCAAGGAGGAAACCCTGCAGATGCACATGGACTTCAGAGGGAGACACCTGTGAGGTGTTCACACAGCTCTAACCCATCTGGCCATGCAAAGAACGCATGAGAGTTCAGAGAGGCTGAGGAACCCAGCCAGAGTCACACAGCACAGGGTACATGCCCCTAGTCTTGAGTCCATGACTCTTTCCCTGGGGTCTCTGTAAAATCTAGGGCCAGACCAGTGTCCTCTCCCAAGAGGAGCTACTATTTGTCCCCTGCTAACCGTGGGGATGACTGGTGCTTACCCAGCAGCTCGTAGGTTTGGCTTTGGTACCAGAAAAAGCACCCACATCTGGTTGTATCTGACAGAGCAGCCACCCTCTCCCCACTGCTGACAGGGGCTATACAGGGTGGAGGGTGTGGCACTTCTGTTAGGAGCCATTGAACAAATACGATGGCAGTGTCTACGAAGCCTCCTTGAGGGACTGGAGGTGTCTTTAGCAGAAAGGAGGGAGGAGGGGGCATCTTGTTCTCTATATTGCCATCGCCAAAATTACTATCTGCAACTTGCTTATCTCATATTCATCTACCATGTGTGGGCCGACGTGGCAGTGACCAGGACCCCAGGACTGACATGGAAGCAGATGCAGCAGCTGCAAACATCTGGCTGTGGCCCTGCAGTGAACAGAATACCCCAGGACAGGAGTTATTGCGGGGGTCTGGGGTGGAAGGAAGGACAATCCAGGGTGGCTTCTCGGAGGAGGTGTCTTTGAGCTGAACAAGGGGACGAAAGGAAGCAGCAAGAGCTCACTCAGCTCTACCAAGCTCTAGTCAAAGATGTGTGCGTTCGCCGCTGGCCTCTTCCTCTGTGGGTCCTTACCTGTCATCGGCAGGTCCTTGATGCCCTATGGTCTTGGATGCCAGAAACAAAGCATTCTGGGTCAAACAAAACAAACAACAACAAAATCACAGGGCCTGAGATGGGACCAAAGGCATGCCAGATCAACCCTGGCTGGCTTTCCGTTGAGCTTCATGGCAGGTGCTGTTTAGGGGAGCTGGGTCCCCCAGTGTCTATTGGTCACTCCTGACTACACTTCTGTTTCCTGATAGCTGGCTGTGTGTGTTGATGGGGTGGGAGTGGAGCAGAGCAGCGAGGACCCACCCCTTGCCTGGTCAGTGCCACTGGCTCTGATGGCCTCCAGTCCCTCAGGCCCCAGCGGGGGCACCGTGGGCTAGGTGGCAGGGAGCCATGTGTATTGATGTCCCTTGGAGCTGGCAGGCGACTGGAGGCAGAAAGGTATTAATTAGCAGTTATTTGCTGCCACCGTGGAGATGGATAGAGATTAAGGTGTCGGCCCGCACATCCGTTTTGTAGCAGCCGCGAAGCAGAGGTAAATCAGGGCTATGAATCGATGCTGTGTGAGAGAGATACGTTTTAATCTTATTAGTGGTGTAGCATTATGGAGCTGAGAGAAGCCACACTCAGACCTGGTGGGGAGAGGCTATTGTGTGTGACAGGTCAGGGAGGGGGCGCGGGGGGGGGGGGAGGAGATGCCTGGCAGGGAGGGGGAGGGTGGATTCCAGTCAAGGGGTCAGCAGGGGGGCCCTGCCCAGCTTCCTGGTGTCTTTGTCATAGATCTAGGCTACTGTGTGTCCTTCGGGCCCTTCTTGAGAATGGGACTCTGAGGTGAACCTGAGTTCATCCCTGGTAGCCTGGTTGGGGTTTCACTTCAGCCCCAGATGACCCAGGGTCAAGATCAAGGATAAACTGCACCTGCTTCTCCGTGAACGGCCGGGCTGACTGAGCTTAGATGGTGCTACAGGGTAGGGATCACAGTCAAGGTGGGTATCAGGTGCTACTCTGAGTGGTGTGGCCTTCAGTGCTTCCAACCGCTTAGGACGGTGGGTACGTTTGTGTGCATGAGAGCAAATACTGGTTTGCATGGCGGTGTGCATGTAGAGGTCAGACGGCAGCTTTGGGGTTTGGTAGTCCCCTCCTCTGTTCTGCGACCCCCATCATACTGCCTACTCTAGGGTAGCTGTCCCTAGAGTTTCTGGGGAGTCTCCTGTCTCCAGGTCACATCTCACCATAGGAGAGCGGACACACCACCGTGCCCGGCTTCCCCCTGTGCTCCGAGATTCAAACGTACGTCCTTACTCTAACGTGTACCTTACCCACGGAGCCACCTCCTACCCTGACACATCCTCTTTCCTCGGGAGAAGAGAAGGGGTCCCCTGTGGATTGGGAAAGGTTTTCTAAGACAATGGCCACTGCTTAGGGAAGCGGCCATTGCCCAGGGCCCTCTTGTCCATGTGTGGGAAAAGGACAGTCATGGGGTTTTGTTCTTTTCTTCCCATGTACCTTAGAAATAGGAAACATTGGTGGCCTAAATTTGACTTCCTGTCCCCGCTTCTGCACTGAGAGGCAAGGGACGACATAACCCCTCCAGCCTCAATCTTGACTCCCTCATCCACACCTCCTGCTGTGAGTGTGTCACCTGCATAGTGGGTGCGGGAGTCAGGTGCCAGCTCCGACCATGTGTGGCCTTGGGTGGCTGAGAACCTTCGCTTCCATAAGCCTTGGTTTTCCAGGGTATACATGGGGGGACAGCTGCCACGTGCGGTTGTTTTGAAAAGACAAAAAACGTAATTCCCTCACTCACAGAATGGCTCTTTGTATGGAGTAGCAGTTAGCCATGTGGTGCTGTAACAAGCAAGCCTCCAGCTGCATTCAGGGGGCTCGCCTGCTGTGTGCTTTTCTGCTCACACAAGGACCCACTGCAGCTGGCCTTCCTCCACACACACACAGTCTCAGGGATCCAGGCGCCACCCACCTGGCAGCCCTGATGCCCTCTCCTGGGCCTCTATCTCCCTGCTTTCTGCCCAATGGAGGAGAAAAGAGAGAGAGAAGTCTTTCCTAACTATGTAAAGTTTGGTAACCACACCCTTCGCTTGAGCATCTGTCACTTGCCACACCTGTTTGCAGCTTGGGGACAGATGGGTCACTGGGAGAGTAGAGGCAAATGGCCTTGCTGAGGGAGGCCATGGGTTTCTGGGCTTTCTGTAGTCGGAGCCCCATGCATCCTCTTTCTGCTGGCTCTGTGTGATAGCAGAGTCTCTGTTGCTGCTGCTCCAGCACTGATCCGGGCATAGTGTTTATGCAGCGTGAGATGGACACAGGGCCTGGTGGATAGAAAGAGCCTGGGCCAGTGAACAGGGCCTGTGGCTCTCCTGGGATTTACTGCTAGCCTGTGTGACCCTGGGGACCCAGTCTCCAGTCTGCCTCATAGACTAGACTGTTACAATTCTGCCTCAAAATGTGTTTGTGTGTGTGTGTGTGTGTGAGAGAGAGAGAGAGAGAGAGAGAGAGAGAGAGAGAGAGAGAGAGAGAGAGAGAAAGAAAGAGAGAGGGAGAGAGACGGAGACAGAGAGACAGAGATAGAGAGACAGAGAGAGACAGAGAGACAGAGAGACAGAGAGAGACAGAGAGAATGTCATACGCACCTGCAAATGACATGTCTCATATCTGTGGAGTAAGGGCCTCTGTGGGGACCAGGAAGATGGCCAAGGTGAAGAAGGAACGCCCTTGTTCCTTCCTTGGCAGGAGCCCTGAAAACCAACCCCACCAGCAGCTATAACTACCCCTCTAATATCCCCTGTACTTGAGGCTGTGGAGGGTACTATGGTGGGTGTGGCAAGTGTCCTGGGGGTCACATTACCACCTGGAGTGTTCCTGGTGGCCAGTGGGGCACACAGACAGTCTCGGGGATTAGGCAGGCAGAAGGAAGCAGGAGGGGACCACCGTGACAAGTTGAGTGGGTTCCTCTTCTTTGCCAGGCTGGTGAGAACTTAGCTTTCGATTCTTAACCTAAATAGAGTCGTCTCCAACCTGCTTCCCCCTAAGATGCAGAGCACTTTTTTGGAGCAATTAAAGAAAAGCATAAATCAGTCCGGGTTTAAAAGCTCTCTCCGTCTCTCTCTAGCTGGCTAAAATTAGAGCCTCCATCCAGGAGGGGGCGGGGAAAGCAGAGGTTCAACAAGACTGAGGGTGAAGCCAGGCTTCTGGCCAGAGCTGGGCTGGCCAGCCAGGGCCACCACCACTGCCACCTCACCTCTGATGACTGGGGACCCCCAGCTAGCTGACTCCAGACTTGGGTCTCCCCGATAGCTTTGCTGGTGGAAGCTATGTAGGCAGATTGATAGAATAAACTCATGCACGTTTGCTGTGTGGCCTTGAGCGAATTGCTCCACCTCTCTGAGCCCACAGTGTCTGCATTTAACAGCCCGTTGTGAGATCACACGGGAACAGATGGGGTGTTGGCTGCCGTGTGGGCTGAACGCCCGCAGAAATGGCCTGGTGAAATTGTTTTCAGAATTTGGACCTTGGACTTGCATGTGCCTAGCAAGCTTCTCTGGAGATGGGGCTGGACTCCAAACAGTAACTTGGAAGTAACTTCCCCACAGAGAAGTTCAGACAAGATCAAAATGTTTCCAGGTACAAAACAAAGTTCCCCAGCGTGGAATTTTCCACAGATGTCCTGACACATTTTTTTCACCTTGGAGAATCTTGAATTTCAGGGTTTTGGATTATAGGTGCTTGTCCTGGGTCAACAGCTTCTGCGACTACAAATCCTTCTGTCCCCCATCTCGACCTGTGACCTTCCCCTCTACCTGGCCACTATAGCACCGAATGGGAACCAAAAATGTGACTCTCACCTTAGCTAATAGTGACATACCTCCAAGCTGGGTACCCTCCCTCCTTCCCCAAACCAGCCCAGGCTAGACCACAGCACAGGCACAACAACAGGGTCCCTGAGGACCATTCAGGTCCCTGAAGACCAACTGGGTCTGTTCCTGATGCCCACAGCGTCTCCCTCCTCTCAGAGCCTTGGCATCCTGGGCACAAAGGGCATGATGGGAGTATCTCTTTGGCAGGCAAGGACCAAGCGAGATCTAATCTCATAACCAGGAGGCCTCTGCCAGTGGGAGAGCAGGTGTTGGAGTGGCTGGGGAGCACAGCACTGCGCTGAGGTGGACAGATGAGAGAAAGGGTGAGAGATGAATGGGCGACTGAGCGGGTGGGTGAGCGAGTAAGCATATGTGTGTGTATCTGTGTGTGAGTAAGTGAACGGATGGGTGAGTTAACGAATGGGAGAGTGGGTAAGGGAACAGCAGATGAGTGACTAGACAGATAAGTGAGCAGAAGGCAGCCCCCCCTCCTTGAGATCATCTCAACCTACCCACAACTTCCATTTCTGGGGAGTCTACACACAGCTGTGGAGACATGACCCTGGTCACTCTCTGCCAGCCACTGAGTCCATCACCCAGGCCCCTCCAGGTCTAGGTATCTATCCATCCTAATACCCGTGACCCTCAAAGCCCTGTGTGTGGGCCACTGTGACAGCCCCCTCTGTGCGATGGGTTCGTGGCTCCCTCTGGGATGAGTTAATTGCTCCCAGCTTATCAGCTCATCTCCAGGCCTCTTATCTGGGAGTGAGCATTTGGGCAAACACATTAGGGCCAGCTAGAGCCTCTGGATAAACACCTGCCGCCTCTCCCGGCCCAAAGCTGGGTGCCTGGCCGGCCAGCGCCTTTCCAGCCGAGCCTTGCTGTTATACACCACCAAGCCCATCCAGCCACCCAGCAACCACCTCCAGGGGTCCCGGCAATCCTTCGTGCCCGAGTCCTGGCTTTCCATCTGTGGCTCTTACCATCCCTAGCACCACGCCTAGTGAGGGGAGCCACCTTCAGGGAAATGAAGACTTAACTGAGCTCACAGCTGCGCTCTGTGTGTATGGATTTCTACCACGGAGCGCAAGCTTCTCACATGTTTATCTTCTGATGATCCCCACCACAACCCTTGGAGGTAAGCAAGACATATTTATTTAACAAATATTTATGTACTACTAACTGTGCGCTGGGCACGCTTTGAAGCGCCTTATGAATATTAATATCCTTAATCGGTACTAAAAACCCTCCATCAGATCCTACTATCTCCCCATTTATGAATGAGGAAATGGAGGCCCAGAGAGGTTAAGACACCGACTCAAGGCCACATAGCAAGTGAAGAGTAGAGGTCGCACCTTCTTCAGGCACCTGTGCCTGCCCAGGCTAGGGCTGAGGCTAAGGATCAGGGATTCTACACTGTAGGATTGCCAGGGCAGGGATTAACACATGGGCGGCAGCATCGGTGAGCTTTAAGATCCATATCTTGTGTGGCTATAACATTATCCCTCCCAGAACGCAGGATGCCTTTCTTCCTAGCTGCAACGTTGTGCGGGTGTGGGCTTTGCATCTTCCATGACGACCAGGCTTGAGAAGTAGCCGGGGCCAGAGAACACACGCTGTCCCTCGCTTCAAAGGGTCACAAGTCTTTGGGATTTCCCTTCAAAGCAGAGCCGGATACAGGGAGTTTGACCAGGGCCGGTGTCTTTGGGAAACAGCTGCAGGAGGAGACTGGCGACCTGGCGGTGGGCCAGGGACACTTTGGAGCACAAAGTCCTGCATGGTCCCACAGCTGGCAGCTTCCTCTTCGTTGACAACACGTGTAGGGGGTACCCAGTGTGATGGCTAAGCTTCTCCAGATGGGGAGACTGAGGCATGGAGAGGAAGCCCCAGTCTTTGAACAAGGCAGGGTTCAGGCTGCCAACCATGGAGTACTAATTGTGTGTCCTCTGTATGCTGCCTGGTGGCCTGAATCCTGACAGTGGCCTCTATGGGACTGAGTGAAGGAGCCTTTGCCCCCACCCTGGCTCGGTCTGTATTTTCTTGAATCTCACAGATGGTTGCAGTAGTAGATGCTTTTATTCCATTCAATAAAGACAATTTGTAGCATATGCAACCTCAGCACGTGACATTTAAACCGCTATAAAATGCTTTGTGTGAGTAAATTCACTGTCCCTTCCCTTACACGAATGCATGAGGAAGGAACATGGTGAGGCAGGGAACAGAACAAGGGGTGCAGGCTGACTCACAATCTTTGCGGTGGGGGCCGCGCCTGGGACAGCCCCATGACAGTCAGGGACTCTCAACCTCTCCACAGCTGGAAGGTTGCAGGACTTCTTGGGTGATGTCTCCTACCTGCTCATCTCCCAGATGGCTCACGGCCTCTGGGATATCCCATCCTCTTTCTGGCACCCTGGCATCCTCAAGGTCTTTACCCCAACACACAAGAGCCACCCAGCTGGGTGTGGCTGTGGGCAGGTCCTGTGGCATGCTGGTAACTGCTGGTCTGATTTCTGTTGTTGTAACAAAATACCAGAGGCTGTGTCATTAATAACATGGAAGTTTATTTGACTTTTAGTTCTGGAAGCTGGGAATCTGGAGCCCATGCTGGCACCCCATTAAACAACTTGGGGTGCAACCGGGGATTCAGCCCAACCCTGTGCTAAAATCTGGTCCTGTTGTATGCCAGGATGTGACTCAGGACAAACTGACCAGCTGCTCTGGGCCTGTGTCCTTCCCAGTGAGATGGGCTGGCTAAGTTAACTGTGCCTTCTTCTGTCTGTGCCGAGACACTGTGGCTTTTCTTGTGCCTCCACTCCACTGTAAGACCAGTTCCGTCTGAGGACCCACCCCAGAGCTGAGAGTCTAAGTCCCATAGTGCTTCTGCATCAAGGACAATCGGGGATTCCCAACAGTGTGGGGCCTGGCTGCCCACAGCCCAGCTGGATAAACATCTATGGAGAGGGAAACATTTGTGGCAAAAGGTGGGGAGGGTGGTGATCGAGGCCCCATCTGCTAATAAGGACAAGCTGGCTTTATAGCAAGAAACATTGGAATCAGACACAAAAAGGCACTTCTCACTCTTTGGGTGAGCAAGGTTGGCTGTCTGGCTCTCCACTGGCTGTGAGTGGGATAAAGGGGAGGGGAGGAGAGCGTGGAGCCTGGGCCTGGGGTATAGGATGTGAAGACAGGAGAGGGGAGAGAGAGGAAGTGGGAAGGCTGGTACCCAGAGAGCCAGCAGGCGGCTGAAAGGGACCTCGGAGGCCTTGTTCCTTGTTCTGCTCTTGCTGGAGGAATGAGGTAAATGACTTCACCTCTCTGGGTCTCCATTTCCTTATCAGTAAAAATGGAGACATAATAGCAAATCCTGCTCGCATTTTCCACTCTGTCTTTAGTTTCCATCTAGAACTGTCAGGTCCACAGCCACAATCCCCCCCACCCCCAACACACACACACACACACACACACACACACACACACACACACACACACACACACACACACACTCTGTGTCTGGGGCCAGGAGACCCTGTGTAGTCTATGCTGCACCCCACACTTTGAAGCCTTTTCCATCTCCACAGCAGCCTGACTGGACCGTGCTGTCTGCTTTGCAAATGAGGACACAGGTTTAGAGAGGTTGCTCTATTGTCCGTTTTTTTACACAGCATCAGGCTGCAACATCAGGTCCAGAACCTGGGAATCAAACCCCTAGCTTGGCATGGGTTTCCAGTCTGGGTCTCCAGTGTGCACTCCACTGACTGCTGGTGGGAAGTTCTCAGGGCCCCGACCCAGCAGCTAAGATCACTGCCTCTGGTTAGTCTGTCAGCAGGCATTCAGCAATGCTTAGCTGACCCAACACAGAAGGGTGACCTGTGCCAGGCCGGGTGCTGGCTCCATGGAGGCCCAAGGGAGATGTTCAGTAGTTCCTCTATGCCTCAGTTTCCCCATCTGTGGCCTGGAGTCTGGCAGCAACCATCGTTGTCCCGGGAGAGGAAGCGTCTGGGAAGCCAGGGCTTCCCACAGCCTCAGATGAGCCCACTTTACAAAGGAACTCTCCGGGTGTTTGATTGTGACAGCGAAGCCTGAAAGCTGCCGGTAATCACAGCGTGTTTGAGGCATACAACAGAAAATAGTGCCGTCACTGGGTGTCATTATCCCCAAGCGCCGCCATCCCATGCAGGGGGGTGTTGTCAGCTGGAAGGAAAACAGAGGGAGTGGAGAGATTTCCACCTTCGAAGCTGTCATCCCACATCCGGTGTGGAGGCTGCCCCGGCCTTTGTTCCTTGGCTCTTACACAGGTGTCTAAAAGCCACCCATTACCCTGTTTCCACCACCAATTTCCTGGAGGCATCCTCCCGAACCACCCGGGGGACTTTATAGACACACAAAGGCATTCAAAGTTAATGGCGAAGCCAGTGTGGAAACTCAGCCGTAAACCCGCCTCCTCCCTATGCCCAGTATCCGGTCCCTCTCAGCTCCTGCATGTCAGTGTAGGCTCTGCTGCCCCAGTTGGCACTGGGCCTTGGGACATGAGGAATGATGGCAGCGGACGTTCTGGGGGTGACCTTCTCCCTGCTAGGGACATTCATGTTTGCCCAACAACACACAGGCAATAAATACTATCATAATTTATGTAGATGTTTTGAAGTCCCACGGAACCAGACATGAGTAGGGACTGGTACAGTATGTCGGCTTGGAGGGCAGTCAGTGGTTCAAGTTCACAGTGAGTGTGCATGTGTGCCCGGACCAGAGGGACACAGACCAAAGGGGCATGTGTGTCCTTAGTGTGTCCTTGGCCTCCCAAAGGGTTCTGGGAGAAGAAAAAGCCCAGACGTGGAAGGGATTTTGGTGCAGTTTCAGCATTTCCAAGGTCTGTGTTCTTCCTCCTGAGAGACTTCTCAGCTGGAAGGGATAGAAACTCAGCCTGCTCTTTTAGAGCAGGGTGGACCAGAGTCGAATCTGCCCATGCTATGGGACCTTGAACAGGTCTCCTACCCTCTCTGATGTTGGGACAATTATGAGGAATAGATATGGTGTTATGAAGAGTCAGGCAGATCTGGAGCTGAGACCTGCCAGTGCCTCTGTCCCTGTCACTCTGCCCACTTTCTTGCAAACTTGTATGGACCACACCGGTTGCTGATTCTACCTCGGAGCCCCGAGAAGAAACCTTGTGTTTCCATCCAACTCTGCAGTGTTGGACTACTGCGTGTCTGTTCTGGTGCGTGCGTGCCCAGGAGGTGACCCTGGTGGAATCAACTGAGCCGGTACCTCCCTCCCTTCCATCCTCTCCAGGGAGCTGGCAGGGTGGGCTGTGGGAGGGGAGGGCCAGCTGCTCCCACCCCACACCCTTGGCCCCTGATGGAGAGGAGGCTCTTCTCATTCAAAGGGAGCGAGAGGAGCAGGGTGGGGTCTCCTAGCCAGCCTGTGCCGTGGCCAAGCCACGGAGGGTCTCAAGAGTCTGTAGGGATCCATCCTCCATCCCGTCCCGACCCCCTTACCACCCTTCCCAACCTTAACTAGCTTCTAGCAGATCCTGTGAAGGTCACATGGTTTCCCCCAGGTTGGAGGGCTCAGAGAGGTTAGGTGACTACTCAAAGTCACACAGTGAAACCAATGTCCGGATCCACATGCGCAGCCTCTCCTCAGTCACCCCTCCCCCACCCCATATCCAAATCTGGCTGCTTCTCTCTGTTGCCATGACCACCCCCCACCCCACCCCACCCCAGGTCACCATCTGCTTCCTCCCAGCTGGCCCTGGCTGCCGCTCACCCTCTGTCTCAGTTCCTCACGGTGCCCAGAGACACATTATTAAAATGTAAATCAGATCCAATCTCTTCCAGGCTGAAACCTTCCAAGGCTGTTGTACTTGACTCCTAATCCCGCAGCTCATCCAGCATGTGCAGGCTGCTGCCTCTGTGACCTTACCTCCTCTCTGTCTCACCCACACACTTGTGGCTTCAGCTCCCCTAGGGCCTCCTGGCTGTTTCCCCACACCTCTGGTGAGGAGCTGTGCAAACAGAGATGTTAGGTAACTTACCTGAGGTGGCACGGCTGGTTAGTGGTAGAGCCTGGATTTGAACCCCAGGCAGTTAGGCTCGGCATACAGGCTCTGATCTGGTTTGCTTTATTCTCTGCATTGTCTCTGGTGTCCTGGGCAAGGTGTGCTTACAGGATAAAGGGACATGGACCCAAATGAGCAAGACCCAGAGGGGCCCTCAGAGGCCACATCCAAGGAAGCAAAAATGAGTGGAAGAGGGGAGTCTGGCCCACTTAGGGAACATTTTGCTGCCGACAGTGATTGAGGCTCTATTTGTATGCAGTGTGGCGCGGCCGCCCCACACAAAAGGACCAGTGTTTGCTACAAACTCAGACCCAAAGCCCATGGCATGAGCTTGAGCAGGCCATGCCTGGGGCCCTGTGAGGCAGCCTGCTGGAAGGCATGTGGCTGTATCCCCAGGTCCCCAACAGGCTGAGTGCAGGGACAGGGTTCTGGGTTTGTATTGGTTTGCAATGCATCTCACTAGGACACATGTGCTTCTGAGCTCTGCCAGTCAGTGCTGGTACACAGACCAGCAGCCTGCAGGGCCATGGGGCCATGGGGGTGGGGGGAGGGGGAGGTAACGATGTGTAGAAAGACGAGCGCAGGGTGGCTGGGGTGCCTGGAAGGTCCTGGAGACCTGGGTTGGGGTGCCCTGTGTGGGAGGGAAGGTGACTGGGCAGAAGAGACAGCAAGAAGTGCAGGTGTTTGGCTGCATGGCTAAATTACTAATTACTAATAAGTGCTGTCAGTACTGGCCTCAGTGAGACACAGGACTGTCGCGGCTTCAAATTGGTGTGCTGTGTCTCATGGAGCTGGCTGGATGCCCGACCAGTGCACCAGTGTCCCCAGTGCTGGCACACAGCAGCCAGCCCCACACGTGGCAGAGGGGACTCCCAGCGGGGTAAGCCCTGGGCTCAGCACTCCTGGGCTTTTATCTACTCATCCGGCCTCCGCTAAGTGACCATGGCTCAGTACTCCCTTGTCATTTTTCTATAGAACGACAGTCTTAAGATCTACTGTAGGGCCTGAGGCTTCTGAGAACCCCATTGAAGCCCTCAGAAGAATGTGGGCTCTGAGCATCTGGAATTCAGAAACCTCAGATCTGAAATGGTCCCAAATCCAAGGGCAGGCCCAGGTTCACACTGGGAAACTGTTTTCTTCATTGTATGTGGCCCAATGGTGTGGCTTAATATGCACTCACACTGCAAAAAATAATCATCTGTCTGTCCGTCAGTCTTTCCATCCACCCATCCACCCATCCATCTATCCATCCATCCACCCACCCATCCATCCATCCATCCATCCACTCATCCATCCATCCATCCATCCATCCATCCATCCATCATCCATCCATCTATCCATCTATCCATCCATCCATCCATCCATCCATCCATCCATCCACTCACCCATCCATCCATCTATCCATTCATCCATCTATCCATCCATCCATCTATCCATCCATCCATCCACTCACCCATCCATCCATCCATCTATCTATCTATCTATCTATCTATCTATCTATCTATCTATCCATCCATCCATCCATCCATCCATCCATCCACCCACCCACCCATCCAACCATCCACCCTCCCTCCATCCATCCACAGGATGGTATGAAGTTACCATGACACTGTGTCTGCGTGACATGTAAAGCCAACATGAATTTGGTGTTTAGATGATAACAAATCCTAGTTGTCATCTGGACAGGGTCTACTAGCATCACCCAGGAGATAAGCCTCTGACCATGTCTGTGAGGAAGTTTCTAGATTGAGTTAGCTGAGGAGGGGAGACTCACTCTGGATGTGGGCGGCACCATCCCCTAAGCTGGGGTCCAGGGCTGAAGAAAATGGAGAAAGTGAGGTGAGGACCAGCATCCATCTCTCTCTGCTTCCTGACCGGACTATAAGACCTCACGCTCCTGCTGTCCTGCCTACCCCACTGTGGATGTGAATCCCATAAACCCTTGCTCCTCGTGTCAGGATTCTTGACACAGTGGTGAGAAATGAGCCCTTCCCAGGCCCCTGAATCATGGACACACAGGTAACTGTTCAGTCGAAGGGGTTGTGACCTGGGCCTTTTGGACAAGTGTTGGGGAAATTCTCTGGCCAGCAGTACTTGCTCAGCACCCCAGGCTTCTCAGAGCCTCAGTGTCTTCACCTGAACTATGAGGCTACTCCTGCGACAGAGTGAGAATCAGGCACTGTTTCCTGATCTGGGGACCCACTGTGTCCCAACTTGGCCTCTTAGGAGCTAAGGGAACTGGAGGCAGTTTAGTCCATCCAAGCCTCAGTTTCCCCACAGGAAGATTATCAAAAACTGTCTTTGGGGAAAAGGTAAGGACCAGCAGAGAGAATACTAGTGTAGAGCCCGCCTACAGCAATGACATAGTGAGTTCCATCTTGGTGTGCTGCAGCCTTGGTGACACCTCTGGGGGCATGTGGGCCCTGCGCTAGCTGCCAGCAGCAGTACCACTGGGCACCAAAGGGGGCTGAGTCCCAAGATCATGCCAGCTTGGAGCAGGTGAGGAGGGTACTAGAAAGGAGAGTGTTGTAGCTTTTTCTTCCTGGAGCTGTCCCTTCCTATCAGCTTCAAAGGCCAGCACCAACATCCCTGTCCTCACTGGGCACAGAAGGCCTGCTCAGTCCCCATCCAGCCGTGCATCTGGCCCATGCCCAGCCCGCACCCAGCCTCAACTGGGGGCTGTGCCCAGGCCCGTCCTCTGCGCTCAGCTGCACCCTGGCACCTGGTTTCCCCCAGAGAGCTGCAGCTAGCACAGCGGCTGCCAATTAAACAGCAGTGGCTGGATTCTCACCCTGAGCCCGGTGGGCCCGGTGGGCCCAGTCGCTCCTCTTCTCCTCCCACCCACTGGCTGGGTTCCCGCCCCACTTCATAGATAAGATCGCCCGGGTCAGGGAGGCCATGAGACCTGTATAAGTGGACAGCTTGGGATGGTAGCTGTAACAGGGTGTGGTGTCGGGGGGGTGAGGGACAGAGGGACACCTGAAAAGGAAGGACAAAGATTCGGGTTCTAGTTGGTCAGAGATCCAGACCTGTTTTCATTTACCCTGCTGTCACCTCAAAGGGGAGGAGAGATGATTTACTCTGCAGCCAAGTATGAGTGATCGTGGCTGGGGAGCGCAGATCAAGGTCACCCCCAATACAGTGTTCAACGAAGATTTTGTAGTTAAGAGAAGAAAGGCAGCTGCAACAAAAAGCTCAGATACATTGTTACAAACACCGGATAGAGAGGTTACAGCTGGGAAACCCTTGCCATTGGCCTCAGATGGTATCTGAAGACGTTCGGGTGTAACAGGTGTAACGGGTGTGGAGGGGGGGGCGCAGTTTGTACATTCCAAAAGGATTCTGCTTTAGAGCCAACAGCTTGTGGGGCTAAAAACGGGTGGGCACCTGAAGGCTATACAGAGGACCTAGAGATAGATAGCCCAGGGTACCTTGCTTAGGATTAGCCTTCCGGCCTTACACCCACGCCCCGTTAACTTCTTCCTCCCTCGGCCAGTGAGCGAGGCACACCAAGGTCACGTCATCCAGTCAGTCAGCCAGCCTTGCAGTGTGTTTAACGCAAGTGCAGCCTGCATTCACACAACTCTCTTTCCCACCACCCCCTCCCCCATCCAGAGTGCATGAATCCATCACCTCAGATCTCCTGGCCCTCTACCTTGTTCCCCAGCCGAGTTGACATTACATTGAGACTCAAAGCAGGGCTGGGCCCAAGTGACTCTGGTTGAAGGGGCAACAAACCCAAGGCTCCACTTTCCCTCAGGCCTTGGTTCTGAGCCCTTGTCCTCAGGAACTGTCACCCACAGGCGTGCTGGTGAGACTTCATGATCCTGTGACCACCGCAGCCTGCTGTCTTTACGTCTGCTTTCAGATGGGGCATGTATTCTCCAGTACAGCCTGGTCTCCAACACAGATCTGGGCTGGTGTTTGCCTGGACCAGGGCCCCCATGGCTGCCCCTTAGCAGAAAGAAGGAGGGAAGAGGGAGGGGAGGGGATAGACTTGTGTCTGTAAGTGGCTAAGCTGTTTATGAGCACATATGAAGGTCCAGTGTCTCCTGCTTGAGGGGCCCCCTCCTCCACAGCTGTGCCCCCCAGTTACACTAACACCCAGCTCAGGATGGGCTTCAGACCCTCACTCTGTGGGAGCTGCCATGAAGCAATGGCACCCAACAGGCTACAGGGACAGGGTGGTTTTGTGGACTCAAGGATGACCAGCCTGAGCTGGGGGTTGGGGGCTGAGGGTAGACTGTGCTGTGGCCGTGGACGCAGGGGAAGCTCTCTGGCAGGCCTGGAAGCAGAGCCGGTTGAGTTTGCTGGATGCTTGAATCGAGACGTGACCTTGGTGTGCCTCGCTCACTGGCCGAGGGAGGAGGAAGTTAACGGGGCGTGGGTGTAAGGCCGGAAGGCTAATTGATTAATGGCGGGCTGTGTTTTGATGAGAGACACGGGGCTGGTGAAAGGTGAGATATTAGTGCTCACACACATAATTTCATGTCCGCCAATGGCAGTCTGGGTAAATAGTTACCCAGCGGGAATTGATCTAGTAAAGCAGCCTGCTGCTCCAGGCCCCTCCAAGGCCCCAGAGCAGAGGCGAACCCTGCTTGGCTCTTTTCACCACGAGAGCACCAGTCTGACTGGGTACGCTCACACCCAGGACTGTGGCTGGTTCTGCCATTGTGTAAGGTGTAACCTCGATGAAGAATGTCCCGATTGCGAAAGGAAACAAAACCTCGGGAGAGTGCACACATCCATCTTCTTGCACATGTCACCTCTCCCTTGTCCTCTTCCAAGACCAGGAGACAAGTTCAGAGAGGCTAAGCAATCGGATCAGGGATGCACAGCAAGTGGGTGGCAGAGCTGAGATTCCTGGCTGAGCCAGCTTAGCTCCCCCTCCCTGAGCTCTGGCTTCAGAAAAGTGAGCCTGAGGCCTCTGTTCCCAGGCCTGAACCCCAGTGGAGGCCTCCCCTGTGAGCCTCTCTGCAGAACCTCATGCTGAGGGTACAGAAGGAGGCTGCAGCATCCTCGCCAGCGGCAGCTCCAAGAGGCCCCAGGTTCCACTGACTTCCAGGCATGCAACCTCCGTTGCCCTACAAGTCTGTGTAGCCAGAGAGCAGCTTCGTGGTGGGACAGGGTAAACTGAGGCCTGGTTTCTATTCAGCGGCTGGGCTCTGGTGAGAATCTCTCCCTACAGCTTTCTTTATCCTTGGTGCTGAAGGAAATGGGACCTTAGGCTCAGTTTGCCGCTGTGCCTCCCCCAGCCTTGCCAGCTGCTCTGGTGCCTTCCCCCAACCCATTTCACTCTGGTTCTTCTGGATCTTGGGGACTAAGCGGGCAGAGCTAACACTGCCTCTTCTGCCCCTTGGCCCAGGAACCGAGGTTCCAGTGGTTCGCCTGCTCCATGTTCTTGCAGTGAGGGACCTCACCCTGTGGTCACTCGGTCCACATGCTGTGGCTCTGTGGGTCTCTGCAGCAAACCTCATCTGCAGCCTTCCTAGGCAGGGGCTTGGGTTCTCTGTGAGTCCAGGTCATCCTCCTGCAGCAGCTGAGTCTGCTCCTGCTCCTGCTGCCGTGGGGTCAGGTCAACAGTTGGGAATTAGGCAAATTTGACCCCTCTTATTGGCTGCAGGGCTAATGGGCACTAAGTGGCTATTTTGCAGATGAGGAAGCAGCAATTAAGAAAGGCTAAGTAACTTTCCTGGGGTCACAGATTTGGATCCTTTGGCTCCAGATTCATGGTTTTCCTGCTTCATCAAATTGCCTCTGACAGACAGGTCCTCACAGGCAAGCATGCTTTCCCACTGGACGCAGGATCATCTTAGGATCACCTCCATCAGACACTACAGACTGCGTAGGGACAGAAGCTATGCAGTTCCCACTAGCCCGGGAGCCTGCAGAGGAAGGACCAGGGCCTCCCCATCAGACTAGGGAGTTACCCACAGGATCATTTCCCACCATCAGAATGGGCTCCCTCACTCGATGCAAGCTCCATGCCTCCTCCATCAGACCGCAAGTCGCTGGAATGTGACTGCCTTACATATGCTCACCACACCATACACCCAACCTCAGGACCTCTTGCTATGGCCCCTGCCTAGCTGTGCCCTGGACAGCACCAGCCCTGGGCCAGGGCAGAAATTACCAACAGACCACAAGCCCCAGGCACCCCCAGGTGTTAATTAGTGTTGCCTGCTCTCAAGTTTTCCCCCATTTATGCTAATCAGAAAGGTAAGAGGCGGATAATGAAGTGTTTGGTTTAATACTGTGTGCTAGGAGGGAAGAGGAATTCTAATTACTGGCTTCTAATTGGATGGATGGCCTGTTAATATCCTCTTGACAGCATGTCTAAGCTACCGCTGCCCACCTGTCTAGGCTCCGCTGTCCTGTCTGGCTATGTATAGCTATAGATAGCTATACTGCTATCTTAAACACCTGCCCAGCCTGTCCTTGTTGAGGGGTTATGCCAGTAGCCCTCTGCCCTGACATTTAGGACTCTGCGTGACCTTGCTTAAGCTCTGTCCCTCTCTGAGCCTCCTGTTCTTCAAAGGGAACGAAAAGGGGCTGTGTGTCAATGGAGGTTTGATAGAAAAGTGGGTCCTGAAGTTGGAGTATATATGCAGGAGGGGGTGCAGCCTGGAGAAGAGAAGGGGACACAGCTGGTCCCCTTCTGGGGGATCCGCCCTTCTGGGCTCAGCTTGGTTGACATACCCCAAGCAACCCCTGATCCCCAGACTCCTAGTCAGGGGCATTGTCCTGGGTTGAATGGCCTCTGTCCAGCCCCTACTGCCCTTGTCTGTCACCAAGACCATCCAAATCAGAGGTCCTCAGGGGCTGTTCTGTTTTGCTGCCCTGTGTCCTGGGCACTGGACAGCTCTAGAAACCTAGTATTCACTTTGCCCACTTATCCAAGGGTAAATTTCCAAGGAAAGTGGATAGGCCTGGTTCCAACTGGATTTCCTTACTGAGCATGCTCTCAGCCAGGGTGTGGTCTGCGTTTCTGAGCAGGTAGGCAAGAGGACTCTACGCAGAGGGTTGACGGACAGTGTAAGGCCTCTTCTTCCCTTTGGACATGTAGAACCTCTGTCTGTCTGTCTCTCTCTGTGCATGTGTGTCTCTCTCTTCCTGTGTCTCTCTGTCTCTTTCTATCTCTGCCTTTCTGTCTCTGTCGGTTTGTCTCTGACTGTCTGTCTGTTTCTCTCTGTGTCCCTCTGTCTGTCTGTCTGCCTGCCTACCTGCTCCCCCCCATCTGTAACGATGTTGGATGTTCTTTCTCTGTCTCTGCTGTGTTCCCCAGAGACAGAGGCTCTCTCTGAAACAGAAGCATTGGGCTAGGCAGGTAGGCAGCTGGCTGGTGAGCTCCCAGGATCCACTAGCCTCTTCTCAACAGCCCTGAGGTTACAGACTTGTGTGGCCACTCTCTCTTTACATGGGTGTGAGGATTTGAACACAAGTTTGTGCAACAAATGTTCTTTTTTTTTTTTTTTTGGTTTTTTCGAGACAGGGTTTCTCTGTGTAGCCCTGGCTGTCCTGGAACTCACTTTGTAGACCAAGTTGGCCTGAAACTCAGAAATCTGCCTGCCTCTGCCTCCCAAGTGCTGGAATTAAAGGCGTGCACCACTATGCCTGGCTGCAACAAACATTCTTACCCACTGAGCCATCTCCCTAGCCCTAAACATCCAAACCTGGACCAGGTCCAGGTCTCTCTGGGGGACACTCAGGAGTAATTTATGTGTCTTCTGGGAAGGGGGACCCAGGAGAAGAGGAAAGAGTCACTTTGTACCAGGAGTACCCAGATGCTCTTACAGAGTGTAATAAGGGTCAAAAGTCCTCAGCAGCCCCTAGAATAGATCCTTTCCCAGTGCTGTGGCCTTCTTAGCCTCAATGGGCATATCTGTAAAATGGGCAGAAGCTTCCCTCAGAGAGCTTCTTGGAGAGTCAGCGACAAAGGGTCCAGGTGATATTGGACCTGTCCCGTCATCATGGGATGAGATCTGAAGGGAACTACTGAAAGGAGGTTCAGTCTGTTTAGGTTTCTGGCTTTTAAACCAGAATTTGGCTCGTGACATCTGTCACAGTCCAATGAGCTGAGACAGAGTCGACTCTTTAAGCCATGCTTTATTCAGAGAAGACAGGGATCTGAGAAGACAGGGGATTAGCATCATAAAAATCTCCATCCCATCTCATCTCAGCTGCCAGGAGGCATAGGAAGAAAGGAGGTGGGGACAAAGGCTGTCAATCACTCTTCACTTAGGCTCACCCCCTCGCTGCTCTGGTGTTCTGCCGCTTTGCTGAGGCCACGTGTCTGGGCCTCTCCTTGTCTTCCCCACACTCAGCTAGGTTCAGGCATTTACTGAGGCTCATCAGACAGTGTCTGCCAGTATCGGCCTTGCCCCTTCTGGTGGTGTCTGGGCTGGGAGAGTTTAACCCACAATGAGCATGCCATCAACAGTGTGTGTGTACATGCTAAGTTATGATAACACAAGTGCAGGGATCCCATTCTACAATATGGAGGGCAGGAGTCTCTGTATAACACAGAATGCGAAAGAAGCCCTGTCCATCCCTTCTATCCCTGCTTGGCTTGTCCATCGTGGCATAGAAGGTCTGACAAAGCAGCTGGGGCTATGTCAGAGGCACCATCTGGTGGAGGCTGTTCCCATCTTGGACAGCCAGAAAGCAAAGAACGGAGGAGACTCCAGGGCCCGGTATCACTTTAAAAGGCCCCCGTGCCCACTTCCTCCAGCACAGGCCCTCTTAAATGTTTCGCAGCCTCCCCAATAGTCCCACCACCTAGGGACCAAGTGCTCAGAACTGGAGCCTTGGGGAGGACTTTGAAGATCTGAGCCACAAACCCAGGACTGCACTCAGCACAGAGGAGGGGGCACAGTTCAATGCTTACAAGAGGATATTGCTGTGAGACTCAAGGGCGGACTGGCTTTCTGGAGGGGACTGGTTCCCTGGGCAGGGTAGAAAGTGACTGTGGCTGGTGTTTCCCACACTGTGGCCACCAGGAAAGGATTGTGGATTGCTAGGAACAACCCTAGGACCTCTGATCCTACAGGGGTTTGGTTTTCTGGGCCTGAACTGGAGATATATAGATGGCTCCACTTTAGGAAGCCAGGGAAGGGGAGAAATGCTACCCACCCCACCCCCCACCACCTTCGCCTTCCATTCTTCACCTTTCATTCTTGTGGCTTCCATTTTCTACCAAGAATCTCCAAGGACTCACAGTGCCTGCTGGCTTTAGGAGGAAAAGGCAGCAGCCACAGAAGAACTACTGTATACAGCAACTACTACAGAGTGACCACTGTATGCAGCAAGTGCTATAGAGTGGCCACTGTATGCAGCAAGTGCTATACAGTGGCCACTGTATGCAGCAGGTGCTACAGAGTGGCCACTGACTACAGCAGGTGCTACAGAATGACCATGCTATGCAGCAAGTGCTATAGAGTGAGCACTGTATACAGTAAGTGCTACAGAGTGACCACTGTATGCAGCAAGTGCTATAGTGTGGCCACTGTATACAGCAGATGCTACTTGATGCATATCATCTCCAGAAGAGGAAACATGTGTCGCCATGGGAACAGTGGAGGGATGGACTATAGAGGATGCCTCTGTAGGACCCTCCCTCCACCTTTGCCCTCCTCTGGGTCTGTGACATCCGCTCTACTCCCCAAAGTGTCCTGAGGCCAAGAGGCCAGTTTACCTTCCTGTGAGACACTTCTTGGCTATATCAAGTACACTGGCTCACCCTGTCCCAAGGGCACAACAAAGGGACTAGAAAAGCCATGTGCCCAGTCTCAGAACCAAGAGAAGAGGGGGGTTGTTAGTACCAGAGCCTTAAAAGATAGGAGAGATTTGAAACAGCAAGGAAAAGTCAAACGGAAAGACGTCAGGCATCCGCTCATCAGTCTGCACTCACGGAGCCCGTGGGACAGCGCTGTAGAAGAGGCCAGCACCAGTCAAACATTTATTTGGATGGAACCGATGAAACAAACCCGGGCATGAGTCCCAGCTTCCCCTCTGTAGCTGTGTGACCCTGAGCCTGTCACTTAACTTCTCTGAGCCTCCTTTGACAGATTGCTCGCCTGCTGCCTAGAGGGCTTACTTTTGTGTGGCAGGGACAGCCCAAGGCCTGGGGTATATGCGGTCAGCATCCATTCTGTTCCTGTTCCTGGATGCAATAGCTAGCCGAGGCTATGAAAGAGTACTCAATTCCCAGGCTAGAACGAAGGGAGAGAAGTGGATACATGGAAGATTTTGAAGACAAGAGTGAGCTCCAGAGGAGTCTTTGGCTCCGGGAAGTACCGGCTGTGTTCTAGAAAGCCAGAGTTTGGTGGTGGTCTGTGGTGTGTCACTAGGGGGAGGCTTGGGGCCAGATGCAGAGTAAGTCAAAAATGCCCGTGCAGGATTCTTGAGTGGTGAGGCTAAGTAGGTCCCATTAGTCTGTTGTGGTTCCCAGTGGGCTGGAGCCAAGGTTGTAATGTGGGGTCAGATAGTGTGTGTGTGTTCCGCTCTGCTAGTTCCTAACTGCTGGCTCTGTACAAGTCGTCCATGCTTGTCTGAGCCACTTCCTTTGCTGCACAAGGGCGACCACTGTACCCACCTGGCAAGGTCACTGCAAAACCAGAGCCCAGCAAAGTACCAATGTGCACAGTAGGAGCTCAGGAAATTAGTGTTGATTTTGGTGCAATTGTTGGGGCCTCAGCTAGGGCAGCGGGCAGTGACCCAGGAGGGGTAAATGGGGTTGGAAGGCCAGTGAGGAGTGTGGTGTGCTTTGGGAGGGCACGTGAACCTGCCCATAAACCTTCCCTTCATGGCTCTGGGTGGGTGGAGTCTTCTGGGTGGCGTCAGGCCAGTTTGGGGTAGATCTTCCAGACCCAGGACCACCGTGTAGGTGTGTTTCAGGCAGCTGCCCTGGTTCCACAATAGTGGATGGAAAGGATCTGAGTCTGTGTGCTGCTCTCTCAGGATCTGGAGACCAAGCCAGCTGTCACTCAAATCGGGTCCAAACTCTGCTGATGTGCAGACTCAAAACAAGCAGAGACCTAGGAAAGGGAAGTCGGCCAGCTTCCTTCCGTAGGCCAACTTGGCACAGCCTAGAGTCATCTGAGAGGAGAGTCTCAGGTGAGAAAATCACCCAGACCAGGTTGACCTACGGACATGCCTGGAGGGCAGGCAGGCAGTGTCTAGACTGTTAATTGATTCAAGAGAGCCCAGCCCACCATGGGCAGCACCATTCCCTAGGCAGGTGGTCCTGGGCTCTTTAAGAAAACTAGCCATGCATAAGCCTGATGCAACGAGCCAGTAGATTTCTCCGGGGTCCCTGCTGTACCTCCTAGGCTGTGAGTGATTTAATGCTTCCTGGCAGAGCAAAGAGACCTTATTTTCAGTTCCTGGCCTGACTTCCCTCAGTGATGGGCTGTGACCTGGAAGGGAAAACCAGATAAACCTTATCCTCCCCAAGTTGCCTTTGGTCAGAGTGTTGTATCACAGCCATAGAAGGAAACCAGAACAGTGCCAATACAAGGCTGCCTACGGTCAAAGAGTGGTAGCGTTGGCACACTGCCGCTCACAAACAGTTACTGTGCCGTCTACAGGTGTGGAAACTGAGGCACAGATGAAGCTAGGAACCTGCCTAAAATCTTAGTACTAAGTCTCAGGCTTGAACCCAGGCCCAGAAGAAACTGCTCCGGTCTGGATGAGTGGCCCCCGAAACCTCCAAGGCTTGGTCTCTGGATAGGGCTCTGTGGGGAGGTGGAGCAGCCTTTAAAGGTTCTGTGAAAAAAAATGGAGGGAACCTTTAGAACCCCAATCTCTTCCTCTTGCTCCTGTTTTTCCCACTATGTCACCCCGTGGGTTGATATTTATCCTGTGTATGAGCAACTTTTCCTATGCAAATGCGACATTTGAGTTTCTCCGTGGGGGAATTGATTTCCTAGTCTTTGACTGTGTTTCATGGTTAGCACCTTTTTCTTATTTGTTTCCAGGAACTCTTTATATAGTCAGGATATTTATGGTAATAGGGATCTGTATCAGTTTCCAGGAATGCCATAACAAAACACCACAAGCCAGGCAGTTTGAAAAGAAAAAAAAAGAAAAGCCAGAAATGAATTTCTTTCCCAGATCTGGAGGTTGGAAGTCCAGGAAAAAGGTGTGGGGCATGACTTTGTTTCCCCCCTCAGTTGCTGGTAGATAGCCACTTTGGTGGTAGGTGGCCAGTTTTGTGGTAGGGGGCCACTTTTGTACTACATCTGCCAGCGTTTGCTGTTATGTGTGTTCACATTTTCTCCACACTGTAGGAGCAACCATCCATCGGATTTGAGCCAGTGTTACTAGCTTCATTTCCCTTACTTCCTTGTTAAGTGTTTGTCTCCCAGTGCAGTCACCTTCTGGGGTCCTGGAGGATATCAGGGCTTCAATATGCGGGTTTAGGATCACCAATCAGCCCATGCCAGAGCCCCGAATGTTTCTATTTTCTCTTTTGTGTCTGTGTATTTCATTGCACAGAGCAGCTTTCTTAGATCCCTGAACTGGAATGCCCGGGTTGCATTGCTCCTCCCACCCCACAAACCCCCCAGTCTGTCTTCTAAAACCATGGAGCCCAGGGGAAAGGATGTAGCAGGGGGCTCTGAAGCGCCTTTGACCTGAAGGCGCCAGCGACAGGCAGACCAGCGACCTTGGGCATCACTCTGCCCCATCAGCGTCTCAGAGTCTCTCTAAATGAGCTAAAGATAGCCAGCGGCGGGGCTGGAGGACATGGTGAGGTGATGTCTGCCCAGTGTGTGGCTCCCAGCCTGCTGCATGGGCGGGGCTCTCGGGCGGTGGCTACTGGAGTCCTGATGAATAGAAGCTGGCGTTTATCAAGCACCTGTCGTACAGAGGGAGTCGGGTCATGATACCCTAGTTGTCTGTAGAAAGAATGAATAAGCAAATGTAGCCTGAAGTCCTCGTGTGTACTCACTGGGGACTAATGGCCAATCAAGGGCTCCCTGGAGGACACCATGCTGGCAGGGAGACAGTGCAATTTGGCACAGGTGGCATCGAGCCAAGACGGAGTGGAGGAAGCCCAGAGTCGCTGTCATGTGGTGGGGACAGATCCAGGATAGCTCTAGGAGATGACAGGAGAGAAAGGAGCTTGGTGGCTTTGCCTGGTATCCTCTGAGTCTTGCTGACACCCACATACTGGGTGACACCCACATCACTGGCCTGGCTGTACAGAGTCAGGGGACAGACAGGACGCTGGAAAGAGTTCAGGCAAGAAACAAGAGGAGAGCCTGCTAGAACTGTCTGTGGCAGAGCGAAGGAAGGTGGTTCCTGTCTGCCCACTGGCCTGTCAGGCATAGTGTTCCCTAAAGCAAACCCAGACCTCATGGCTCACCTGCTGGGTCCCTCAGGGAAAGGCCCAGCCTCATGGTCTGCAGGGCACAGGTCGCCGTATTTCTGCCTTCCCTGCTGACCCAGCAGAGCTTACACTGTCCGCCATAGCAAGAGAAAAAAAATGCATGATGGGGGTTCACATGCCCCAAGGGGAAACCACAAAATGTACAGCTGATTTCCATGGACCTCCCAGGCCAGTTCTTCTATGGGACCCTTGTATTTCTCCCTGTCTCCACTAGGACACAAATCCCTCACCCAAGAAGATGTGTGTCAACGTGCGTATAACGATTGTGCATGTGTGCAAGTGTGCATGTGTGCTAGTGAGCTTGATGCTGGAAGTCTTCCTCTATCACTTTCCAACTTACGTTTTGAGACCAGGTCTGACATTGAACCTAGAACTCACACCGATTTGGTTACACTCGGCTCAGCAGCCATTGAGATCCAGGGACCCACCTGTCTCCCTAGAGCTATGGCCATGGGCTTTGCAACCACACCCACTATACCCCCTAGGGTCCTCATGCTTGCCTAGCAAGTCTGCCACTGATGAAGCCAGCTCCCCAGCCTCCTCCTGGAGGGCTATTTTTAGTATTGGCCTTTATGGGTCTTTGTGGGTTGGTGGAAGGAGACGGCTGGCTTAGTATCACGGTCCGGATGCTTCCAGACTGAGACGGGTTCCTCCTGTCGCCTTGGCATGCATGTGGGTATCCAGAACTGTAAAAACAAAGCAAATGGTTAACCTCTGGGGAGGGTCTCGGCCACTGCTAACAATCACCCTTCATATCCCTCCACGGCCGGAGGAGACCACGAGGCCGTTAACTCACCTATAATAACCCTTAAACATTGTCATTAACTCGCCTCTCATTCCCGCAAACTGCCCAGGAAGGCTCTCGGTGTGATCGATGGCTGCTCTTAAGCCAGTACTCAGCGGCTCACGCACTCGGCCGGAAAACCTGTGGGCAGCGTTGCATAAGTAGACCAACAGCAGCATGGAAGTGTGGTTCAGCTTCTACCCTGGTCTGCTTTCAGGACTGCCATCTCTGAGACAACAGGCACTGAGAGTGGGACCTCTGGGTCCCCAGATGTCACTGTATCTGATGACTGTAGGACAGCCAGAGGCCTGAACTCCAGTCAGTTCCCCGTCCTTCATCCCCCAAGGGCATGAGGATTGAAGGTGGGCTGGGGAAAGAGTGACCACCTGCCGGGGTCACATGTGAGGTGCTGGACCCTCTTCTGGACATCACAGCGCATCCTTGGATTTCTATCATGCTGAAGGTCTGTCCATTCACAGACGGGAGCCTCCAGGCCAGGCCTCTGGGCCCCATCTTGTTACAGGCTAGTGTTCCCTGATGCTGCTGTTTCCCGTAGAAACCCAGGCTCTGGGCTGGCTGTGGCATAGATGGTGCTGGTAGTTATGAGCGCAGGATGGAGAGGAGAACCGGGAAGGGAGCTGAGCGGTTGATTGGCTCGCTGGCTTGTGGTCAAGGGCACGGTGCTCACCCAGAAGCTGCACACACATCTAGGCTGCACTTGGCAATGGACAGTGTTAATATTTAATGAGCCGCGGTGGCAGCGGACAACTAGTGTTTGCTCAGCAATTCACTCTCCCTCCTCCCTGGAGGCTGAGGATATGTGAAGGAGCACAGTGGCCTGTGGAGGAGGCTCTGGGCTGAGGTCCCCTCCGGTAGGGCTCTCAGCATCCTGTCTGTGGGGCAGCTGTGTTAGCCTGACATGAGTCACTGGCCAGACCCTATGCAGAGTACAGTCTCTGCTCAGGGACCACCGGCTTCAGTGTCCACTGACACAAGTGCTTCCTGTGTACCAAGGACTAAGTAGCCAGTGTTCTCGATGGCTGAGAAACAGAACTAGAGAAAGGAAGTAGTATCTATGCCTGCCATCCTGGCACTAAGGAGGCTGAGGCAGGAGGTTGTCTGCAAGTGTAAGCCAGCATGGACTGCGGAGTGAAACCCTGTCTCAGAATACAATAAAGCACCTGTGGTTCCTTGGTTGGAGTGCTCACGGAGCATTGTGAGACCCTGGGTTCGATTCCCCAGCACTGCATAAACAGAATATGGCGGGCACACTTGTGATCCTAGCACTGGAGAGGTGGAGACAAGAGGTTAGAGCCATCCTCAGCTGCATAGTGAGTCGGAGGCCACTTTAGCTCTATGAGACCGTGTCTCAAAAGTAACTGGTCAGATGCAAGAGGTGCCGATGGTCATGGTCCGTGTGGGGTGTGCCTGGTGGAAATAGTCCACTGTGTGTTGGGTGGGAATAATTCTCCAAGTCGGAGTTCCAGACAGAAAGAGGGGATTTGTAGCTGGTGATCCAGGTACCGAAGCGTTTGGGGTACACAGTCAGACCTGCAAGTGTGGGGATTGCGGGTGCCGGAGAGGGGTAGTATAGGAGCCCCAGCAGGCAGCTGCCCCACTAGTGGCTGTAACTATGAAGGATCCTAGGACTGGGTGAGATACGGCCCTGGGGGTCCTGTCTCAGGCCACAGGAGAGGAGACCCTGAGGGACAGTGGAGCCTGGGGCCTGATCCAGTTGAGGGACCAGGTGATATCATCTCAAAGGGGACCTGGTTATGGGTAGAGCTTCTCTCATTTGGGACAAGGCAGATCTGTGGCCCCCACAAAGCACACTTGAACTCCCGCTGACTAGCTACAAATGACTCATTTGGGGTGGTGTCAAAGACACAGATGTCTGAATCTCAAACCGCAAAGAGGATCAGTCGGTACAAAATGCCTACTATGGGGACCTGAGGGACAGATCTTGCAGAGGACTCGGGTTCAGTTCCCAGCACCCACACAGGGCGGGCTCATCACGCCACCCCCATCTCCACCCCATGGTAAATGTCAGAGGCAGTGTTTGAACCCACGCTGCCTGGTTCCAGAGCCCGTACTTTCTGTAGCTACGATGCCAGTCCTTCTGAAAGGTGGGGCAATCTTGTTGGTGGTCTCAGTGTAACCTTCCCTCTATCCGCGGTTCTCAGAGATGCAGATTCAGAGCTCCTTGGTCAGCCTGTGTTCATGGGTTCAGAGAACAGGTTGGTCAGAGCAAGTCAGGACCATCAGGAAGGACTTCCTTCTGTGAGGAAAGAGTTAGACTCCACAGAGAGCGCGCCCAGCCCCAGGACGCCCACTCCCCACTGTGATTGGTCAAAGGCTAAGTCATCTCTCCTTTCCTTTGTCAGTGATTGGTTGCAGCATGAGCCTGGGACATAGTTCTAACCAATGGCAGGAGTTCTGCTAGGGCAACACCTGGGGCGGAAACACTCCCTCTTTGGAAGGAGTTTTATCTGCTGTGTCCAAATGATGACTGGAACTACGTCAGGTATCTTGCAGCTATGAGGTGAACAAGCAGAGAGGAAGGCAAGAAAGTGAGAGACAAGACCTGGACCTTGAGGGGGGCCTGAGCTACTGAATAAATCAGTCTTAGCATTTCCCAAAGTGCCGATGTAAGGTAATTTGCAGCATCGTTTAAGTCATTGTCAAGCCCCTGTTGGGGTTTTCTGTTACCTGAACTAGAAGTAGCTACCGTACACCTTGCGTTAATTAAAGTTTATTAAGCATCGATTAGTCCTGGAGAGAGTCGAGTACGTATTTCACCTCCCAGCAGCCCAGCACAGGGAGGACCTGACTTGTCTCTGTCAGTCAGTCTGTGCCGCCGTCACCAAGCACTGCAGCCTGGGTCTCAGCCATGGGAGTCTGGAAGTCTGAGATGAGAGTGTGGCAGGGTCGTTTCTGTGATTTTGTCCTTGTGGAGTGTAGGTGTGTGTAGGGGTTGAGTCAGGCAGGCAAATAGACAGGCAGGCAGGCAGACAGACAGAAAGACAGAGAGGGGCAGGAAGAGAGAAATGGAGAGGAAGGGAGAATTGTGGCTCTGCTCATAAGAGCACCAACGCTATCAAGTTGGGCCCCACCCTCATGCTCTCCTTAATGCCCTGATTTCAGATGTGGCCCCTCTGGGGGACTGGAACTTTAGTGTATGGATCTAGGGGGACACACTGAGAAGGGATGTGACTTCTGCAAAGACCAGCTTGCCGGGAGACTGAGCTGAGATGTCAGGACCAGTCTGATTATTCCAGTCACCCTGTGTGTGACAAGTTGTGTGTGTGTGTGTGTGTGTGTGTGTGTGTGTGTGTGTGTGTGTGTGTGTACATTCATCCTTTTCCTTTATTCTAGCAATAACAGCAAGAGAATCTGCCTCAAACATGGTGGAAGGTAGACCTCCAGGTGAGGTGCTCCTCCAGTCTCCGTGTGTGTGCCCTGACGCATTCACCTGCACTCACACACATGCACACATGTATCATACACATAGAGAGATCTTTAAAGACGTGGAATATAGTACACCCCACAGCCTTTGGGGTAATCTTTGCCTTTGACTGTGCTTTCAGGCCCAGGTGGCTACGAGTCGCTTCTGTCTCAAAAGTGAGCTTTTTCTAGAATTTCTTTTTTTTTTTAAGATTTATTTATTATTATATCTAAGTACACTGTAGCTGTCTTTTAGATACACCAGAAGAGGGCGTCAGATCTCATTACGGATGGTTGTGAGCCATCATGTGGTTGCTGGGATTTGAACTCAGGACCTTCGGAAGAGCAATCGGTGCTCTTAACCACTGAGCCATCTCTCCAGCCCCCATTTCTAGAATTTCTATAGAACCAAGCAAGCTTCGTCTTGGAGGACATGGCTTATTCCTCTTAGTTTAATGCATTCCCGATTCAGCCCTGTGTAGACACAGATATGTAAACCCCCAGCCCCTACCGTGACACTAGGTCAGACAGTGGCTTATCCTAACGTGACCTGCTGCCGTGTTTGTTGCTCTCTGCATCCGGTTTCCTCTCTGCAAGAGTCACTCACTATCTGTGCTGCTCGCCAGAGGTGACACATGGCTCCTACTCCAAATAGCTCGGGTCCCTTGGTGTCACCAGAGAGTCCGAGGCTCGAGCCCTGTAGGACTCCACTCGGTCTTCGCAGCCGGTGCTTAGCGTCTTCACAGATGGACAGTTAGTCCTCTTCCTATCTAGTCTCAAACCTTCATGCTTCATTACCGCCCTCCCTGCCGCTGCGGAGGATGTGGGGGCTTTGAAGTGGGAAATGTCTGCGTTTGAGAGAGCATGCCTGGCCGTGCATTCCTCCCCACACGCCTGCCTTGCTGTCTGTAAAAGGCTGCTTAAGGGTCGCCTCCACTTCCTCTAACTTCACAGAGTTCACTTCCTGGTCTGGTCCACTCTTGCATCTGCCTGGAGGAGATCCTTTGCTGGCAAAGCCATCCAGCCCCCTTGGTGCTGCCTTCTCCCCCAGGGAGGAAGGATGACTCCCATCCGCCTCGCACTGGGCTGTGTTTTCCTTCTGGTTCCTGCAGAGGTAGCTGTCTGCGGTACACTATGTCCTGCAACGTCCAGACCTTCGTGATGGTTACTAGGTTTGTCCCCACATCAGCCAGATGTCCACGAATCTTTGCTGAGGGTGGGGCAGCCTCTGCAGGACCTGCCCTTGGCCAGTGGGAACCCATATAGAGTATTGGTTCTGTGAGGCTCAGCCTCAAGCCAGGTAAGGTGAGGGTAGCTCATTTCTTTGTAGCACAAAGCAAGTATGAAAAGTGATACCTGAGACCTACATCAGGCAGAGTACACTGGGATCCTTCTACTGATGTGAGGACAGCATGTGAAAGGCGTGTATCTTAGTCAGGGTTTCTATTCCTGCACAAAAACCCATGAGCAAGAAGCAGGTTGGTGGGGGGTGGGGGGGGGAGAGTTTATTCAGCTTACACTTCTACATTGCTGCTCATCACCAAAGGAAGTCAGGACAGGAACTCACACAGGGCAGGAACCTGGAATCAGAAGCTGATGCAGAGGCCATGGAGGGGTGCTGCTTGCTGGCTTGCTTCCCCTGGCTTGCTCAGCTTGCTTTCTTATAGAACCCAATACTACCAGCCCAGGAATGGCACCACTCACAATGGACCCTTCCCGCTTGATCACTAATTGAGAAAATGCCTTACAGCTGGATCTCATGGAGGCATTTCCTCAAGGGAGGCTCCTTTCTCTGTGATAACTCCAGCTTGTGTCAAGTTGACACACAAAACCAACCAGTACAGCATGTAAGAGTCTCTCTGTTCTGCCAACACTGCCCCAGGACAGCCATCTTGCTTTGTGAAGAACTCTGACCTTGTCTCTCCTTCCAAGGGTGAGAGGAGGTCCAGGCCCAACAAGGTCCCCAAGGAGAGAGTGTCCTAAGTCACCGCTAATCATAAACATAAAAGGGAGCTCCACCGTCACCTCTGAAGCCAATGGGACTCCAGGGGCCACTAGACGGACATCTGCATTGGCCACGATGTCTCTGGTCACACCCAGGGTTTATAGAGCACTGTGGGCCTTGGCCTCCATTGTCCCGTGACTTTTCCAAGGTTGGCAGTTGTATGTTAGTTTTAACTGTCAACTTGACGCATCCTACAAACACTTGGGAAGACAGTCCTAATGAGAATTCCCTCAGTCACATGGCCATGTCTGGGGAGACTGTCTTCAGTACCTTAACTAATGTGGGAAGGTCCAGTCTGAAGGAAGGTAGTACCTTGCCCTGGTTGGGCCCTGGACTGTGTAAGAGTAGAGGAAGGCAGCTGAGGTAAACACGCAAGCCTCCATTCTTCCTGCTCCTGACTGGGACTGGGAAGGGACCAGCTGTTTCACACTCTTGCCTTGACCCCCCTCCCCCCCAAAATGAAGAATTACAACCTTGAATTGTGAGCAGAAATGAACCCTCTGTCCTCTAAGCTGCTTTTCTGGTAAGGTATTTTGTCCTAGAAACAGGAAGGACGTAGGGTGTCCACGGTGTTTCTTCTCGTTAGCAGGGGTGTAAGTGGAGTGGCGTGGTCACTCACCAAGTCTGTGCTGTGATTGTGATTGTCTCAGTGATGTCCACTGACGCAGCTGTTCTGGGAACACATGTTGCTTGATCCTGGAAGCTTATGGCTGAACTTTAGGGATAGCCCTCCCCACATCCCCACTAAACAAATGATCTCAGACTCTGGTGGACTGGAGGACCAGAGTCAGAAGTAACTCAGTGATAGATGCTCTCCAGAAACCCCTTGGCTGATCTGCAGCTGGGCCTTGGGGTTTAGTCTCAGAGAAGTCCATGAGGAGTCCTCACAGGGACCCCAAATGGCTTATAAGCGCCAAGAGGTCCTCACATGTCCACAGGACACAGATCACTTGCTTCCTTGACACATGACCTTGTGGGGTTTCCCAGCCTTCCCTGGTCCCTTGATTCACACCTTCAAATGTACTTAGTGACGACAGGCCTGCACCTCATTTGTTCCTGCCACACCATGAATGATGGATGACTTCCCACTCTGCTTAGGCAGGCAGAACCCTTGATAGCCAGGGTGAGTGGGCCAGCAGGAGCCACGGTCACTTTGGAAAATGACAGCTGGTAAGCTGCTGGGGGTGGGCTGAGGAGCCCCCAAAGTCAGGGTGTGGATCTAGAGGGACAAGGGTCATAAAGGCCAAGAAGTCCCCCCTGCAGCCACTGACAGCCACCAACCAGTGACTGTAGCTGCTGAGGAGAAAGAGCCATGGGCAGCATCTTGGCTTTATCAAGCTCTGTCATGGCCTGGGTTTCAATCAGGCTAGTGAGCTATGACCTTGAAGTGTGAGGTTGTGGGAAAGGAAAGAGAAGAGAGGAGGGAGAGAAGGAAGGAGGGAGGGAGAAAGAGAGAAACATGTGCGCACGCACACACTCATGCACACAGGCACTGAACACCTACTATGTGCAAGGCCACAAGGTTGCTCCTCCCTCTCTAGAGGCAGCTCCAGTGTCAGCCCAGAGATGCACAGGACTGGCTGGACCCTCTTGGCTGATCTGCACTTTCTCCACTTATACCAGAGCAAATAGAAGCCCTGACACATGGACCAAGATTTCAGCTGAGTACCTGCCTTGCCCCCACCCCCACCCCACCGGTCCCCACACTCTTATAAGCTTCTGCTGAAGGACTTGACCACTTTCCTTAACGTCCCTCATCTGGGCTCAGGGGAATTAGGAATGCTTCCTGAGGCTCACATGACATTTGCAGAGAACACAGCCAGGTGCAGGTTGGCACTCTGGGATCTGAGACAGGTGGATTGAGAGTTCAAGGTTAGTCTGAGCTAAGGGGAGGGAGGGGCTGAGGGAGGAGCCTCTTCCTGTTGCTCTTCCTCTTCCGTCCTCCCTGTGACCTCAGCTCCTTTGATGATACTCTGGGGTCACCTCTTGTATCTTCCCTTATCCTCTACCCTGGAGCTTTGGCCCTCGAAGTGACAGGTGTATCGGGGCCCTGGCGCAGCTGGAGCAGTGGGCTCTAAGCTCAGGGGATGCCTGTCCCCGCCTCCTTCTCTTTGAGGCTCAGAGGGCATAAGTTAGATAACCATGACACCTGTTTTAAATTAGCCTTCAGAAGCCTCCGACAGCTGAGAAATTATTTAACAGGGAAAGAATTGAGTACATGAATAAATATTAATATTAAATCACAGCGTCTCTCGATTTGAGGGGAAAGGAGGGGGGGGGGCCTCAGCAAGAAACAGGCAGCCTCGGAGGAGAGATGCTGCTGAGCGTATAGTCTGAGGACAGCTCATCGGTCACCCAGTTCTGTCAGAGCCGCACAGAGACTCCATCTGTCAAGGAGGCCGGCAGGTGGCAGAGGTGACTTCTGAGAGCCTTGTGATGGCTCAACAGGTATCTAGTCTGAGCTCTAGCCTCAGCCTCAGGCTGTGGCAGAGGGTGGAGGAGGAGAGACAGTGCCTGTCAGGGGATGGTTTCCCATCCCAGAGCTCAGAGAGGAGCGGCTGCCTGCCATGGCCTCTGTGGCGCTTCCCTATGTAACAGGGCTGGTGTGTATGTTCAACGAGTGCTTTGTGAAGACAGAAGTGAGCCAGGCAGAGACCTAATTATCTGCCTACAGGTACATGGACTAAGCCAGCCTTCCAAGGGAAACATAATAGAAACCATTCTCCTGGAAGCTGCTGGAGGCATGTTCCCGGTCCGTCTGGGTGGCTGATGCCACATGGAGGGAAGTGGAGTTAGGCTGTCCTGGAGTGGGAGGACCAGGACAGGCCATGTACCTCAGGGCTGGGAGCACAAGGAAGCTGGTCCTACCTTTCATGCCCACATCACAAATCAATACTAAGCCACAGTCAGTTACTATAAATAACAAAATACTAAGCATGAGTTATGCACTCTGCTTTGACAGGCGGGCAGAGGGGTCCTCGGGGCTTCTGGAAACCACCCAGCATCCCCAAGACTCAAGGTCCTGATGTCTGACCCCCTTCTCCTGTGACCCATTCAGACACATGTTCCTGTGACTGAATACTTCACAGGGACAGACGGTGTGTGTGGGGGGGGAGATTTAATTTGCAAATGGCTTCGAGGGGTTCAGTCCACGGCCACTTGGTTCTATGTCTCTGGGTCCCTGGTGAAGCTGAGCTCCACAGTGGTAGAAGTGGGTGAGAAGGAAGCTGTTCACAGCATGGTGGATCAGAGAGGAAGGAGAACATCAGAGACTGGGAACAACCCTCAAATGTACCCCACCTCACCACCACTGACACACTTCCTCCAGCAAGACTCCACCTCCCCAAGTTTCCAGACACACCACCCGCCTCAAGACAGTTTTACCAGCTATGGACAGAGTATCAGCCTGTGAGCTCATGACAGGCATTGCACATTCAAGCCATAGGGTCTGGAACCCTCTTCTGGTACAGCACCTGGCTCCCTCGTCCCCCAAGGACCTCTCCCTTCCATGTGCCCACCCCAGTGACATCCTTAAGTGTTGGGAGCATTAAATGAAATAGTGTTTTGGTCTCTAGGGACCAGCAGTGTCCTGTCTTCCAGTCCCAGACCCTTCCTGCTATGGATACTGGCTCGTCCCAGCACATCCTGGAAAGAGGCAGACTGCCAGCCCCTTCTCTCTATACCAAGTGTTCAAAGATGGCGGGTGTTGGTGGTTCAGAGGGGACCTTCTCTAGGGATCTTACCTTATTCCCATCTCCACAGAGTGTACCTTTGACCCCCATGGGGCAGTGGGGTCCCTGGACCTAGGCACTCGTGGGCCCTTTAAGTTCAAGCTTCTACCTCACTGGAACAAACAACTCTCATGCAGTCACACACTGAGTGAGGCTGAGGCTGTGCCAGCTATGTCTGGTGAGTTCTGCTAGAATAGAAGAAAGTGGACTCAGAGAATGAATATATATATATTTACATTCCAAAGCTGAACTCAGAGAAGGGTCTGTGCATTTCTGTTCTTGTGCTCATGGGGATTGAGTCTTCTGTTTGTTGAAGCAAAATCTAGAGTGCTTGACAAATAAATCATATTGACCAGAAAGTGGGAACTCCCCAATTTCTGCAATGTGTCTCTTAAGGGTCATCTCCTTCTGCTCTTCCTTAGTCCTGTGTGTCCCATAGAGCCTGTACTACACCGATATCTGGGACTTCTTCTCTTCAGTGACTCCTGAGTCTCAAATGAACATCTACTTATACTTTCTCAGTCATCACTGATGGGTGGGTGGATAGGTCAGAGGATAGATAGGGTAGAAAGGAAGAGGGATGAATTAATGGGAGGATAGATGAGACGGATGGAATGGATATGAGGATGGACAGATGGACAGTTAGATGGATGGATGGATTGTGGATAAATTGAAAGATTGATGGATGGGAAGATGAATGGATGGAAAGATGAATCAGTGATTGAGTGTATGAATGGATAGATGGATTAGAAGATGGATATCTAATCTATTGATGAATGGGTGGATAATGGATAGACCCAAGAGAGGATAGATGGAAGCATAAATAAATAAATGAATGGAAGGATGAATAGATAGATGGGTGGATGGATGAAAGCATGGATGGATGAATGAATGGTGGATGGATGGGTGGGTGAGAGGATTGATAGATAGTGAATTGATGAATTACAGATGAATGGGTGATGGGTGGATAAAGACATAGATAAAGGATAGATAGATAGATAGATAGATAGATAGATAGATAGATAGATAGATAGATGAGTGGGTAGGAGGATGTATGTTAGGTAGAAGAGTAGATGGATGAATGAATGAGAAGATGGTTGGATAAGTGGATGGATAAATGGAAGTATGGATGGATTGATATCTGGGCCACTGATTGATGGCTAGATGAATGGGGAAAGATGAATGAATGATGGATGGGTGGGTGGGTGGATGGTTGGACATATGGATGGATGAATAGGTGGATGGATGGATGAATGCATGCATGGATGCATGGGTAGATGGTGGTGGATGGGTAGATTGATGGATGTGCTGATGGATGGAAGAATGGTGGATGTGTGGATGGTGGATGGATGGATAGATGGATGGATGGATGGATGGATGGATGGATGGATGGATGGATGGCGAATAGATGTCATACACAACTCACTCTTAAGCTCTGTTAGCTCATGAATGGGGCATTCAGTAAAAACTAAGCTACCTGGCTCTGCCGCTCTCCTGGCTCAGAAAATCAGCTCTATATAATGGAATAAAGTATTGAGACTTCAGCCCATGGACTTTAAAACACCATTTTGCTCTCAGATCTGGGATCTGTCCCCTTCCCACTCACAGTGTGGAACCTGCAGGCGAGGCGGCCCAAGACTGTGAACCGCAAAACTTTTTGTAGATGGTGTCTCAGTGTAGCTGGCAAAAAATAGATGCATGCACACAAGATATATGACAGTCAAAAATGTTATAGGAACACGGAGGAGTCAGCTGGCCACCAGGACTGACGGGAGCGAGGTCAGAGTTAAGCTGGAATGCTGCCAGTGTGGTAAGAGTCACAGTTGCCATCGTGACTGCCAGGTCTAAAACTCAGCAGCTAAAAACACATTCACGTAAGCAGTGGTAACAGTGGCAACGCAAGCACCTGGGAGGCAGAGACAGGTGGATCTCTGGGAGTTCTAGTCTACAGGATGAGTTCCAGGACAGCCAAGGCTACACTGTGAAACTCTGTCTCAAAAAAATCAAATAAAACCAAAACAAAAAAACTCCACAAACTCATACATTCTTAGGGCTGGGCTGATGTCAGGTGGACGTGGGTACCTGAAGCTGGGCTTCGCTGGGTTGTCTGAACTGTGGGTTCAGTTGCCTAAGTTCAAGATTGCAGGTTGAGCTGTGTATCCACTCTGGGTCTGCAAGTCGATGACGGTCCTCTCAGAAGAAAGTAGAAGGATGCCACATTGCTAAGCATATTTGAACCATGTCCTTGCCCCTGTCATCCCATTGACTAAGCAAGTGACATGACCGAGCCCCACCTTGATGAGCTGGGCAAAGGAAAGAGGGGGCGAGTGAGGATTTATTGACCAAGGGTCCAGGCAGTCACATGGTGACTCAGGATTAGGATCAAGGGTACACCGTTCTCACCAGCTATGTTACGTTGGATAGAGAATTCCCCCTGAGTGGGCTTCACTCTCCCATTTCAGAGTCAGACATCACTGACCACGGTCTATCCAGTTGTGTGATCCCTGTGAGCCTCAAGCTGTACATCCACTGAGCACCTGCGGTCTGATCTCATGATCTCACCCTTGCCATTGTTTCTGGCCCTCGCTCACCTTCCTTTCCCCATGCCGAGCTTCTCCCTCTATCCCAGCCCCCATCCCCAGGGTCTCTATTCTCTTCAAATATTGGGAAATGTCCCCGAGGTCCCTGATCTCGGTCACGGTTAAGCCCAGCCTGGGAGATTTGCTTGCTTTAATCTTTCCACGTAAATTAATCCTGCGAAACCTTTCATCATTCTCTACCAGTGAGACTCTGATGAGACGCATGTTGGGGCTCCCACTGTCCCCAGCTGCTAACAGGCTGTCACACTGATGGGGGGGTGCTTCTTATCTTAAGAAGAGAGTGTACCCAGAGATCAGAAGTTCTGAGCCTCAGGGGCCGACACCCATACATCTGTCCAAGCCTCGGTATGTGGGTGTAGGGTGGTGTGTGGTGGGGAGGTCCCTACACCCATGTTTTTCTTGAAGTTAGAAACAGGGCTACAGAAACACCCCTTCCCCCAGCCAGTTCATCTGTGACCAGTTGGCCACCTTCTATCCCTGTGTGGAACGCATGCCAAGTTTCTTTCCTCGACATATGGGAGCTCTTTATAGCAATGATCTCAACCTTCCTGACGCTGCGACTCCAGAGCTGCTCATGCATTGGTGACCCCCCAACCATGAAATTATTTTCGTTGCTGCTTCGTAACTGTAATTTTGCAACTGATATGAATCGTGATGTAAACATCTGATATGCAGAATATCTGATACACCGGATATCTTACGTGTGACCCTCATGAAGGGGTGGTTCCAGCCCAAGGGGTTGAGACCCCCCAGGTTGCTGCCTTGTAGTCTTCTTGAGAGGCTGGACAAAGCAGTAGTGCCTCTTTGTACATAGACTATGGGTTCAAATCTCAGGCAGAGCACTTGGTGCATGGGTAAATGACCCTATGTGGTCACCTGTAAAATAGGGTGCTATGTCTAAGACTGTTTGGCTCAGAATCGGCTTAGGGAAGGTGACATGGTTGTGGGAAGGACACAAAGGGAGAGGGGTCAGATAAGTATGTTCCACAGTGAGTGACTGAGTGATGGGGAAATGGATTGTAGTCTCTCTCTCTCTCTCTCTTTCCCTCCTCCCTTCCCTTCCTCCTTCTCCCCCTTTCCCTCCTTGCTTCCCACGTCTCTCTCTGTGCCCAGTTTCCCTCCAGAGCCCCTGAGAACTGTCAGACCCCATCCGGGCTTCTCTCTTAAATGTCTACAGAGGCCCCACCCCACCCCGTTTCTCCTTTTCCGTCTTCGGAGGTTCATTCCCCTGCAGCAGCTGATGGTGAGACCTTTACAAAATGTCCCATGGTCCTTCCTCAGTCTTTAGTGGACTTTCCTATTTATAGAACAAGGTCCACAGTCCACAGAAAGCCCAGGTGGCACCCTACTTTACAGACAGGGAAAGTAAAGTCAGCTGAGAAACCCTAGCCCCAGAGCCTAGCTTACGCCCCTGTCCACCTCCATGGCTTTCTGCTGACTCCAGCCGTGCCAAACTCCCAGCCTCCCTGTGCTCACAGGCTCCAGCCAGTCTCAGAGTCTCCCTCATGCTGTCTTGCTTCCTTGGGCTTTTCTGTCTCCTCTCATGGTCTATTCACCTCTGGGTGACATCAACTGGTCCTTCAAACCACCATTCCCACAATTGCTGAGTGAGCATCTTAGAGTCCTGGGGCCCATTGTCTTCCTTCCATGACCCCTCTGAGACCTTCGGCTTCACATCTGCTTCTTGAGCAAAACCACACAGTCAGCTCTGGGGCCCACTCAATTGCCACAGCCCAGCAGTACAGAGGGCCGACACTGCATCCCCACAGTTCATAGCTCTGGAGGGCCAAGTTCACGGTCAGGCACCTGCAGTTCAGCTCTTGATGAAGACCCTTTCTCGACTCTGTGTCCTCACACGGAGAGATTGATGGTAGGGAGGGCTCTAGGCTTCCTTACAGGCATGCTGATTCTACCACAGAGACCCATCTCCACGATTCCACCTCCTCAAGACCTCACCTCCAAATCCCCTCATGCTGGGGGCTAGGGATTTGATGAATAAAATCTGGGACGGCACATTCCGTTGCTAGCAGGCAGATCATCCTGGATCGCTAGTTCCCAGCTCAGTTTCTTGGCACTAAGAAAACATGAGAGACATTTGCTGATTGAACAAATGATCGAATGAAAGAGAGCGAAGAGGGTAAAACGGCATGCTGGGGAAATGGCTCACAGCCCTTGCAGAAGACCTTAGTTCAAATCCCAAGTCCCACACTAAGCAGGTCCCACATGTGTGTAGGCACATGCACATAAGCACAGAAATCAATTTTTTTTAAAGTAAAATAATTGGAAAAGATAATAGTCCTTTTGGATAGCAGTTGGGATTGGACTGGAACCCCAACCCCCTCAAATGTCCCAAGCAGTCTGTGAGTACAAAGGCAGTGGCCAATCACCGTCAACAGGTTTTGATTGGCAGCCACTTCCCTGGCTGCAGAGTTCTGACTTGTTTGTAGAGTTGTTCTTTCTTCTTCTAAACGTAGAAGCACACTTGGAAAAAAAAACAGAGGAGGAGAAGAAGTCACATAGAACTGCTCTGATCTCCCAGCCGTAAACGACACCTCTGGGATGCGAGCCCACCTGTGAAATATTGCCCGACGATTAGATCTCAAGCCGTGAGATATAACCATGAATTTCCATCTCCACCTTGGAAATACAGTTTACTGTTGGATCAGGGGTGAAGTATGGCTTTCTGGTTGGTGCAAGCCGGTAAAATACGGCCTTCGATCAGATCACTGTGGAGAGAGCAAGGACGCCGAGAGCTGGGACCAGAGACTTCACCACAGCCTGGTGAAGGAAATAGAAATCCGTACAGGAGGAGAGAGAGTGAAGAAGGAAATTGATGACAGTGACATTTAGGGACTTCTTGAAAGTTGTCAGCATGAAGGGAGGGGACTGACAAGACAAAGCATGCGCTGTCCTCTGCTGGGTGACAGCATGAGGCAACTGAGATGTCCCCCCTTGTGTCCCATCCAGCTGGTGAGTGCCCGGACTGTGCAGCTTCCCCTAGTTCCTGGAGAAAGTCCCAGGAAGAGCCCTATGGGGTCCTGTTGGGCTCAGCCCAGTCTTTAATATGAGAGTGCAGGCTCAGAGCCACACCGTAGGGCACCTGCAGAGCTGAACACCTGCAAAATTGGGCCAGCGCTCCAAAGTGACCTCTAGTCTTGGTTTACAGCAAATCCTTCTCTCGGTGATGTCTCATACCCGGCCCGCCACCGCTGCCGCTGCTTCCCTTCCTCCTTTCTGGAGAAAAGAACCCTAAATTTAGACGCTAACACTTGGCTCAGAGCTACAGCTTAGCATACCCAGGCTCCAGTTTAACACCTAAATCATGTGACCTGGGTGGCACAGCGGACACCATGCCAGCCACTCTCAGCCATGTCCAGAACAGGTTCCTGTCTCGGAACTGCCCACAGCTGACTGCTGACCGTGGTGCAGTCACGGTGTCAGAATCCACTCAGGTTGCTGTGCACCAGCAGACTCAGTTCTGTTTCATAGTACCCGGGGACCAACCCTGTCCCCTTTGCTCCTTCTCCATGGCTCACAGTTGCTGTCCCAGGAGACACCCCTGAGGACGCCCCTGCACACAGCTCTTCCTCTGTGCACAGTCCAGATAGCTATGCCCATAGCAGATAGCCACTGGCCAGTGGGTGTCCTCCCTCCCAGTCTCCTAGCACGCAACTGTGAAATGAGACCATTAGTGCACCTGGCCCCGGCCTTTTGGAGGCAAGTAAGCTATGTGTGTACACATGTGTGTATACGGAGGGAGGAGTATGCATGTGTCGTGTGCTTATGTGTGTGTGTGTGTGTGTGTGTGTGTGTGTGTGTGTGTGTGTGTGTGTGTGAGTACTTAGCACCACTCTGAGCACACCATGTGTTTCCTGAACATTCCTGACACACTACTGAGCCCAAGCCACCATTTCTCCCTCCTCTCCCAGCAGAGGGGCTCACGAGTCTCAATCACTCCTCTGGTAGCCATTATGTTGTCTGCGGCTGTGCTGGCCATGGGGGCTGGAGCTGTCACCCACCAGACCTTAGCTCTCACTCTGTGTTCTACCCCAGTGTGGGTGCTTAGAGAGACCCTGGGAGGGAGGGAGAGAGGGAGGCACCGGCTTATCTCTCCAGAGCCAGGCGTCTGGCTGGCCTTATCTCGGATTTGAGCTTGTAAAACATGGCTGCTATCATGCCATCTCCCAGAAGGAGTCTGGGTGCTCCCAGGGGAACCTTGTGCTGTTGATTATGACTTGTGATTGGACAGAGAGTGGGGGACCCTGGCGGACTACAGGAAGTCCACTGAGGAAGCTGGGGACACCGGGGCCAGGCCTGACACCATATTGGAGTGGGTAGTGTTCAGGTGTATGGCGCTCCTCTCTCCTACTCCCTGCAGTGGGGGAGCGCAGCTGCAGATGGGGGCTGAAAGCCTCTAGGAACTCAGCAGGAGAACATTCTAGAAGAAAAATAAAAGCAGTATCTGTACCATTGGCCTGCTGCATTTACCCATTCTTGGATAAGTACTTACTGGGTACCAGGCCCTCTTTAAAAGGCCAGCACACTGATCTTGGAGAATGAAGGTTCCAAAACCTCACTTCCGTCTCCCATGCCTTTGTCTATGTCACCCCTGACCCAGTCCTCTGGCCTCTCTGGAACTCACGTGTCCAGTTAGAAGAGTGCTACCCATGGCATGAAGTTATCCTAAGGCACTCTGAAGGCAATGAGTGTGAAAACTGTCTTACAAACTGTGGGGTGCTGGGCACTCAGAGGTGACAGAGCTGGAGGAGGAACCACAAGAAGATGGTAAGTTCGGCTAAGACTCTGGGGCAGGTGGGATGAAGCAGACACAGTGCATCTTGGGCAGAGGGGACAACATCTGCAGGGGACAGCATCTGCAGGAGGGCAGCGTCGGGCCCCAGTGTGGGCCCTGACAGGGGCATGAGAGCAGACGGCCCAGGCCGAGCTGATCTGAGGCTGCCTTGCTGGCAGGGGGAAGCTGGGCCCATCTGGCCTTGTTTTTCTCCTGTCACTCTGGACCCTTTTGTGCAGAGCTCCCGACTGTCACTGCTTGCCTATGATTCCCTTTGAACTTGGCATCTGTCTGGGGCTCCCTCTGGCCTGCCCTGTGGCTCTGATCTGTTGGCAACCCTGGCATCTGTTCCAGGGGCAGGAGGTGATTCTGGCTCCAGCAGCTAAGTGGGGGAGGGCAGGACAAGGACAGGTCCTCCTGGAAGGTATAACCCTACTACACCTTCCTGACATAAGCAGGTGGCACTTGCCTGTCCTAAGAGCATGGCAGGCCGCTTCCTTCCTCCCTTCTTCCTTAGGCCTGCCAATGGCTCCTGTCTACTGCAGCATTGTCTCCTGCCTGACTTCTGATAGCAGGAAAGATTGGCCACACCCAGCTCTTGCTTAGGGCTAGCAAGCCTAGATGGGACTAGCTCTGCCATTTGCAGGCTCAGCTCCCAGCGGCCTGTCCTTTGCCTCTGTGCAGCGGAGACAAGGCCAGATTGAGCTACCACAGGACACTACTGGCCTGGCCTGGCCCAATCCTTCCTGCCTGTGCATAGGGGTAGGGCTCTGAGGCTAATGTCTGCATCTGTCTCTGCCCAGACACCTCAGTTCATCTCTCTCTGAGCCTGAGTTCTCTCATGCAGAAGATGGGAAGAAGACGCAGCCTAGAGCTGCTAGGCATCTTTGATAAACTCATATGTCCACAAGGCCCTGAGAACCATGCCTGGTATATGGTTGACACAGCACAGTCACTATCATTGTCACCATCACGACCTAGGGTCTTTGGGAGCCTGGTCCTTGGCTTCTGTGAAATCACACAGAGAGCAATGGCTTCCTCAGGTATCACCACTGGGCTCCTAGGCCCTGTGAGACTCAGGCCTGCTGCGAGCACATTGCAGTAAGGAGAGGGATGCAGGAGATTGTCGATGGAGGTGGGCCAGAGCCCTCTGGCTACCCACTCCCAGTCCTGACTTCCATTTTGGTCTGAGGAATCTCTCTCTCTCTCTCTCTCTGGTGAGAATTTGATAGGAAACAGCACAAGAGCCTTTCTGGGAAAACACAGCGCAAAGCAAGCTGGCTCCATTCATTTGTCAGAAATCTCACTTGAGCATCTGGGAGTGGGAGGCGTGGCCCTGGGTGCCAGGGTGGGAAACGTCTGGTCGTTACAGCATTCTGACCCTAGAGCAATGCCCCAGAGAGAGCAGAGCCCTTGGCATTCATATTCTTGGCAAATGGAAGGAAGACTGGGTAGTAAGGAAGTCAGCAAGGGCTGAGCCCAGGGGTCAGCAAGGAAAGGGACCATTTGTCATAAAAGTTGACTAAAGGGTGGGGGCCTACAGATGGCTGGAGATTGCTGAGGCAGGAGGTTAACTGGAATGAGGTTAGGCCAAGGAGCCCTTTCTGCTTTTTCTCAGCCTTCTGAGCAGCACTCTCCGTCTGTGGCTTGTTGGATGTGTGCATCCTCCGGGCCTTCGATGCCTGTATCTCTCTGGTGTGGGACTCCTCTCCCCATCCCCTGCCTTCTGACCAAGCCTCTCACACCTGGCCTCTCTACTCTCAACTTTCTCTAAGCTGCCGCCTGACTCCGGAGATGGTGTGGAGTGGGGTTGCTGTTAATTCTTACTTCTCAGAGAGCTTTTAGTGTGATGCCCCAGGAGCGGGAAACCAAGCTGGAACAAGAGACACTTGGGTAGTAGGGACCTAGTAGCTGGAGACTACAGTCCTGGGGTGGTGGGGTGAGTTCAGGGGTCCACAAAACCCAACAGGGGGCTGGGTCCAGACCTAGTGTAGGAAGAAAAGAGGCCATGAAGGTTTTCCAGAAGAGATGGTAGTCAGTGTGACGATGAGTTAGCTGCACTGGGGAGGAGAGGGAAGGAAGGTCGGCTCTGCAGGGCTGAGCAGCAGGTGTTGAGCCCTCAGGCAAAAGCCATGGCTCAGAACATCAGAGCCAAAGGTACCAAGGGTTGAGGCCCAAGGGTGTGGCCGAGACTCATAAGGAGGAGAGACAATGACAATGTCTGCGTGAGGCAGATGGGTTTTATTTTTGTGGCTAACCCAGGGGTGGGGGTGAGGCAAGTGTGTCTAAAGCCAGGGACCAAGGGTACAATTAGTTAGAGCAGAGTAAAGCTGGAGGCAGGGAGGCCCAGAGAGGAAGCCGTCCCTAAACAACAAGACACCCATGGGCTGGCCAGATGTGGAGGCTGGAGAGAGTGGCTATCACTAGAACCTGAGAACCACGGTCAGTTCTGACCCCCCAGGACTCCACCTAACCTCACGGCTGGGAGGAAAGGCTGAGCTTGGGCCCTGAGTTCCTGCTGGATGCTTCTGTCATGCATTGGAGACAATGCATGAACCAGAGATCAGCTGGAGAGCTCTAGGTCTGTCCTCGAAGCTCAACAGCGGGACCCCGAGTTTATGGAGGGTGTCCTCCAGGGTTCTGGAGCTGTTCTGGTGAGTGTATAGGGATCTTCTTTGGCAGATTCTGTGTATCCAACCAGTGTGTGACAGTCCCAGGGGGTGTCCATCTGACAGGTGTAGAGACCCAAGCTCAGAGAGGGCGGGCGAGACATCCCAGGTCACACAGCGCTATAGCAGGGACACTTTCTCACACCTCCTCACCCAGGTTGCTGTCCCCACCCTGAGGTGTCCCCAGGAAGCTGGTCATCCTATATCCTAGCTCTGCAGAGCTGAGCCAAGTGGTGGCATGCAGCTGCCCGTCAGCAGGAGGGAAGGAGGAAGGACGAACTGGCTTCCGTGATTTCCCTGGCTTCCCGGTAGCCGGTATATATTTTTTTTCTAATCGGCTCAGCTGCTGATAGTTATCTGGCTCCGCCAGAGAGCGAAAGAGACTTTGTGTCAAATGCTGAAAAATGACTTTTCAGGCAGCCTCTCTGTCTCTTGAAAGGAGGTGACGTGCTCAGAGCATACAAATCGCTCAACAGTCAGGCATCTCCAGGAGAGGAAGGAGTGTGTTTAGATTGCTAAAACCACTCTCGTCCCTTCCCAAGGTCATGGGTAGGCAACCCAACTGTGCTAGCGCCTGCAGGACATGGAGCCTGGAGCAGAACAGAGAGACGTTGGTGAGCTGAGTGGACTCTGGGCCGCCACAGGACGGGTCCCTTCAAAGAACGATGGATAACAGCCTACGAGGAAGGTTGACTTCAGGTTCAGATCTTTGCCAGCCCACGGCAAGCTCTGTGTTCTTAGACACATCCCTGGGCATCTCTGGACTTGGGACGCTTGCTGTATTAGCATCTCTCAATTTTTTTTTCCAGCCACTCACAGACTAGATGTGCTGACAACTGGGTTTCTTAGTGCCTGTGAACTTTCAGAGGTTCCCAGGTAGCAGTGGGATCGTCCCCAGCACCCACAGACAGGCTGAGTAGGGGAGGGTGGGCTGAGGGACACGGGAGGCCCAGTCAGACTTTGGAGGCTTTAGTGGCTTCAAATCTCAGCTTTGATACCCTGAGTGTCTTTGGGCTGTGTGACTTTGGGCAAGTGTCTTAGCCACTCTGAGCCTTATTTCTTCTCCTGTCATCTGAAGAAATAACCAAAGCTACCACATGAGGGTCTATAGGAAAATAGGGCTCAGAAGAGTGGCTGGCATGTGAAATGTCCCCACATGTGTCACTACTGCTCATGTATTGACTTCATCTTAGCTGGGCTATGTGGCCTGTCTTCTAACCTTACCGTGCCTTGATTTCCCCATCTATAAAGAGGGAAGAGCTGAGAATCTTAAGCCTTTTAATCACCTGACACATAGTGGGGAGTTTATCCCATGTAGAGTTTTCTAGCTCTTTGCAAAAAAGATATTCAACATTTGGCCTTCAAGTGTCTCTGAGGTTGTTCTATTTCATGAAAATTAAGGACAAGGATTCATGGGAGAGAAGTCTAGGCAGAAGGCCCCACTGCCTGCCCTTCCTGGTGATGAATACTTCCTGCGCTAGGGTTCACCATGGACCAAAAAGTATCCCAGAGAAGGGAACAGCTACCACAGCTAGAGCCTAGATGGCCAACTGCAACCAGGCTCCTGGTCTGCCAGGGGATATTCACCATTCCTGACCTTCAAACCCTAGACGGTCTTCAGGGAGGCCTCGGATGCTGCCTAGAGTCTGCCAGCAGTGTCCCCCTCAAGGGGAAAGCCAACAGCCACCCTGGGTGGGAAACTACCGAAGGCAGAGATGAGGCCAGCCACAAGCCAGGGAGTGAAGGGTCTCAGATGTGGGCTCTAGGGGACCCTGAGGCAGATGGCTGGAGACTAACGAGGATGGGGAGGTTTTCATGGCAAACCTGAAGCCGGGCTCCCTGACTCTTAGGAGGCAGGGAAGGGGTGGGCAACAGGTGTGTGGCCACCCATACCCCCTTGAATGCAGGAAACTAGGGCTCAGAACAGTGTCTGGCATGTGGAATGTCCCCACATGTACTGCTCATGTATTGATTTTGTCTTAGTTGGGCTACGTGGCCTGTCTTCTAACCTTACCGTGCCTTGATTTCCCCATCTATAAAGAGGGAAGGGCTGAGAATCTTAAGCCTTTTAATCACTTGGCACATTGTGGGGAATTTATCCCTTGTAGAGTCTTCTAGCTCTTTGCAAAAAAAAAAAAAGATATTCAACATTTAGCCTTCAAGCGTCTCTGAGGTTGTTCGATCCCATGAAAATGAATTAATTTACCTCTCAGGTGAGAGATCCTGGCTCCTGAGAGTCTGTTAGCTGGTGATACACAGATGGTGTCTGGGGGGGGGCACCTATCGGTGTCTGTGAGGGGCGGGGGCGGAGCTGTAGGTGCTGAGACCTAAGCCACAGCTGGATCCTTACATCACATTCTTACACGCATGAAGGGGCCAGTGCGGTGCCATGGGGCACGGAAGGGTGGCCTGCTGGGCTCTCAAGCAGTACCCCCTTCTTCCTGTCTACCTGTTCTCTTCCTCTCAGGCCCTGGATGGAGGTTCGGTACCTCTAAGATGGCGAAGGAGAGGCATGAATCTAACAGGCTGGGCCAGAGCCTCTCAAATGGAGCTCTTTCAAAACAGTTAATCCTTGGCACCCCCAGTGTCCTCAGCGCTAAAGAGGTCAGTAGGGCCTCTGGTGACCCAGGGTGTCCCCCGAGCCTGCTCCCTCTGCTTCACCTCCTCAGGTAGAGCAGCAGCTTGGACTCTGTTTAATTGTCTCCATCGTACACGCCACGCAGGGTAATCTCTGCTGGAACCATGTGAGACGGTCCACTTCCAGTCCACTCACTTCCAGTGTTGTATGGTTTCAGGTTCACAGTCCACACTGCATCACCAGAGAAAGTCTACAGCTTCAGGGTGCAGAGCTGGGACTTGGGAGGCTGTCCCTGTTGCCCTTGGGACCCCATCCTTAGATAACTACATTGTCTGAAACGCATCCAAGGAGGTCTGGTGACTGAATCAAGAAACATAAGGAGAGTCTAGAAGCTGGGAACAGCCCCAAACTCCCACTCCTCACCTGCATGTGGGTTCTCTGTGTCCCCTGCTAGTTGGGAAATCTATGACAGTGTCCATTGCAGGGTGGTGGGAAGGCTTGTTTGGGATCTGAGTTCGAGTCCCACCCCCTGCCTCCTCTTAGTGGTACAATGGCCATATCTCTTCTCTGGGTCTTGGCGTCTTCATTTATAAAACATGCAACAAGCCCAGTTGCCTTGAGAGCAGAGGAGCCTCAGAGAAACCACAGGGCGGGGAGCTAATGGGAGAACAGCTCTTGGGTGTGGCCAGCTGCTTCTTCCTCCCACACTGCCTGCCTAAGGTGGCTTGAAGCCGGAGATGCCCGAAGCTAGAGGTCAAAAGTCAAGGTGGGTGCCTGTGAGGAAAGAGCCTTCCTTGCCTCCTAGTTTTGGCATCTGTGGCAGTGTTTGGTGTCTCACAGCCTGTGGCTGCCTGGCCCTGGTCACCTCTTCCGGTGTGTATCCATTTCCTTGTGCCTCCTTCTTTGTAAGGTCAGTCTATCCTGTTAGGGACCAACATTAGCTTGGTGACATCTACAGAGATCCTATTTCCAGATAAGGCCATTTTGAGAGATTTGGCATTGCGGGGTGTGGGGGAAGTGGACTATGTCCCTCTCCAATCCTGGGGTCCTGTGGCCCTTGACAGAAACCTGTCTCTGAAGAGTCCCTGCAGGAGCTGTCCCGTTCCTTATCTCTTTCCCAGGGAGTGCTGGCATCCTCTTTCAGGTCCCCTGCCCCATCTGGCTCTGTGCCAGAGGGATGTGTAAACAGATAACAGTGTTTACAGGGATGCAGTAGAGAGAAGAGAGTTTACAGAAGTCGAGATACAGTTTCGCTCCCACACTGAGGGAGGAACGTTTACAGAAGCCGAGATACCGTATCTCTTCCACACGGAGGGAGGGTTGGAAAGGTCTCAAGGGCCCAGCAGAGCTGAGCCTTGGAGGGAAGGTGCTAAGGAGGGTTTGGAAGAAGGGGCCTGCTGCAGCTGTCTGTGGATGGGGCTGGTCAGTCACTGAGTGTGCCTGCTGACGATCCAGCTCCTAGGAGACTGGGTCTGGAAGAGTCAGGCTGAGGTTTAGACATTCACAGGGGAGTCAGTAAAAGTTGCACATCCGAGCTCAGACCACTCATCCAGCAGTGAAGATGTTCCAAGATGAGGCTTTGCTACAGAGACATGTGGTTGCCCCTGGGATTGCAAGAAGATGTCTTCCGACCAGAAATCTCCCAGAAAGATCTTCAACTGAGCTGGGTGAAAGCCACCACAACAAACCACCTTCCCTGGTCTTTATCCCTTCCTCTCATAGGAGCATCAATCAGACAAGGGGAGACCCAGGAACCAACTCTCCCCCCAGCCCCCGCCAGAGACAGAGGGAAGGATTGGTGCCCTTGATCTTGTCCCCTTACCCTAGGGGACAAGAACCCCAAGGGTGGAGGCGTAACCCTCCTTGCCTGTATCTTCTCTTCTTTGCATGGCTGGGTTTTAACTTTGACTTCCAAGACTAAGCTTTTCCCTTACACAATCCCCTGTTTAGGTCACAAAGACCCAGGCACCTGTTCCTAGGCCTGGTAAGTGGGCACCCACCATTTACAAAGAGCTCAGCATTTGGCTCACACATGCACTCTCCCCTATTCCCAGAGAGCAGCTCCTTGGGTGCAGGAGAGCCTTGAGCCCCTGCACAATTGCATCAGGGCCCCCCGTCATTCCTCCCACTGCCTCCTGCCAGCCTTCTTTTAACCCTGTTTACACACTGCAAAGCACACAAGATCGCTATCCTGTACTTGCCTAATGTCAATTTTCCCATGATGAGCGGGAAGCTGTAAACACTCATATTTCCACAAGCCTCTTCCAGCCCCATGGACTCAGAGTCAATGAACTGGACAGAATTGTATGCTCAACATGCTAGGCCCTGCAGGGCATCAGGCGGGACAAAGCTGGGAGCCTGGCCTCTTGGGTTCCTCTTTGCCATTCGTTGACTACCTTCAATACCCAGAAGGCCTTTCTTTCGTCTCTCACTCAGTATCTGTCTATTGCAGCTGCCCCTGTGAGGCAGAGGAAGTGAACACCAAAAAAGGACCACAGATTAACTGTAGTATGCACTGTATAGTGCTGGTCATCTTGGGAGATGTGGCCCCTGCCTGGCCTTCTAGACCCATGGTTAGCTAGGCTCCGAGCAGGGAAACACCCTTTGGAGTTTCTGCAGAGGAAGGCTAGGATGTGACTGGCAGAGGATTTCAAAAGCTTGATCCTTGGACAGGTACACACACATGCTTTCTCCAGAGGCATCAGACTTCAGATGTTGGGGGAGTTTTCTTCTCAGACTACCTTTCCTGTAGACCCCCAGCTCCTTCCTGCCAAGGGAGTCACCAACTGTGAGGCTATGTTTTATGAGGCTCTAGCACCAAGTAGGGCACTAGCACCAAGTAGGACCTCTGTTGTAGCCTCAGCCAGAGACATGTCCAAACCCCAGCTGGAGCTACATGGGAACCATTGAAGGAATGATCGCAATTGAATATGTTGATGTCAGATGAGTCAGCTTTCTGTTGCTGTAACAAAATGCCCCGAGACAAACAGTCAAAAGAGACTAAAGGTTTATTTTGACTCATGGTTTCAGAGAGAGATGCACTCTCATGGCGAAAGCAGGTAGTGGAAGAAAACTCCTCACATCACAGAGCTGGGAATCCTGTATCTCTTTTCATGGGCATCCCTCCAAGTGACCTAAATTCCTTCCACTAGGCCCTGCCTCTGGTTTGAGCAGTGCCACCTTCTGGTGATGATGCCTTCCACACAGGAGCCTCCGGGGGACATTAAGATCTGAACCAGATTATCTGCTCAGAACTTGCATGACAGAGGCTGCGTAGAAGGGGACAGATGGGAGGGGTCAGAAGCCAGCCTCCAGCGTTAACAAATTCTGAGCGGGGTTAGGAAATGTCCCCTGTAAAGAGTCAGATGGTAGACATCTTAGGATTTGTATGCCAGGTAGCGAAACAAGAGAACCCACCCAGGCACTAATATAACCACTGAAAATCTAAGTATTTGAAGACACCAAAGTGATTCCAGAGCGCTGGCGGGTCCTTCTACGACAGGTAGTGCCAGGACTTGACCCTGATTGTGGCTTGCTGAGTGCTGCTCTGAGCGCATTTCCTTCATCTCTTCTCTGTAATCCCCGTCTCAGCACCAGGAAGAATGTGCCCGATAACACTAAGCAATGGGGAAACTGAGCCACACAGCACCCATGCCAGCAGCTACCAGCAACTCTCCTTGTCATTATTGCTAAGTTCGTTTCTGTTGCCCACAAACTAGTGAATCTCACAAGAGCCAGGCAGGGCACAGATCCTCACAGGAGATGGGAGACACAAGCCTGCCTCACCTTGCGGGGACGTGCATCTCTGTATTTTATGTGGCCTCCTGCTGTCCCCTCCCCCTGTGCTGCCTGTTACTGAGACTGTGAGCTTGGCATCTCTGATCGCGGGTTGGGGGCTGAGAAACAGAGCGGAGGGAAGGCAGGGTGGAGCGGCTCTGGAGGCCCAGAGCAGTGGGTGGCTGATGGATGGCCCTGAAGCAGAGCAGCTCATTCACCCCAGTTCTGAAAAGAGAGATTGGGGTTAATTCAGCGTCACAGAAGAGGGGGGATGCCCCTGGCTAGTACTGAGCCCAAAGAGGGCTGCTCTCTCTGGACATGGTCTTCTGCCTCCTGGCTGAGCTGTAGAGAAGTGGTTCCCAGCGGTGCAAACATCTTTCCAGCTGTCAATGTTTCCTTCCTCGGTGTTGCTGAGGCTGGCCTGAGGCTGGCTGGAGCCACACTTTGGAAAGCTCCCTGCCTCTGGGCTGGGCTGGAGCCATTTAGGGTCCACACTGTGTAGAGAGAACAGGTATTTACATGCCCCACGTGATAGTTGCAAAAACCCGATTTAAGAAGGAAAGAAAGAAGGAAAGAAGGAAGGAAGGAAGGAAGGAAGGAAGGAAGGAAGGAAGGAAGGAAGGAAGGAAGGAAGGAAGACAGAAAGACAGACAGACCAACCAACAGACAGACAGGCCCAGACAGATGGAAAAAGAACTCCAATGTACTCACATTGTCTTTCTCTGTACCTTGAGTCACAGTGACATTTGCTTTCTATGTAATTACTCCTGTGAGTTTTCCCTTTCGGCAATGGACCTGAGTTCATAGAGGGCAGATGCCATGGAGGACAGAGCCACACTCAGAAAGCAGCCTGCTCCATGGTAAATGCAGCCTGAGTGTGGAGGAATGTTTGCCTTCCGGTCCTTCTGCTTATCTCTCTGGCAAGGAGAAGGTTTGAGGAGCAGCCGAGAAGGAGCAGCCCACTGGAGCACAACTCCAGCATCCCAGTGTGACAGCCGATCCCAGCTCTGCTTGGGGACAAAGTGAAAAGCCATGCCCTGGACATAGCTGCCACCTAGGAGTCCTAGGGGGGGACTGGCTTGAGACTGGGACTCAAGGTGACCATAGGAAGGGTCTGAACTCAACCATAACCGAGATTCAGACTTCGGAGGAAACATGAGTGACAGCTGTCAGGACTGGTGAGGAAGGCCCCAGGGGATCCTTGGGAAGCCTGTGTGGGGGACGATCTGTCTTCACGTCCCACGGCATTGCTATTTGTTATAAGCACAGGCCACATGAAGCCACAACACAGTCGCACTGGAGGCCCCTCGAGCCACCGCCGACCATTCTCAGATACAGTTCCCAGAGCAGAGGTGAGACAGTGAGGGAAGATGAGACCCATCCCTCTCAACTGACATCCTAGCTGGGGCTTGAAGCGTGTACATAATTGGCCATAAACAACAGATAAACTTGAAGTACAGTCAGGCAGAGACTCATAAAGAATAAAGTGATTCTGGGAGAGGGAAGGCAGGTGAGCAAGATTCTCAGGCTTGGTTGTCAAGGGCTCAGCGGGTGGGGGGGGGCTTGACAATGGTGAGAGAGCTAGGCACAGTGAGTGGGCCATGTGCGGTCACTGGGGCGAGGGTGTTCCTGAAGTGGGTATAGCAGCACCTGCTAAGGTCCTGAGGCAGGAGTGAGCTTGAGATGGTTTCAGGCAAGCAATGGAGCCTACAAGTGTAGCTGGGACAGAGGGCGTGGCAAACAGCAGGGTGTGGCGGTTTGAATAATAACGTATCTCCTAACCTCATATACTTCAATATTTGCTTTCTGTTTAGGAAGGATTAGGAGGCGTGGCCTTGTCAGAGGAGGTGTGACCTTGTCAGAGGAGGTGTGGCCTTGTCAGAGGAAAGGAGGTGTGGCCTTGTCTAAGGAGGTGTGGCCTTGTCAGATGAAAGGAGGTGTGGCCTTGTCAGAGGAGGCGTGGCCTTGTCAGAGGAGGTGTGGCCTTGCCAGAGAAGGTGTGACACTTGAGCTGGGCTTTGAGGTTTCAAATATCCACACCAGGCTCATCCTCCACCCCTGCCTCCCACCTGTGAGCTAGATGTAAGATCTCAGCTACTGCTCCACCACTGTCACCGTGCCTGCCTGCCTGCCACCCACTCCCCACTGTGATGGTCATGGACTCACCCTCTGAAACTGTAAGCAAGCCCCAAATGAAATACTTTCTTTCATAAGTGGCTTCAGCCATTGTGTCTTTTCAGGACAGCAATGAAACAGTAATTCAGACTGCGGTCAGGAGACTGGGGAGCCGTCTCAGTCAGAAAAGACCTTGCTGTGAAAGCATGAGGAACCGAGTTCAGATCCCATTACACACATAGAACTCACTGTGCCGGTGAGCCTATAGTCCCAGCACTGGGGAAGTGGAGACAGGCAGCTATGGGGAGCTCCTTGGCCATCCAGGCTAGCTAACCAGTGAGCTCAAGGTTCTGTGAGACTCTGTTCTAGTTCCCTCTCCTGTGGCTGTGATGAAAAAAAAATGCTCTGGCAAAAGCTACTTAAGGGAGAAAGAGGTTAAGGGTGAGGCCCATCACGTCAGGGAATTCACAGCGGCAGAAGCCTGAGAAAGCCGGTCACATCACAGCCACAGTCAGAAACAGAGCAAAGAACACTGACACAGTCCAGGATCCCGGCCAGGGAATGGTGCCACCCTTAGTGGACTAAGCATGTCTAGGGGTCTGTCTTCCAGGTCATTCTAGATCCTGTCAAAATGACAGATGACACTATGACAACCTCTGTCTCAAAACAGAGAATGAGGAAGGTGCTTGATGCTGAACTCTGACCTTCACAAGCAGATGCATGTGTGCCTACACACACACACAACAGATGCATGTGTACCTGCACACACACACACACACACACACACACACACACCAGATGCATGTGTACCTGCACACACACACACATCTGTGTATCTACACACATACACACAACACATGCATGAGTACCTGCTCTCACACATTCATACACACACACACATGCACACTCGCGCACGCACACACACGCAGGGTTGACATGCAAGCTATGACCCTAACAGGACTGTTCAACTTGACAGGAACTATTAAAGTTTCAGGACTGAGGCAGTACACGCATACTGATTCATCAACAGGCTGCTTCCACCTTAGAGCCAGAGTAGTGTTAGTTCATTCTGGCACCAAAACAAAGTGTTGATCCAAAAACCGCTTCAATAAATTTTATCTGATATCTCTCCAGCTCTGTGGGTTCAAAGTCAGGGAGAGCTCCCTTCAATCCTCTGGTGTAGGTCTCACAAAGGTAAAGTCAGCTTGTGTTGTCTGACTGGGTTTTCACCACAGGATCTAAGCAAGAGCTTTCACACCCACTGGTATCTTGGCAGAGGTCAATTCTCGGCGAGTACCTGAGTGAGGTCCCTGCCCCTTTGCTGGTTGTTCCTAGTGTGTCAAGCGAGGGCATGTCGAGTCCTTGGACTTGAATCTTCTCTGGCCTCCATGTGTCCCACGTGGAAGAACACTATCCACTTGTAAGTGAGCTGGTGTGGTCTCACAGGCCCACTACAGCCCTACCACTGTGATTGCACGAATGAAAGAATGCATGCCTGTGTGCCTGTATGTATGTGTGTGCACACACAGAGGTGTACATGTATGTACTATTGAAGCCAGAGATCTGCACTGAGTGTCTTCCTTAATCATATTTTTCGTGACAGGTTCTGAGATGGTTAATTTCAACAGAATCTAAAGTCATCTAGAAGACAGACTTCTGAACACGGAGATTATCTTGATTATTGTCAATTGACATGGAAAGACCTACCCACCAAGGGTCGGACTATTTCCTGGCTAGGATACATGGTGTAACAATCACAACACCACAGCCCCTCATGGCCACAGAGTCTCATGATGAGGGTCCAGGGCTCCTGGCAAAAAGCTGAGAATTCTGCCTGCCCGAACACCACATGGCCTAGGGCTGCCTACAGGGAAGGTATCCACACACAAGGATATGTCCCAAGATGGAGAGTGAAAATCTCAAATTATAACGTCAAGATGATAGTGCCAGTCTCTATTGGACCCTTCCAATGAGTGTTCATTGAGCACATCTGCATACCTAAGAGTTCAAGTAGTAGGAAAGATTTAAAATAAAAATCAAACAGGAACAGGAAATATCATCTCACAGGGAAGCTGGGGTAAGATAAGAAATCGGGCAGTCATCCCTGAGTAACCACAGGGTCCGTTCTCAACCACAGATGTTCAGGCCCCCTGTATCACGTGGAGTACGATTTTCAGGGAACGGGTACTCACCCTCCTGTGTAGTTAACATTGTTCCATGTGACTGGGATACTTGATATACACTGTGTCGGTGGTTGTTAAAGAAGCTGGAGAGATGCTTTGCAAACAGAAGGGTGGGGAGTTCACATCCCCAGAACCCACACGAAAAAGCCAGGTGTCGCGCACACAGACTCAGAGACGAAACAGGGTCCAAGACAATTCAGTGATCTGGTTGCTTGGGAGGCTTGGCTTTGACATTCCTGTGAGAGATTGGGGCAGGGTTGTTCCGTCAACCAAGTGGCCTATGGGCATTTCCCTAAGGGAAGCTTTTGGAGAGAGGGTGGGGTGGCTGTGAGTGATGGCGGAGATGTCCCAAGTGCCCGCAGGAGGAAGGGAAGGAACCAGGCAGGTATGGCGGGAGTGACCTTCACCTTCCAAACCCAGCAGTGATCTCCCCACCCAGGGCTGCTGTGGTAGTTACTTCTCTCTCCAGGAAGTGACAAAATCCCTGATACAAGCAACTGAGGAGGGAGGAAGGGAGGGGGGAGGGAGTGAGGGAGGGAGGGAGGGAGGGAGGGGGGAGGGAGGGAGGGAGGGAGGGAGGGAGGGAGGGGGGAGAGGGGAGGTTTATTAGGGTCATGGTTTAAGAAGTGTACTGTCGGGCATGATGGGCATGGCGCCAGGAGCATGAATCGACAGGTCGTGGTCACTGGGGTCACAGGTCCCAAGTCTGGGACAGAGATTAATCTTGGAGCTCAGCTCACTTTCTCCTCTAGATTCAGCCATGAAACCCAGGCCGTGGGTGGTGTTACCCACACTCAGGGTGGGTTTTCCCATCTCAGTTAACCCAATCTAGAAACTTCCTCGCAGACAGGAATGCCAGGCACATGATGTTGAGAAAGTGAAAGCAGCTCGTGAAGGCTCCCGGCTGTGTGACCTTGTTTACACGGGGTCAATAAGAAAGGAACTGAGCCTAATAACCTGCAGAAACAGAGGTCACTATCCTTGCTTCCGGAGCTGTTAGGAATGGGGGTGGGAGGCGGGGAAGCTTTCAGTGTTGAGATCGTCTTGGTGGCTGTCCTATTGGTGGCCCTTTGGGTGTATATGTCTGCCCAAATCTATCAATCCTCACTTGGGACCCGTGCATCTTTCTGTCAGCTCTGGCCTACAAGAAGTGGTTACCACAGTGAGAACACAGCCACGGGAGGCGTAACATTGTCTGCAATCTCCTGCATCAGGAGGTGACACCTAGTTCATAAATGAAAAGACTGAGCCCCATGGGAAAGTGGCAAAACAAGACTCCGACCTGTCTATTCCCCCCTCTCTGAGCCCTACCCCAAGCCTGTGACCATCAACACTACAGACTGGTCTGGCTCCACCCAGCACCCACACCTACAGTGTGACCATGTGCATACTATAGACTCAATGTGCCATAGGAGGATTGCTGGAGCTCGCTCTGCCCTGCCCCTGAATTCTCATGCCCGACTCAAAACAGCCCAAGCATCATTGTCTGTGACTAGGAGCAGGCCGTAATCAAATGTCTCCTACTCACTCGTCTAGCCTGCCCTTTCCAGGCCTGGCCCCTCCGGTTCTGAAACACCTGCCACCTGTACTTTGGCCTCTAGCAAGATGAAGTCCAGTAACAATCAACTCAGACCCCAGGCAACTCCAGTGACAGGCGAGCGCTCGATCATAGAACAAATGTAATAGGTTGGTGTTTATCTTGCAGGCTGCGTGCACTTAATAAAGTATTAATACGGGGAGCAGATTGCTTCTCCCATCGAGCAGGCAGCGTGTGATTGCAGAGGAGAGAGGAGCCGGTGCTCCCTGGAGAAGGGAGTCCCAGTGGGTTTGTTTCTTAGTGGCATGAATGCCTTTTGTCAAAGGGGGCTGAAAAGGCCCTTTCTCGTAGCATTCCTGGGTTGTCAAGTCACCACACATTCCAGAGGTCCAGACAGATGCCCTTGATGGGAGGTAGGGGCTGACCCACTTGGGTGGAGATGACATTTAGCCAGGCTGTGATGGTATACTGGCTATGATGAACTTTGAGCAGTCATATTTCCAGGCCCAGATGGCTGGTCCTGAGCTTGGAAGATTCTCTGCTGCACCAGAGGACCCCTGACTCCACATCTAAACCCTCCTAGGAGCCTATGCCTCCTCACTAGACAGGGCGTATTGTGTTGAGAGTCTAACCTGAGGGCTGGGCAGAGTGCTCAGAGGTGAGGCACTTATACAAACACGAAGGCCCGCACTTGGTCCCCATGTAAAAGTGGGGTGCAGCTGATGTAACCCCAGTTCTGGAGAGGCAGGGACAGAGGCAGAGGCAGGCTGATGAATCCCTAGAGATGGCTGAGCAAGCAATCTAGCTGAATTGTTTCAAAGAGCTCCAGGTTTGGTCAGAAAGCATGTCTCAAAAAAGAAGGCGAAGAGTGATTGAAAAAGATGCCCAGCACTGTCCTTTGGCCTCCGTATGCACATGCAAACATGGACATGCGCAGTCATCGATCCCCCACACACAAGGCACGCGTACAAACAGGTGCCCATGCAGACACTGCATACAAACACACACACCATATCTCTCTCTCTCTCTCTCTCTCTCTCTCTCTCTCTCTCTCTCTCTTTCTCTCTCTCTCTCTGACAGACACACACACACACATGGTGGGGAGTGCTGCAAATCAGAAAACCAGACCTATTTTCATTTGGTCATCAGGAAACTCTGGTCACATGAGCTCATTTGGAGCAGATGCAAGCCATATCTTTCAGATCACATCTTAAAATAACAGGGTCAAGGAAGCAGAATTGTCACCACGCAAACTCTTCAAATTTCCAAGCCTTCAGTGCCAGAATGAGGTAATCCTGTGCAATGCCAGTTGCTTTTTTGAGAAAAAAAAAGAAGACAAAAACATTAAAGAAAGATCCCTCTCCATTGCCCTCAGCTCCCAAGCCCTTGCAATTAATTCTTATATGCTGAAGGACTTCTGTGTTTATGAGGCATTATTATTTAATGGAGGCCTATTTTAAATTGTAATTTTTTTCATTAAATTGCCTCATTTTACTTATTAAGACCAGTTTATATCCTAGCTTAGTGTGTGTTTCTTGAGTAATAACTATTTTTCTTTTAAGATATTCTGTAATGACTTATCATCTATATTTTAAGTTTTATTCCAAGTCGGAGACACCTCCCTGTGGCTCACAAGTTTGTCCCTGTGATGCTGTCTGTGAGAGTGGAGAATGCAGAGGAAGATGGAGGATGCAGGAGCAGGTGCAAGAACAGGTGAAGGATGCAGGAGCAGGTGCAAGAGCAGGTGGAGGATGCAGGAGCAGGTGAAGGGTGCAGGAGCAGGTGGAGAGTGCAGGAGCAGGTGAAGGGTGCAGAAGCAGGTGGAGGGTGCAGGAGCAGGTGGAGGGTGCAGGAGCAGGTAGAGGGTGCAGGAGCAGGTGGAGGGTGCAGGAGCAGGTGGAGGGTGAAGGGGAAGATGGAGGGTGTGGGAACAGGTGGAGGGTGCAGGAGCAGGTGCAGAAACAGGTGGAAGTGCAGGAGCAGGTGGAGGATGGAGCAGGTGGAGGGTTTAGGAGCAGATGGAGGATGCAGGGAAAGATGGAGGATTCAGGAACAGGTGGAGGATGTGAGCTATCTACAGTCCCTGTTCTGGACTCTGCAAGAAGCCAATGAGAGAACAGTGTGACATGTGGACCCTTGAGACATCAAAGTCACCTCATCCACCCTCCCTGGAGCTTTCAAGTGACAACCCATAAAGCAGTCTCACTAGGTGGAGAATGGAGACACAGAGAGGCCAGGAGCAAAGGCCAGCTCCACCACATTGACCAAGTCCCTGTGTACCAGGCACAGCTCTGGGCTGTTTCTCTTTCTGCCTCTCCCTTGCCAGCAGTAACAAACAGAATCATCTGCATCTGACAGAGGTAGAAACCAAGACATGATAGTCAGGATGAGTCACTCGGGGTCACAAGGTCAGCCCATGGAAGTCAGAAGCTGCTACGGGCATGTCTCCCAAATTCAAAGTCACCCTCTCTGAGCACCAGACGTCCCTGACAACACTCCCATACAGAACACCCTCCTCTACCTTCTCAGCCTTGCTACTTGTCCTGAGAAGTAAGCGCCTCAGCCCATTTCTCAGTTGCGTTGACTGAGGCCAAGGGGACTTCTCTTCCGACTGTTGCCGATGAAGACCAGACCTGTCTGGTCATCTGTGTAAACAGCTGAGTAGTCTCTCTTCTTTCTTCCTGTCTACCCACAGCTGCCCCATGTCCAGCTGCCTCCCCAGCCTTATGCACAGCCCCACCCCTGGACTCAGACACCATAGAGACTTACATAGAAGAGTTACAGGCTCCTGTGCTGCGGCCACTCCCACCTCCATCATTCCAGTCCTTTCTGTGCATGTGGCAATGGAGAGAGGGCTGTGTGGTATTGCATGTTCTCTTTAGACACATTGCAGTCTGTCTGGTTAGGAAGGCTCATGTGTAGCACAGAGCAGATATCACATACAAGAGGATCCCAACATAAACTTGGGTAAGAGACCCTGGCATAGGCATAAGACCACAGGATCTGGATAGAGCCATGGGTGGCAGCTGCAGTCTGCAGTCACATGCACCCGTGGCTCTGTAGAGTTTCCCAGGCATCACCTTGCCTGAGAGATACCTCAGAGGCAGGAGAATGCATTGAGCTGGTCCTGCCTGCCCTGAGGCAGGAGAGTGGACTGAGCAGGTCTTGCCTGCTCTGGCCTCAGTGTCTCTTATTCATAAAATGGGAAGGAAAGTCCCTTACTTTGTCTTCTGCGGGGAGATGAAGGAGCCTCAGGTGTCTTTGAACAGCCCCAGGGTCTCCTTATTAATAGTATAACTACCTCATTATCAATAATGAAGCACAAATTAATAATAAATAAACAAACTAATGATAAATAATACATACACCATGAATAATACATTAATATGCCCAGGATTCCAAACGTCTATTGCCTTTGACGAGGGGACTTGATGAGTTGGCTAGAGATTATATGGAGGGGTTTCTGGTGAGGAAGCCGAATTATGGAGGAGGGTCCAGGGCATCCGGCATGCTCCTGTCGTGCTGAAAGTGCTTTGGTCCCTAGGAGCCCAACTGAACTTCTGCTGGGACATCAGGGACCAGGAGCCTCGTGGAGTGAGGTGTGCCTTAGCTTCTGGATGTTCTTGCTTAGAACAAAGTTGGGGTGGCAAATACAGTGCCCAGAAGGGACTGGATGTGGCTCAGCAATAGAGTGCTTGCCTTGCGTGCCTGAAGTCCTGAGTTCGATTCCCAGTACCGTGTAAGCCAGACCTAGTGGTTCAGGTCTGTAATGTCAGCACTTGAGAGACAGAGGCAGGAGCATGACAAGTTTAAGGTCAACTTTAGCTACAGTGAATTTGACCAGGACAGGGGGTGGATGATTAAAAAGAAAAGAGAGGAAGAAAGACAGACGGACTTTAGACCTTAGACCTTAACAGAATCAAATAGTGTCTGCCTGTAGAATATTTTTGTTCATCTGTGCCTTCATTTACTTGGTGATTGAGTATCATCACTGGGTAGTCCAGGCTGTCCTTGAACTCACAACTCTCCTGGTCCCACCTCCAGAGTTCTGGGATTACACATGCATCCCACCATCCCCTGCCCATCCAGTTTCTCGTGAGTCAGCTAGTAGCCGCAAGCATGGTGGCATAGTGGGGAAAGGCACTTGGCCTCGTGGGAACAACTAACTGGCTATGGGAGACAGGATGAATGGATGGATGGGAAGGGCGTGGCCATGCCATGCACTGAGGTCATGGTAGATGCTGTGGGAGTCCAACCCAGGTTTAAGAGGCTCCATCTAGGATGACGATGAGACGTGTCAGGGTAGCTCTAGGGCCAAGGGCTCCTTTGCTACCACACGAAAGCTTGGTAAAGTGCGAGCTGATTGGGACGGGAAGTGTCTTGCCAGGTAGAGGGAACAGTGGACACAGAGATCTCTTCACTGACGGAAGCCCGCTGCTGTACATGGGGGAGGCGTGAGTAACTCAGAGTGGCCAAGGCTAGAACAAAAACAGGCAGAGAGCTCCTGGGCCACAGATGACAAGGGCACCTTAGCTGAGCCTTCCTGGGGCTGCAGCTTCATCCCCAGATCAAGGGAAAAATCAGAGTGGGACTTGGTGGGGGAGAGGGTAGAGGGTGGGCAGGTCTTCAACATCACGCTGGTGCAGTCGCTACATGTCCACATCACCCAGGAAGCTGAGGGCGTCTGAGGGTGGAGAATCAGTTGCATGGTATATTCAGTGGAACCCAGGCAGACTCCTCCAGAGATGCTCAGGAGGGCTCCCACAGAGTGGGCTACTGTGAGCTCCTAGGAGCAAGCTTTCGTCTCGTGTAAACCTGGGCAAGGAGCGCATGATGCTGACCCTTCATAACTGGGCCTACCTAGCTGAGTTCAGAGAAGGAAACCCCACAGGAGGAGAGAGAATGGGATGGGGGTTGGGGTGGGAGGCTTTGGAGAACTGGCGGGGGGGGGGGGAGTGGCTCAGGAAAGCGAATGCTGCATGTGAGACTGATGGAGTCTGAGGGGATGGGAGAGCGAAGCTCATCAGGGGCCCAGTTGGCCTTGACAGATTCTGAACTTGATCCTGAATTGGAAGGCAATGGGGCGGGGAAATTGAGCGACATTAACCAGGGACCGGGCGTCGTATTTGCATTTTAGAACTCTCTGAAGTGAGTGAGATTAACAAATCTGTAGGTTACAGAGCAGCCTATCTGCACTGCAGGGTCCTGGGGGGAGGCATTCTCAAACTGAGGGCGAATGGGGCCGAGAAAGCATGAGAGGCAGACCTGATCCATCAGGTTCCTCTCCGAGGCTGAGTGCGGGTAGCTTTTTACCCTTTCCTCTTGCCGTCAGAGACAGTGGGGGGGGGTACTCACGAGGCCACGCAGAAGGGCATATTTCACAGACCCCCCCCCATGTACCTGGCTGTAAGGTGCACCTGCAGTAATTGGTTCCCTGTAATAATATTTATTGCGACAGTAATTACGCAGTGCAGGAGCCCGGGGGAGGCTGTCGGTGGCTCTGCAATATGATATTTATCTTCATGAGATAGGAGTGACCTCATCTCCTCATGAGTGGTAATGCATGGTGCGCTCTTGCTGCCAGGTGGAGATAAATCCCAGACCCTCGGCAGGGGGAGGGGCATCAGCATGATCGGTGCCCCACCAGCCTTAAATCCAGCAGGTGGAGGTCTACCGACGACCAACCAAAGTTTTGAGTCACAGTACAATCCATGGTGGTCCCTCAAAGACTAGATCTCTAAACAGTCTTCATCACTTGGTACTCAGAACAGCTGAGAGTGTCCCTTCTCACCGAACTCCCTCATCTGGTGGCAGACACAGCCCTGATCCTGAGGTGGAGAAGCAGACAGCTCAGGCAAGATGATTGGCATTGAAGAGTGATTGGTGGTTTAGGTGACCAGCATTTAGAAGGCCGAAGTCATTGGTCTAGAACAGGCGTCAGGTGACTGTGACAGGAAAGAGAAGAAGTTGGCTGCTGCTGGTGGATGTGAGTGCTCCCAGAGGCTTGTGTGTGGAATGAGTGCTCCCACAGGCTTTGTGTTGTGTGTGAGTGCTCCAACAGGCTCAAGTGTTGGATGTGAGTGCTCCCACAGGCTCATGTGTGAGATATGACTGCTCCCACAGGCTTAGGTGTCTAAATACCTGGTCCCCATTTGGTGGCATCAGTTAGGACAACTGTGGAAGGGAGGTGGAGCCTCCCTGTTTCTGAGGACAGGCAGTGACATTTGATAGCCAAGCCCCACTTCCTGCTCCCTCTCGACTTTCTGACTGTGACAGTTTGAGTTAGAATGCTTCTACAGGCTTCTTTGGTCCCCTCCTTCTTCAATGGCCCCGTCTAGAGAGGCTCAGGAGGGTGTCTTCGCCTTGGGATGGCTTCTGAGAGTTTAAAGGCTGAAGCCAAGACCTCCTTGCTCTCTCTGACTCACTCTTCCCTCCCAAAAATACAAAGATCATGGAGGTGGAATGGAGGACAGGGAGAGACAAGTGAACTTGGAGACACCAGACGAGGTGACGTTCAGAGCATGGGAGAAGAGATGGAGATACACATGGGGTGCAGGGATGACAACTCGACAAGCAAGTCCACGGAGACAGGCAGGGGCGTATGTTCTTGGAGAAATAACTAAGGGTCAAGGGTCAGAGAGTGACAGGAATGTGATTTTGTGGGCAATCATGTCAATAGGAAGACTTGTCTAGAGAGAAGATGTCCGAACAGAGAAAAACCAAGGCATTGGGCCATGTGAGGAAGGCCATGTTGTTACACTGGGCAGTGGTGGAGCTGTGGGCAAAATCCCTGGGGTCATGCTGAGTGGACTCAGAGATCAGCAGGGCTTCTTGTCAGTAGGGGTGAGTAGGGAGGGGCACAGAACAAGTTGAGGATGAGGGGAGTAAAGTAGGAGTGGTAGGCGGGGGCAGGGCTGGGGGATCCATTGGGAGGATGCCGCAGTAGAGCAGACATTGAGAGGTGGTACCAGGGCCAGCGAGGTGATGATAGAGGGACGAGGCAGTCGGACTCTGGATGTATTATCTGGAGCAACCAGGCCTTGCTGGCTCCTCAGACAACAGGACAGGGGTATCCTGGGAAGAAGCAGGGTGCTTGAGGAACAGAAGTAGCCTGCCACTTATTTGCTGCACTTTGAGGGTGTAGAAGGCACCTGTGCCATGGGCCAGGTCATGATGTATCTTCTATTGCCAGGGGTAGGCATGGAGGATGACTGTGTCTCTCTGGGCAAGGGCTCCTGGCATGGTCGTGAAAGAGAAAGCATGGAGCCAAGTGCTCCGTAGACAGAGCTACCTGCAGAAGCTGGGCCATGGCCGAGATGGAGGTTGCCAGGAGTTACAGGGTAGCATTCGAGAAACCACGGCTGCTCCATCTGTCACCCTGGGTCTGCTGGCCTGTAGTTTCTCGTAGGTGGCCACCAGTGCTCCCTGACCTAAGCCTGTCATGCTGAAAGCTCTTCCCGAGCTACTGCCATTGAGTGCCACTTCCTGTCCCCTGGCTTCTGCTCTGCCTGCTGACCCAAGGACATGTTGTACAACATCCTGAAGAAGAGAGGCTGAGAGACAACTACCCAGCATCCAGGCCTGGCTTTCTCCTTGAAAGGAGTCTTTGATCTGCAGCCATGAGAGGCCCCTGGGTACTCAGCTGGCACAAACCTGGCCCAGAAGGCACAATAGGAGGAAAGCTGGAAGACACTCGAGGGCACCAGAGATCGCAGTTTACAAGGGCAAGGTACTTCTGATGGTCCCTAAAACCCTTGTTCTCTCTGACTATGGGACAGCCATTGGGAAAGACAATTCATTTTGTCCTTGTGAGATCTCCAAGCATGTGTGACAGCAGACAGAAACAGTTCCACAGTCAGTTTATGTTGTCATCTAAGACAGGGTGTCATGTAGTGCAGGCTGGCCTTGAACTCACAACGCCCTTGAACCCCTGCTCCTCCCGCTTCCATCTCCTGTGTGTCAGGATTGCATGCATGTGCTACCATACCTGACTAGAAAGTAAGCTGTAGTAATTTACCCAGGGCCAATCAAGGACCAGGTGGCGAGACGGAGATGTGACCAATTCAACAGATTGCAGATGTCTCTTCAAGTTTCTGCATGCAAAGCCCCTTGTCCTCGGATATAGATCAAGCTAAAGTTGGCCATGAATCTCTGGGCTCCCTTGGTGACTCATACCCTGTGGGGTCAGGCCGAAGCCAAGTCCAGCCACAGCTTTGAACCTGGTGCCCTGAGAGTAACTCTGTGATGCTTCTAGGCTTCCAAGTGGAGGATGCTTCAGTCATCACCCCCTGAGGTGGATGTGTGTGGCCTAAATAACCCTACAATTTGTTAAATGTATCTTACCCTGATGTGCCTATGCACTGTCAGAGATACGGAAGACAGCCATGGTAGTGTCTGGCTTAGTTCGGATGGAGCCAGCTCGGCTCCCAGTCTACCCCACCCGATACTGCGCTCAGCAGGGCTCAGCATCAGAGCTGACTGGCAGTGAAGTGGATGCCTGCCATCCCAGAGTCCATCTGCCTCTGCTCTCCGAATAATTGGTGGATACACTTGTCAGACAAGTGATGAGAGCCGTGCAGAAAGGAAGGTAGCCATGTGCCCCCGGCCAGGCCTCTGCATCTTAACCGGTTCAGACTGACCTGGCATCTGAGGAGGAATTCTGCAGAACAGAAAAGCCCTAAAAAATATCCATTGTTTTGTGTATGAGGAAACTTGGGGCCAGCTTGAATGTGCCTGAGGCCCCCAGAGCTGGTCCAGCAGCAAGGCTAGGACTGGATACAGCTCTCTGCCCCCTTCTCTTTGTCCTCAATGCCCTAGACTGGTGGATTAGCCTGTGTCCCCACCCCACTTGCTCAGCTGCCTCTGGCCCACCCACATGAAGCCCAGGTTAGGGCAGAGGTTCCACAGGGCCCCTTGGCACTGACCCCAGGGCACAGACCATCTGAGCCCCACTGTTCCATCTTCTGCCATGCTGTTGTCAAGATGCTGGCCTCTGTCTTTCCTTCTTGGGGCTGACCTAGAAGAAGAGGCCAGTGGATAGGACGGTTGGTTTCACCCTGCATGTGGGCAGTAACTGGTCAGAAGGAGGCCCACACATGTCTTTCCTGGTTTGGACTCAATGGATCCTTGTCTGCTTCCCATTGGAGGAAACAGTCCCACAGAGGTCCCACATCCTGTCCAGGTCTCTGTGGCATGATAGGAAATGATAGGAAGCCCCAGCACTCTCCTATGTCCTCCTCAGACCCTGCTCTGAGAGCCAGCTTCCAATGAAGATATGCTAGCAGTCAACAAAGCCACAAATTGGGGTTGGGCAGCCCCTGAGTCTTGGTGGGCTTTATTAAGTCATGTGACTCTGCTCTGGGTGGTGGCCAATGGTGGTAGGGAGAGATTGGCTTTAGAAAGTCAGGTAGATCTGGGTTCGAATCTCAGCCTGGCTGCTGCCATCCATATACTATGGAACAAAATGCTTAGAGCAAAGCCTGTGTTGACAGGGCCATGAGTAGTTAAGAAAGCTGGAAAATCGCCCTTCTTCATCATCCTGTTTCAGTGATCGGGGGATAACCAGGAAGAGAGACAGATGAGCAGACAGTTGCGCTCTGGCACGATTTCATTGTGAGTTCCTACAAACACACACATTGCTCTCCAGCTGGTAAAAACAATGCAAACCAAAGTTCTGAGCAAATTAGAAAGAGTTCTACACAGGGGATGTGCTTTCCCTAGAGTGTGGAGTCCAGGACCCTCAGCATGCAGTGTGCCTAGACTAAGTGTGTGTGGAGGGGCGGGGCCCACAACCAGGAGCCTGAGAAAAGCACCAAGGAGCCACTTGCTCTTAGGAGTGGGCCAGGAGAGGGCATGCCTGTTACCATCTGCCTCTCCCTTGTCACAGCCTCCTCCACTGTACCCTAGTCCCATACAAAGCTCCGCCCAAGACTTGCTCCAAGTTGTAGAACGTTGGGAAGAATTTCCTACCATGTCCCAAGCCTGGAACCCACCACATGTCCCCAGAAGGCCTTTGTTCCACTTGTGTCCTGTCTGGCACACTCTCCCTACTTGGCTCATATATTCCATAATTTCAGACTTCTCAGGGGAGCTTCCTGGGAATTCCTTTTTCCCCAAAGGCCTCTCCTCCATTTCTTTCCCTACTATTGCCCTGACAGATCCTTCCTCCACACATCTCTCTCCATGTTTTGTATTCTTGATAATCAATGATGGCTTTGTCTGCAGGAACATCAGCTCCACGATGGAGGGCAGTGTTACCGTCATCAGGATACCCTGTCTTAGTTTCTTGTCCTGCTGCTGTGTGTGATCAAAGTGCCCATCAAAAGCAGGCCACTGCTCAAGGGGAAATCTACCAGGTGGGGAAGTTGAGGCAGCAGGAGCTTGTAGCAGCTGGTCACATCGATTGCTCTCCCTCCCACCCCCAGAAGAAAACAGTGAATGCACGCACACACTGGTGTGTGGTGCTCAGCTTGCTTTCCCTACTTGTCCACAGGCCCAGACTCCCTGCCTAGGGAATGGTGCCACCCTCAGTGGATGGGTCTTACCGCCTCAATCAAGATAATCAAGATAACCACCCACCTCCAGACATGCCCAAAGGTGATTCCAGATTCTTTCAAGTGAACAATTAGTACCAACTGTCACAAATGCCCCATGACCATCCTATTAAGGAGGGACAGGTGTCATTTCCTTGGCCGGTCGTTTCTCAGAAGTAGGTGGCTGCAGAAATTGACTGCCCCGCATGGGAGTCAGAAGGTCCATCTCTACTGACTCCAAGGAGACTCACCCCTAAGAACCACACACCAATATGTCCACCTCATACTCGTGTGAGGGAGTGGGGGGAGGGGCTGGTCTGTCATACCCAGGGATCTCCATGGCTTATGACGTCATCTGGGGCATTGCTCACGCTTCAGCCCCTTTTCCAGATCCGTAATGGTGTTCACTCCATCCCAACTCTCTCATGTCGCAGCAGTCAACAGTGGTCTCCATTGCCTTGACTAGCTATCCCTGCTCTGTCAACTCACTCACGGAAGAACGCAGACCTTTCCTCTTCCAGCTTCCGGTCGTGAGCCCATCACCTACTTGGCCTAGTGGTGCCCAGCTCCTGACTACACTGCAAAAGTGGGGAAACCGAGAAAGAGGGCTGGATGACCAAACCATGTCGGGTAGGACCAGTAACTGGATGGCTGTGTGATTTCCTCAGTCACCCCCCCCCACTCCCTGGAATTCCAGAACAGAGGAGGAGAATGCGGGCTGCCGGTTCACACGAGTCTGCTTGCACATTCCTTCATCTCTGCTGTCTCCGGGGAGAGGCTGTGGCATGATGAGGTGGGACTTGGCATGAAGTGTAGAGGACTGGATATGAATTTGCTCTAGTGTGTGATTCTGTCAGTTAATATATGTGTTGGCTAGCTTTATGTCGGTGCAAGCTAGAGTCATCCAAAAGAAGGGAACGTCACATGAGAAAACGCCTCCGTAAGGTCTTCTTTGGGGCATTTCTTAATTAGTGAAAAATATGGGAGGACCCAGCCCTCTGTGCGTGTTTCCATTCCTGGGCTGGAGGCTCTGGGTTCTATAAGAAAGCAGGCTGAGCAAGCCATGAAGAGCAAGCCAGTGAGCAGCATCCCTCTATGGCCTCTGCACCAGCCCCTGCTTCCGGGTTCCATTCCTCTTTGAGCTCCTTCTTCCTTGAGTTCTTGGTTTCCTTCTTTGATGAACAGTGACATGGAAGTGTGATCCAGATTAACCCTTCCTCCCCTGGCTTGCTTTTGGTTGTATTTCCATCATAGCAATAGAAACCCTAGCTAGGACTCAAGGGCTCTCTCTTAATAGGTTCCGGGCATGGCAAATATGGCGTCCTTTCCCCTTCCCTCTTCCTTGCTAAACTGTTAGATGGAATTCCTAAAGCTAGCCCCTCAAGGTCTATTCCTTCACTTGCCCACCAACTCATTCTTGAAGCTGACCGACAAGGTCCAGTTATCAAAACATCAAAAGTCCAGCAATCATTATTTGGCTACACTGGCTAAGTTGCCCAATCAGGACATATCAACTCACTCCAGCACAGACTTCCCCATTTTTTTTTCATAAAAAACCACTCTTGAAAAACACCTGCCATCTGCCTTTCTCTGATCCAGAAGAAGCACTCCCCACAGCCCTTGTCCCTCTAGGTTAATAAGCCTGCTTTGCAGTGAGAACTTAGTGTCTGGGTGTGTGCCATACTGACTCCGAGGGCCCCCATCCACACTTACATGGACAATATACCTCTGTGTTCTCCTGTAAGTATTGGAGGTGACATCTCTTCTTCAGAACTTCCATGTTGGACACGCGTGACACATTTAATGAGTGCCTGGTGCACATCATCTCTATTATACAGGCTTGGCTTGCCCAGGAGCCTCCCGGTCCCTTCAGGTCCTTTTGGCTGACGGAAGTCTTGTTGATCACAGTTTGGGACCTGGATCACAGAAGCTGCACCCAGATTCCCCACCCCCTCTCATAAGCTCCGCCTCTACTCTGTGGCAAACACACAATGCTGCCTCTATTTCTCCTCTGTATGTTTCAGAGGGCGTGGTCACATCTGTGCCACCCCAGGTCTTTCTCAGAGCGCATGGGCAAATGTGTTGTAAGATGACCAAAAGATTCCCCTCCCAATGGTATGGCAGCTACTTTCTTAGACCTCATGGCCTCAGGGGCTCGCTGTGAACATGACTTCAGCTTACATTAGAGAGAGGCCCCAGAGCGAGCCCTTGTCTTCAGCCCCTGCTCTGGAGCTGTGGCTGCGCGGGTCCAATTCAATTCCCACTTCCACATTGATCTCTGAGGTCTACTCTTGTTTTTGCCTCTCAGAGTGTTGGACCCATTAAGCTACATGCAGGGGTCAGGCCCCTGGGGCTCAATCCGCTCAGGTTGCCTGCACAATTGAAATCCCAGCCCATCCCGGCTGCTTTTCTCATTAAGATGATTGGACTGGATTGATCTAGTCAATCAATAGGCGGACATCAGCAGCGGGAAGCCGATCAAATGAGCCTGGGTTGATCAGCCCCAGAACGAAGTCCCCACCAAGCTGGAGCGGGCATGTGGCCCTCTGGGATGGAGGTGGGGAAGTAGAGGAATGAGCCAGAGGTCTCACTGGACTGCATGGCGGGTATGGACACAGCAGCATCCCCAAGGTGTGGCGACGGGGGTGCTTTGTAGATACCCAAGACTCCTTCCCAGCTGCGCACCCTTTGGTGGCTCCCCCATGACCTAGCATGGGACCTGCCCTCCATTCAGCATGTGAGGGTGAGAATGCTGGGTGCTAAAGAAACCAGTGGTAGCATCCCAGGGCCTTCTTCCTAGGAGTTAGTAGCTCTGAAACTGGAGCAGAATACTGGGTGGCACAGATCCCAGTGTGCCTCAGGGACCCTGTGTTGGGTAAAGGGGCCTCTGAGGCAAGGAGGTTTGGAGACACTGGGTCAAGTGTGTTCCCTCTTCTGCAGGCTGTACTATCTTGTGTAAGCTCATGTTTGAACACTTGGTCCCCAGTAGGTGGCGCTGTTTTGCTCTGGGGTGGGGTGGGGGTGTGAGACCTTTAGGAGATAGAGCCTGGCTGGAGGAAGTGGGTTGCAGGAAGGGGACCCTCGAAGGTTACAGCCCTGCCCCACTGGAACTCTCTGCTTCCTGGTCAGTGGTGTACAACAAGCCACAGCTGTAAACTCTCACCTCCGTGGACTTCAGCTCCCCTCCATGCGTCCTCTCAGACCATGAAGCAAGATGAGCCCTTCCTCCCTCCTCATGTTGCTTCTGTCAGGTTCTTTGTTACAGTAACTAAAACCATAACCAGTGCACCAATCAGGTTTGTGTCGATTCTCTGAAGGGGGAGGAGCCAGGGTCGAATCCCTGCCTTTCCCCCTTGGTCTCAGAAGGTCTTACATTTTTATTTCTTATTTGCAATAAGCAAAGGTTTCCAGAAAGAAATCACACCTTCCATAAAAGGTCGAGAGGGCGGGATGTTGCAGCACCAAACCCCGATTTCCGTTCTCTTGGGTGTCTAGCCCCCAGTTACTTCCTTTTCTTTCCCACTTCTGACCTAATATCAAGTGAAACCGTTTTGGAAATGCATTAACTTAGCAGACCATGAGCTTCTCCCAACCAAAGAGCTAAGCTGACTGCCGGTCGGCATCTGAGGCCCATGACAGAGGTTGCCCCCTTTGCTGTAATTCCCATCTGATGTGTCCACCAGTGTATTTCAAAAGTGCCTTGACTCATAACTTTTTTTTTATTCTGTTACTGTAAAAACTTCATGAAACTTCTTCCGTGTTGGAACGTGGAATTCAGGGTAACCTGAATCTATGTTCCCAGTCCATGGTCACTCCATTTGGCTTCAGAATAAATTATCTCTTACCCCATTTGAAGTGAGAGTTGTGGGTATTGTGTCAACCTTAGTGTGTATGTGTGTGTGTGTGTATGTGTGTGTGTGTATGTATCTGTGTGCTTGTCTGTGTGTGTTTGTATGTATTTATGTGTGTAGGTATACCTGTGTGTATGTGTCGGTGTGTATATGTATGTGTATATATCTGTGTGTATGTATCTGTATGTGTCTGTGTGTATATGTATGTGTATATGTATCTGTGTGCTTGCCTCTGTGTGCCACTATGTGTGTATCTTTGTGTGTGTATGTGTGTGTATGTATGTATTTGTGTGCGTGTGTATGTGTGTGTATACAACTGTATGCCCTATGGTGTGTGTGTGTGTGTGTGTGTGTGTGTGTGTGTATGTGTGTGTATGTGTGTGTGTGTGTGTGTGTGTGTGTGTATATGTGTGTGTGTATGTAGGTCAGAGAACAGCTTTCAGGAGCCTGTCCTCTTTGAGTTGCGGGTTCTGGGAATTGAACTTGGGTTGTCAAGCTTGCTTGGTGAGTGTGTTTACCCACTGAACTGTCTCACTGGCTCTCTGGGTCTTGTAGATGGACGGAACCTTACTGTTGGGGAAAGTTCTTCAGTACGGAGTTCTCATGATCTGGGATCCCTGGGAGCCAAGGAGCTGGCAGAAGGGAAAAGCCATGAGAGGGCGGGTGAATGGGATTATCCTCTCAGTGTAGGCTGAGGAGTGAGCAGGGACCTCCGCACTGGAGGTCTACCCCCTCTGTAGCCACTACCTCGCTACCTCATCTCCCTATTGCAGGTGGTGGTCGCCGTCCACACTGAGGATTCTTAGACCCTCAGTATCCCACTCAAAGAATGGAAGAATTCATATAAATAGCAAAATAGGAAGGAGTTGGAGTCACTAAAGTGGAAGCCAGAGAGCAGGGCTGTGCCCCAGAGAAGGCTTTACCCCTGCTTCTCTGGAGGGTTCAGGAAGAGGAGGGAGCCGAGCGTTCCGGTTGGGTGGAGGTGGTTATTCCGTTTTGATGTACAGGCTTGGACTATGGAGGCCTTTATTCGTGTGAATGTCTTTTCCCATAATGCATATGATCTTAATCATACACACGGCCAATCATGCACAAGCATAAGATGGTACATGGGGTGTTTCCTTCAAAGTTCATCCTAGCATTGACCGCCTTGACTGCAAGCGTCTGAAACCAGTTCAGGCTGGACAGGCTCACTGGCCTGAATTTCAGGATGTACTTGGTCACCAAAAGAGAGCTGCTAAGGGTTTCTAGGAAGAAGTGGCCTGCCTACTGCACCATTTGGAGCCTGATGGTATAGCTCAGTGTAGGTGGGGGTCCAGGTTGCTAAGCCACTCACCCTGCTTGCTTGCCTGTCTCATCTCCTGTCTCCTTCCCTCCACAGGCTACCTGACAGTCAACATTGAGCCCCTTCCCCCTGTGGTGGCTGGGGACGCAGTGACCCTGAAGTGTAACTTCAAGACAGACGGCCGTATGCGTGAGATCGTGTGGTACCGGGTAAGTGGCCACTCCACTCTACATAGCTGTTTCTGTGTCCTAGGGCTGTGACAAAATCCACAGATGAGGTTACATCCCTAGTCCTGGCTACCCCTAAGGTAGCATAAGGGGTATGCTCTCTGTCTCCCTCTGGCCTCTTCTGTACCTCTGATAATCCCAGGAATCCATCTGCACCCCAGTAGACGTTACTGAGAAGTGCGTGGGCCCTGGGAGCAGTGTGCAGCTGAGAACAGTACTGATGTGGTCCTAAGCAGGATGCTCTGGCATCTCTGGTGTGGGACAGAGGACAAGAAGGTTTCCTGTCTGTAGAACTGCCCTTCAGCCAGGTGTGGCGATGCATAGCTCAGCACTCAGGAGGCTGAAGTAGGAGGTTTGTTGTTTTTAGGGCAAGCCTGGGCTACAAAGTGAGCGCCTGTCTCAAACAACCACAAAGCACAATGCATTTCAGAGGTATTTTACCATGTAAGTTCACTGCATAAGATCCAGCCTTGACGTCTGGTACCTAGCACTTGACGTCTGGTACCTAGCACCTGGCAGCAGATATCTGAGCCTGAGGAAGGCTGTGGCTCAAGATGTATAGACATCACCTGCCCAGGGCCCAGGTGCCAATGGTGACAGCAGGAAGAATGGCTTTGGGTCTTGGGCACAAGAAGCCATTTCAGTCACGGTTGGATGAATCTCCGTGCATCTGAATGGGGTATCCCAGGCTGGCACCCCTTTGAGGAGCAGGGTTGGGGCTCCAGGAAGGCGAGCTTGGAGGCTGGTCTCTGAGAACATACCCAGGGATACCCAGGCAATTCCTCTCCTGGGATCTAATCCAAAGGCTGGTATCATTTCCTGTTAAAGGCCAGGAACATAAACATGTTCCTCCTGCTGACCGTAGGGAGTCACAACTCCTCCACACTATTTGGGGACAATGTGTGAATGAGAGGACACACAACATCCCCAAACACGCTGTGCGTGGAAACCGGCAGCTAGAATTCTGTGTAATTTTCTCTTGTCAAGAAAACCTCAATTTTTTTTTTTAATAGCAGTTAAGAAAGTAAAAGCCATGCTTTGCCTGTGGGTGGCCATGTGGAAGCAGAACATGGGCAGAGTGGACTCTGGCCTCCTGGTTAAAGATTCCCGATGGAAACCATTCTGTAGGGGCGAGCGTGTGGCTCAGTGGGTAGAGTGCTTGCTTGGCACATGTGGAAACTTCATTTGGGTCCCCCATGCTGTATGAAACCTGGTGCTGTGCACATCTGTAATCCCAGCTCTATGAGATGGAGGCAGGAGGATCAGAAGTTCAGGGATATCCTTGGCTACTCTTCCTGGCACTCAGCCACAGAGCCTGGAAACTTGGGGTGAAAGAAAGAGGGAACTCCAGGCACACAATACCCCTCTCCGGCTTTTCTCCACGCCCTCCTTCCAACAGGCACAACATGTCTTGCTCAATGCCTGCCTTGCCACCCATCTTGAATTTCTGGTCTTTGGTTTACCATTTGCTGACAAGTCTTCTGTTGTTGGCTATGGCCGTGCTCCTTTTGATGCAAGCCTGTCTGTCCTCCGTCTCAGCTCCTGATTGGAACCAGCTCTGGTGGCTTCCACCAACGCCCTACAGAGCTGCACTGCTGAACCCACGGTCCCCCAGTCAAGGCCAGCAGGATGCTGGCCATGGGTTGTGTCGTCTGTGGGGTCACAAGCTATAGGGGCTGCTTGGCTGTCACAGACTGTAAACATAGAGAGACTGCGACAAACTAACCCAGAGTCTGGCTGATACTGGGGTCACACTCTCCCTCATCCCCGGATGGAATCAGAGAGAAGAGAGAAAAAACCATAGCCACAGACCGGTAGGAACTGTCCTTGTGGTAGAATTAGAAATGGGCAGAGCCCACAGGCCCCAAAGCCTTTCACAGCTCCCATCAGTCATTGTGCTGGAGGAGACAGTCCTTCTGAAGAGACAGCTTCCAGAAGAGAGACCATGCCATGCCAGGCTGGGTCTATCCCCGAAGGTGTCCATCCCTGTGGCTCCCTAAACCAGAGACATAGCTTGTCATGAGCTCTTAAGCTGGATAGAGGAGTCAGTCCATCTTCCTCCTGCCTAACCCAGTCTACCTTCCCCGCCCCCGTCGCCCCCTTCACCCCCCCCCCAACTGCTTAAAGCATTGGTTACATCTCTGACGAGTGTCAGGCCCTCTGTATGGTGCTATGGTAGGCTATATTAATTTATTTCATTTCATTTCACATCCTTTGACTGAAGGCCTCTGGAGTGGGGGGGGTATGCTGATGTATGCAAATCACATGCAAATTGACCAGTGGAGCCAAATGCCGGGGCCTTTTAATTCTGTAGCTGGACAGGGTGGTGGCTGGCTGTCTGGTTGCTCTCCTTGGGATCAGAGGAGCCCATGTGCTCTGCCTGTGATTGGGAGGAGGGAGGCAAGGAGGGAAGGAAATTCCAGGAAAGAGGCTCCATGCTGCCAGCTTTCCTTCCCTCCAACTGCTGCTCTTCTGCTCTCTCTCTCTCTCTCTCTCTCTCTCTCTCTCTCTCTCTCTCTCTCTCTCTCTCTCTTTTCCCTCAGAGCCAGCTGAAGAGAGGGAGATAAGAACTGACCTACCCAGGTAGAGGCTGCAGGACCTGGGCTGGGCAGAGTTTCCAGAGGGCATGGGAGAGGCAGCCAGGAAAGCCCCAGCCTCCTTCTCCAATGGACAGCCCAGCCCCTCAGCCTGCCTCGTTCTTTCGCCTCCCCTCCACAAGTCTGGCCACAAACAGCAAACTGCCCAGTGCCTTTAGTTTCCAGGCCCCTGTCACTCCCCTCCTCCTTCCTCCCCCGTCTCCTGAATGAGCTTATAGAGTCTGGCTTGGAAGGAGATGAATAGACCCCCACAGGCCCAGCCAGGCCTAGGCCTCCAATTGCTTCAGAAGGGAAAAGCACAGGCATTGTGGCAGGCTACCACTGCCCCACTCACTCAGCCCGGAGGGCACAAATCAGCCCGATGGGTGAGTCGAGTCTTGTACCTCTGCTCTAGAAAACTGTCCAAGCAGTAGATCATCAGAGGTTTTCTAAGCCATAGAAGCTTGAGTGAGTAGCTCGGGGCATGGAGTGCTTGCTGAGTATGTGCAAGGTCCTGGGTTCAATTCCCACCAACACACAGTAAGAGAAAGAGACAGAGACAGAGACAGAGACACAGAGAGACAGAGACAGAGACAGAGAGACAGAGAGACAGAGAGACACACAGAGAGAAAGACTTTCCAAAGCATAGAGAATAGATTGGTTCTTCGAGGAGAGTGGGGAGCCAATAGTAGCATTGACGTCTGGCTAGACTTCTGGGAAGGCCTAGAGAGACAAAAGGTGATGGAGAAGCCTGGATTTTGGACACCTTGCCTGAGGCCTGGCTAATAGGGGAAGAACTCAGGCCAGTTTGGTGACAGTGCCAAAAACTATTGGATCGTCTTCAGAGAACACAAGTGATCAGAGCGTCCCCCCCCCCCCGCTTCCTCCCCCATGCCAATCTGCGCCATCCATGTGACTGCCTGCCGCTGGTCACACATGGCTGTTCTGATTTAAATCAAAGGGCAAAATTCTTTCCCCATTCACTCAGCCCAGCCATTTCCAGCACTCACCACACAGAGCTGGTGGCATCAGATTGCAACAGAACAGACATAGGACATTCCCAGAATGCCTCTGACGTTCAGACATCCTCCCCACCAGAGCCTCTAGAATACGCTGTACTTGCCTGTCAGAGGGACGGGGACGGCACTGGCTGTTCTCGGTCGGAGTCATTTCCTGGCACACTCATGCCACGGTGGGTTCCAGCAAAGTGAATTGTATTGATTTTGTGAGCTATCATCATTACAGCATGTGTGTTTGTGGTGAGGGAGGGTGGGAAGAAGGAAGTTGTTCTCCCTCTTAAAATACCTGTGAAAACATAGTGGTAAGGGACTGGTCAGGCCTGGGGTCTTGAGTATTGTGGTCTCTGTCAAAGTCCCGTGTGATCTAATGACGCCTTATATCCTCCTCCAAGGGACTTTTCTGCTATGGCATGGGTTCATCGTCTAGACTGGAGTTCCCCAGTCTCTGTCTGCAAGCCCTGGTACACAATTCTTTTTTCTTTTCTCAGCAACCAACAGTAGTTAATAGGGTAGCAGTGCAGTTCCATACATGGCCAGCAGGGGCAGGCATTCCGACATCCTATCTACCTTAGGGCTCAAGGAAGAGAGCTCCAGGGGAATGTTACACATTAGACTTCACTTTGTCCTTCCTGTCCACCGGGGTCGTGTTCAGAAATAAGATGAATGCCAACCTGAGTGGCTGACATTAGTGTGACATTCCTGGGAGTCGAGGACAGGGTCAAGGGCTTCACACTTCAATTTCATGTTGTCGCCGAGAGGCAAATAATATGGTGAATTCTGCTTTTCAGGGTAAGTAACTGGGGACATTTAAAATACTGGGTCTCGGGCCCTATTGCATCTCCCAACTTCTCCAGAAAATTCTAGACACACCTTCCTCTGGGTACCTCCAGCAAAGATGCATCTCCTGTGTTTCTGGGCAGCTACTACACAGCCACCTTGGTAGTGTTGGTTACGTGAGCAAAGACTGGGCTTTGGGGAGGTAGATCTGTGGGTGAAAGAGTTGCAGTGCAAGTGTGAGTATCTAAGTTCAAATTCCCAGAACCCGGTAAAGCCCGGTATGGTAGCACATGTCTGTAATCCCAGAGCTCCTATAGGGAGATGGGAGACAGAAACAAGGGGATCCCCAGGAGTCCTCAGATCCTTGAGGGCCAGCGAGCTAGCCTGGGAGAGACAGCAGAAAGCCATGAAAAGACCCCATCTCAAACAAGATGAAAGGCAAAAGCCAGCAAGTAAACTTAATCTCTACACTCATGTGCCCAGATCTATACACATACACGTGTGCATATTCATATACATGCGCGAGCACATGCACACACACACACACACACACACACATGCCACCCACGTGTGACTACAGAGTCTGTCTGGGGAAATGCAGGTCTCTGCAAACTGTCTGTGGAGTGTGGGCACCAGGCACATTTCTTATTAGGAAATCCTGTCTAAACTCATTTAGTTGGGGGTCGCCTGCCCAGCAGGCAAAGCCAAAGGTCTGTTTATATCATAGAAATCCATTAAGCAACTGCAGGGAATCATGGGAATTTAACCTTTCTTGGCGGTTCTTATCATCGCATCTTTGTTTTGTCTCCTTCCTGTACTATTTATTCCCAAGATCTGTTCTAAGCGCAGGTTGCAAGGCCATGGGGGGAAAAAAGCCACAGAAGGAGGTGGAGTGGGTAGGAGAGGGACATGAGGGGCCACAATGCTCTGCTTTCCGCGCAGCCCTTTAAACAGGGATTTATTTATTTATTATATATATGTGTGCTCCATGTGAGTTTGTGTGCACCACATACCTGCAGGAGGGAAACCAAGAAGCCCAGAGGAGGGCATCGCAAGCTTCAGAACTGGAGGCACGGGCAGTTGTGAGGTACCCGGTATCTGTGCTGGAAATCAAACCCCATCCCTTCGCAAGAGTTCCTAACAGCTGAGCCATCTCTCCATCTCCCCTGCCCCCTCCCATCTCTCCTCCTCACCTGTGGATGCTGGCAGCTGGGACTGGGTTTGTGTTGAAGTCCCAGTGGTGTTACCTGGCCAGCCAGGCTCTCCCGCTTCCCTGGGAGATCTGACAGAGACCCTCAGGGACAGCGAGGGAGGACACTGAGCTTGGGTGTGAATGAGACAGCAAAGAGAGAGAACGGTCTGGTAACTCGATGTCTACAGTAGGTTCTGGGGGCTGGACCTTGATAGTGCATGCTTTGAAGACCCTGTGTTGGATGGATATACTTGGTACCAGACTCGACACGGCATCTATTCTGTACATGGTAGCCATTGTCCGACCCTGTTTCCTAGTGACCTAAGAAGTCCAAAGAAGGTAAATTTAGAACAAGAATGGATGATGTTTGGGGAGGATCACCACCTCCAAGCTCATTACACAGTCAGCAACACTACCATTTGTCCCTGGGTGGTGCTGCTGTGACCTCAAAGTTTCTAATTCCTGGAAGCACAGGGAAGCCAGTCTGTGGATCTTGGTTCTCCCTGAAGCAGGAAACCCTTTCAAATGTTCTCTGCTGCTGCTGGTATTCCATAGTGTTCTGTTTGAAGACAAATAGATGACAGTACCCATAAGACAGTGCCACAGTCCAATGACATTCACCACCTTCTCAAGTGGCAGGTGGACACCACAGTGCATGTCCCAAAGAATGAGCCTGAACCAGTCCTGGAACCCTGAGATTTGGAGCCCAGCGAGGATGCTGCTTGCCCTGGCTGTCCCTTGCCTCTTCCTGGACCACGCCTGACCTCGGGCTTCCAAGTCTTACAGATTCCTGAAGAAGGAAGACAGTGAGAATGCCCCTTGCTTGGGGCTCCTTCCTCCTGGTCCCTGGTCTCACAGAGGGGGACATACTCTGGGTTGAGGGGTACGGTGATCAGACTTACCACACCAGTCATATTGAGGGTAGAGAAGGTGGTCAGGGGAGCCTGGCAAGCAGAAATTAATGGCTGCCCCAGACATAATCTCTAACATCAGGTTATTCTCCAGGCTGGAGCCCCAGGGCACCTACAGTTTTTAACCAGCTCCCCAACTAACTGTGGTACCCTTGAACTGGCAAATGGCCCTGTTTGGTGGTTTTAGAAGAGGGGTCCCCATTCACTCACCATGCCTTATGTATGGCACAAGAATCAGGATAGCCCTAGGCACTGAGAGTGAGCCATGATATGGAACCATAATCCCTCACTCATGCAGATCCCCTGGTGGGGGGGGGGATAACTTTAAAAGTTACACCGGCAAGAAGGACTCCAGGGATCAGGGAGTTTGGTGCATATGGTTGGAATAGGCTTATGGGCAGACAGGAATCTGTGGTCAGGAACGGACCTCTCTGGGAAACTGAGATCACCCGGGGAGTGAGAAAGTGGGGCATATATGCCAAGGACCTGTGCTAGGCTGTCCAAGAACAGGAAATAAGCTTGGATGTCTGAAACGAAGTAAAACTAAGATGCTGGAGAGACAGGGAGGGGCCATTCATGCTCAACCCATGCCCCAGGGTGCCGAGTCTCCAGGGGGTTTTGAACACAGACACTGAAGGCTTTATTTTTTGTTTGTTTGTATTTGTGTGTGTGTCTGTGTGTGTGCACGTATGTGCACTCGAGTGCATGTATGCATACCATAACACTCATGTGAGAGTCAGAGGACAACTTGTGGGACTTGGTTCTCTCCTTCCATCCTTGTGGGGCCTGGGAATTGAACTCATGTCTTCAGGCTTGACCACAAGCCTCTTTACCCACTCAGCCATCTCACCAGCCCAGCACTGGAAATTTTAAGCAAAAACCCCAGCAGCTGGCTTGCTTTATCAATCTCTGCTGGTGGAACCCAGGATGGATCGGTGGGATTGGCCACAGAGAGGTCACCTTTGAGGTCACTGAGGCCAGAGGTGGCTGAGGCTAGGCGAGGCCCAAGATGGCGTAGGTTCATAGGGAGCACGGGACCAGCAGGGTGTGGCCTTGAGGTTGTGACGATCAAAGAGACTTGACCTTGAACTTCCGTTTATGAACTGCAGGAAGGTCAAAGGACTTGCTAATGCACAACTGGTGATAGACTGGGACTTCCAGATGGCTCCTGGCTGTGGGGTTGGGGCAGCCGGGTGAGGGTCATGGTTGCTGTTCATTGAGACAAGGAGGACAGAAGAGACGGCTGGAGGCACAGCTATCAGAGACTGTGTGATAGAGTTGTCACAGCAGAAGCTGGGGAGTTCTGGGGCAAGCCCAGGGGTGATAATGGAGGTCCCCAAGGTTCACGTATCTGACACCTACCCTCTAACATAGCAGTACTGAGTGATGATTCATGTCCCTTGTCTTTCTTGTCACTCTGCCTATCCTTGCCGCGCTTATGGCTTCAGAACCATGTTCTGAGGAACCCCGGTCACTAGGAAACCAAGCCCTGGGCCTCTGATATGCAGTGGTTTGTGTTGGCTTATGGTTTGTGTGGGCTAAGAAGCCCAAGGTATGAGGCTGAGGTCCTTCCTACTGCTTCACAGAACAGCAGGAGGAAGACCGTGTCTATGTCCACGAGGGGAAGTGGCAGGATACACACTTCCATTGGAAACTTCCTCACAGCAATGGCGTCCGTTAGTGTGTGCCAGCAGAGCTCTTATGACCCACCTTGGGGGAGGGGTGTGTGCATGTGTGCATACGTGTGTGTGTGCGCGTGCGTGCGTGCGTGCGTGCGTGTGTGTGTGTGTGTAAGCATGCTACTGACTAAGTTATCTCCATAGACTGTGTTGTACAATTTGGGAGGAGTTAAAAGAATGCAGTCCTCCAAAATCTCCTTATTACCCTTTACAAAGCTCACACGTCTGAGTAGGTGGGTCGTTTTTAGACATGAAATGTGTAGTGTGGGTCACAGAAGTCCAAACTCGGGATATCTATGTGACCTGTCAGGCTGTGAGAGACCCTCGTGAGCTTCCAGGGACCAAGGTGGGGAGGGATGAGAGTCATAATCAACATGGGGGGTGGGGGGAGAGTCACTGCCAGAGGCTGGGATCAAACCAGACCCCCAGCTCCATCAGACTGGGTTTGCACACGGCTGCTCCTGGCCCGGGGGAGGGAGATAAGAAGGAAAGAAAGGACAGCTTGATGTGGCTAGTTCATCACTGCCCTTTCTGGCACCAGGAGAGAAATTTTTGACCAGAAAAAAAAAAATCCTGCTCTTGGGGATTAAGATCAAGTTCCCGATATTGGCAATGAGATCTCTCCCTGCCCCATACAGGCCTGATAAGAGTTCTTGGCTCCCAAGCTGTCAGGAGGGAGAGCCAACAGCTGGCACGGACTCACGAATATCAGGATGTTCTATTGGCCTGCACGTGGACTCCACGAACAACGGGCTTTCTTATTGGATACCGACAGAAGCGGTCAACTTGGTGGATCCAGGGCCAACGGGGTGATGGCTGAGCATGTCTAGTATTTGTCTTCATTTACCCAAAGCATCCAAGAGAAAAGAGCCAGAACCTGGCACAGAGCGCCCTGCTGTGTGGCCTTGGGCCAACCACTTCCCCTCTCTGAGCTTCGGGATCTTCCTGTAAAAGGGAAGGTTAATCCCAGGCAGAGGGTAGAAACAATGTTGCTACCTTCCCACCTTCCAGCCGGCCTTGGCTTTCTCTCTGATCCCAGAGGATCCTAGACTCAGAGGCTGCTGCAGGCCAGGGCGCTCCCTCAAGCTGAGGTGGGAGTCCCTGCCCGAGCTGCTGCAAGGGCCTCCGAGCTGGTGGAGTACGGAGCTATATTAAGCCTGAAGTGTGATTTTCAATGTCTCTGCCTGACTCACGCCCTGCTGGGTTTAAATGACAAGGGGCTGACTTAACTTGTCAGAGAAGGATTAAAGGCAAACTTCCACTCCAGCACACCAGAGAAATAAAACACCACAGCAGAAATGAGGTGTTTCAGAAAGCGGCTGCATCCAGCTCCATCCAGAGGCATCCAGCTTCATCTCGCCTCAGTCTCTGCTCCTCCTAGCCCTGCCTTTTCTCCTTGGGTGCTAAGCCTCACTGGCAGCGTCTCTCCTTGCAGACAGCCGTAGCCATGGGCTTTTCTAGAACACATATCTGACCAACCACTGCGACCCTCTCTGCCCCACCCTTCACACCAAAGCTCTCCATCACTTGCAGGGTCAAGTTCAAGGTCACCTAACCCAACTGCCAGACCTTTCTGGCTCCAGCCTCGCTGCTTTCGAGGCCCCCAGTGGGCACGCCACCCGATCCATCGTATGGTTCATCCTCAGCTGTGCCAACACTCCTCACCCCCTCCCCTCGCTGCATCTGCTACCACAAGTGCCCTTCCCTTCCCACCCTCCGTCTGCCAATCGTAGACGTTCCCTCAGGGCTCAGCTTCAGGGTCACCTCCAGGGACCAATGCCTGTCACTCTTCCTTCCATCCTCTTCTTCATCCTAACACTTTGACCTTGTTGGAGTTAGACCCTCATGTGCAGAGCCCTCATGCACAACTTGACACAGGTATCAGACCTTCCTCACTGTCCCTAAGAGGACAAGTGTCCTCTGACTAAAAACTCAGAGCAGGGAGGTGGTTGGCCCGAGGCCACATAGCAGGGTGTTCAGCCCAGGATCCTGGCTCTTTTCTCTTGCACGCCTGGGGAACGATGGGCTGAGTTGTCACCTGTGCTTAGGACGTGCCAGTCTTCGCCTTTCCACCACCTTTGGGGGGCAGGGCTTGGACTCAGAGGATGAACTAGATTGGTGAAATGACTCATTCAAAACACAGCCTTCTGATTGGTTGGGGCTGTACCCTGCACCTTCTCACCTGAGGCCTAGAGCAGTCCTGAGCATGTGGCTTGGGGTGGGAGGGAAGAAACGACATCAGATAACTTTTTCAATCCTTCTCTGCCTTTGTTTTGAGGCAGGGTCTCTCAGAGTCTTGAGGTCAGTGGTGCAGCTATAGTGGCTGCCACCGAGCTCCAAGGATCCTGTCTTTACCTCTCCAGAGCTGAGAAGAATAAGAAAGGAAGGAAGGAGGGAGGGAGGGAGGGAGGGAGGGAGGGAGGGAGGGAGGGAGGGAGAGAGGGAGGGAGGGAGAGAGAGAGGGAGAGAGGGAGGGAGGGAGAGAGGGAGAGAGGGAGAGAGAGAGAGAGGGAGAGAGGGAGGGAGGGAGAGAGAGAGGGAGAGGGAGAGAGGGAGAGAGAGAGAGGGAGAGAGAGAGAGAGAGAGGAGATTTCTGGGGAAATGTAAAAGTTGATCGAGCAAAGATTTTTATTACAGTGTGAGCTTTCCAACCACAGATAGAGTATCTTGGGATAGGTGGCTTCCCCGCTTGAAGGTGTCTAAGCATCTGTCAGAGTGGCTACCCACCAGCACGGCAGTAAGGAAGGCTCACAGCCAGCTGAGTGACTCTTTGTGGTTCTGATCTGGGGCTCTGGACTGTCCCAGGCTGCATGACCCTGCAGTGTCATGGTAGAAGGGATGGAAGATCTGATGGCGGCCTCGCTGATGGTGCCTGGGTAGCGTTCTGCAGAAAGCTGGTGTTTGGATGACTTCCGTGTGCTCTGGGAACCAGAATCACCTAGAAGTGACCTCTGAGTGGACATCCATGGGCGAGGTCAGCCATGCCTGCGAGCTGAGAGGAGAGGACACAGGAAGGAATTTTAACTGAAGAGGGCTTGTGCCCTGTGGCCCTAATAAAGCTTATCTCTGTCTGTGATACTCACTCCAAGCATAGCTAGTGCTATCCACAGGTCTGAGGACAAGGGTCATTCATTTCCTGTCATCCTCTAGAGCCCCATAGTACCCAACCCCAGCCTGCACTCCCATTTTCCTCCCCATGAGCTCTTTCTTCCATGAATACGGAAGCCGGGGGCGGGGAATTCAGAGGCATCCAGGAGCTCCCAGAGAAGGAGCAAGAACAACAGCTTAGAAAACTTACATCAGGAAGGGTGAAGACCCTGCCCAGGCCGTGAGGCTGGAGTTAGACTCTAAGACTGAGTCCTCTCTGCTGAGAGCCCCGGGAGACCAGGTCCACTGCAAGGGGAGGTGAGAACTCCTGAGTGGTTAGATCCCTAGGAAGGGCTGAGCCCTCTGAAGTAAGAGCCTGCAGGTTGACAAGACAGGGCTCAAACCCTGACTCCCCCATAGTGAGCATGAAGGCTATCCACAGTGTTGGTCAGCTGCAATGCTGGGTGTTTGACCAGCCACCTCTGAATACTCAACAGCTGGGGACAATGAGGCTCAGAGAAGTACACTAGCTGGCCCCTGGTCTCCCGTCCAGCAAGGTCCAGGTAGATCTAAACACTAGCCAGTCTGGTCATCTTGATGCAGGTCTCCAAGGTTTCTGGGCCATCCACTTCCACTCTAAAGACAGGAGGAGGATGCTGGCAGAGGAATAGACTGGGCCAGAGGCTTCAGGATGCTGTCATCAGCGCCTGGCTAGAGCCACCTGTCTGCAGAGGCACAGACCCATGAAGACATTGTCAACATCAAGCAAGGATGTGTGGGAGACACGGCACGGTTCACCTAGCCTGAGATGAGCACTCGGGGCGGAGAGGCAGCGGCAGTGTCCCCCTCCCCTCCCCATCCTTACAGAATCCTCCAAACTGAATGCTTCTTTAGAAAATGCTGGGTGAAACTGTCCAGAGGTGACTCCTTGTGGAGGCAAGACACACAGAGAGAGAAAGAGAGACCTCAGCCACCCTGGGGATGGAGGCAGGAGCCTGGGTCAACCAAGCCTGCTTGGGAGACAATTCAGCAGCTGACGCTGTGTTGCTGTTGCTGTTGTTGTTATTCTTCTGTAAGGTGGCAGAGTGACTCCGATGAGCGTAAACATGTATTGTGAAGCGGTGGTTCTTGGGGGATATGCTTTAACGGCTATAATAATCATCTTAATTGGCACATTAATTATACGAGAGCAGGTGCTTCCAAAATAATTGCGGATGTTGGAAAGCTGTTTATTTCCTTAAGTGGCTCACATGGTCCCCTTTAACCCTTGAATAGCAGACCACTCAAGGTACAACCTGGACAGGAGGGAAGCCCATCTCATCTGTCAGTGCAGAGCCTGGGTGATCCACCCCCCCGCCCCAAAATCCTCAGGTCACTCCTCAACCCTCCCGGTGGAGAAGAAGTGTCACCAGAGAGCTTGGGTTTTCACACGGAGGTCTTGTCCCAGCATGTACTCTGCTGAGACAGATAACGGAGCCTGGTGATAGAGAGGAATCCCCTAGCTTAGAGCCAGGACAGGTGTGGCATAGTGAGGGAAGAGCGGTGCAAAGGGTCTGAGGGCAGCCCACCTCAGCTTCATCCGGTGCTCAACGAGGGTCTGAAAGGGAAGGAAGGAGAAGTCTTGTGGGTCAGGGGACCTGTCCAGAATACATTATGTTCACCTGCCATGCTGTTGGGTTTGGACATAATCCATGAGGGGTGATCCAAGATGTTTAAGAGCAGCAGGCTTGCCACCATCCAATTTTATAAAGTTGCTGTCCTTGCACAGAAAGAATTGACAATATCTCCCGATTGGCACGGCCATCATGAAGCTTTGCATCCCCGCTCTGCCCACGCATCCCCCTTCTTTCCTCATCATAGCAAATGACATCACCACCCACAGATTTCCTCAGCCAGGACTCTTAAAATCTTTCCCGTCCTCTGAGTCTGTTGCCACTACTCATTCACATCTCCTCCTGTTAGTCAACTCTCAACACCTGCCAGGAGTCCATCTCTCCCCGAAGCCTTGGTCAACACTTGGAGCGGGCCACTCACTCACTGCACCCTTGTATCCTTGCCCAGCCTCCCTGTCCCCATCCACATCCCTGAGCAACCAGGGTGTCTTTGAGCATCTGTATCAGGACAGCGCCCTCCCCTGGAGTGGCTTGGTACTGCAGAATAAAACAAGAGGCCCACATGGGGGATCCTCGCATTATGCCAAAGCCCAGGAAGACGGGTGCTTGAGGAGTGCAGGGTTTTCAGCTTCACAGAAGGAAACCCTATGCCTGGGGCAGGCTGATCTGGAAGGAGAGAGAGCTTCAGAGTCTACCTTAATCAGTGAATAACAATTAGCTCCTCCCAGACTACCTTGCAACCCTACTGACCCATCCCTGTCCCCACCCTCTACCCCTACAAGCAGCCTCAGAAGCCCACAGTGCCCCTCATGGCACACTGGGGTCCCTGGAGAGGGAAGGAAACTGCTGATGTATGCAGGCCAGCCATCTAGGCAAACATTGTACTGACACTCGTCAGTTCTGGTAGGCTGTCTTTCAACTTTCTTAATTGTTATATAATTACATCACCTGCAAATAGCAATGACCTTCCTCTTCCTAATGCACGAAGAGGTAACAGGCCCCGGAGTGGCATCGTCTCCTAAGTCATCAACACTCAGATCCTGCAGCCAAGATGCTCAGATTCCAATTCACCCTCTTCTTAGACTTTCTGTGACTCTAGCAGGGTGGGCTGGAGAGACGGACAGACGGCTCAGTAGTCAAGAGTGCTTGCTGCTCCTACAGAGGACTTTCCCAAGGTTACCTGAAGCTCCAACACCAAGGGTTATAGCACCCTCTAGTGGCCTTCGAGAATACCAGCACTCACATGACATACACACATAAGCAAGCAAACAGGCAAATGAATACATGAGTGAATGAATAAATAAATCTTACTATTTAAGGTGGTTCGATGATACCCGACACAGGCTCACATAGCTGAATTCTTGGTCCCCAGTTGGTGGAACTGTTTGGGAAGGATTAGGAGGTGTGGTCTTGTTGGAGGAGGTGTGTCACTGGCTTTGAGGTTCCAGATATCAGTGCCATTCTCAGTGTCTCTGCCTCCTTCTTGTGGATCAAGATGTGAGCTCTCAGTTGTTCCTGTCGCCATGCCTTTGTTCTGCCATTGTGGTATCAGACCCTGAAACCAGAAACCCTGTTCAATGTGATCTTCATGGTGTTATAGCGATAGAAAAGTCAGTGACCCGCTATGTAAGCAGTATTTTTTACTTACTGAATTTGTCGTCATTTCTTAATTCATTCCATTGTCTGAAACTTTCAGAATTCTTGCAAAAAAAAAAACTTCTCCTGGGTTTCATTATTTAACTAATATTTATTTACCACTGATTTCTGATAAATCCTTTTTTTTATCATGCGTGGGAAGGCTCCCTCTATTTCAATTTTCCTAAAGATTTTTAATAAGGAAAGTTAATTAAATGTTCTTTAAGGACCTATTGAAGTAATCATATGGTTTTTCTCCTTTAATTTTCTAATGGGATAGATTATGTTGATGGTTTCCCTAATACGGAGCCTCTGTTGGGTTTTCATAATTTCGCTAAACAAATATCTAGTGCCCCAAATTAAAAGAACTCTCCAGTACTTATTTATTGGTATTATAAATGGAGCCTGTTTTGTTGGCTTTTCCGCAGGTCTCTGGGATGTAGGAGTGCCTGGCTATTGATTTTCTGTGTGCACTTTTTATCTACTCTACAAATGAGATGTGCTTGGCTCCTTGGCTTTCTCTCCCTCTGACTGGTCTGATCACCCTGTCTCCCCAAGTTGATGTTATCTCCTCCCCCTCTGAGGTTTTTCCGTGAATCCGTGTGTGAGGAGTGTCTATTGCAGACCAGGCACAGGGCTGGGCTCTCTGACGCTGGCTCCTGTCGCTCCCCGTAAGCCCAGAGTGGTAGCAAAAGCATCTCTTCAGCTGATGTAGCAAGGGCAGGGGTTCAAAGAGGGGAGGCCCCAAAGCCACCCTCAGGCTGGTGGAGATTCAAGCACTGTAACCCTCAAGTCACCGCCACACACCGCCACACACCGCCACACACCGCCACACACCGCCACACACCGCCACACACCGCCACACACCGCCACACACCGCCACACACCGCCACACACCGCCACACAGCCCCCCCCAACAACCCCCCCCCCTCCGCATGGTACCTTGCCCTTTGAGAGACATGAGTACCTTAACCTTGACCCAGAGAGGATGCTGGGACTGGGATCGTAGTGGTCAGAGCTGACACCGACTGGGAGGAGAGATGTTTTTACCCTAAACCTTCACAATGCTCGCTGAGGGTTCGAGTGGCTGGGGTTGGAACTGCAGCCTGCCTTACTCCTGGACTTTCCCCAGGGCTAAGTGAGACTGGTGACATCTCAATGCCCACCGGGGCCCTCTCTGCCCACCTGCCTCATAATGACTCAGCCCTGGCCTTCCTGCTGCAGCGAGCTCTCAGATGCTCTTCCTGGCCTCCAGACCAGCTCCCTCCTCTCCCCAGTGTCTGCGCCTGGCAATCCGGGTCCTCCCACCTGCTTAGCGAGCCCCAGTTACCTTAATTTCCCCCACCCCCCAGTCCTTACCTCTGGTCTCCGGCTGATTCTCAGTACCTACTTTGGGCTTCTGACCCTTGGATTTCTCTGGTCTCCTGCAAAGATGGCGGCTGACATCTTACTGGGCAGCTTCTGCTGTTGAGCGCTATGGAAGGAGGGTTCCTGCTAGGAGAGCCAAGGCAGCGGGTGCCTTGTGTGTTCCAGTCTCTGGGGCTCACATTCAATCATGTCAGACGACCGTGTCGGTTTGAGGCAGCACGTCCAGTGTGCCTGTTCGGCAGCAGAGGGCTGCTGTGCACCTGATCCCCCAAGCCCAGCAGCTCCCTGGGTACAGCTCTCTGCCCTAGACTCTTGGAATACAGTGGGAAACCCATCCTAGCTTATGTGGGACTCTGCTTCTCATTCAGGGAGGAGAGCTGAGCCCCCAAGAACTTCCTGGGCTTCACCTGAAGCCCCCACCCACTGTAAGACAGGGATACTGGGGGCTCGGGGATAAGATGTGATTTCTCAGAAGTCACCAGGCTGGAATTTGAACCCAGCCCTTCCGGTCTCAGACTTCTCTCTAGCCCGTTTCTTGTTTCCTCACAATGCTCAGCTCTGTCAGGCTGCAAGAGCACATCTGGATGCCTGGTCTATGCTGGGACAGGTGCAGCAGACATAACCCCTTCCTCCTCGGGGCTATCAAAGCCCTACCTGGGAGCCTCCACCCAAGGTGCCACCCAGTGGACACTTTGCTCATCTGGATGGCGACCTGGACCGAGAACATGATCATCCCTTGGTAGTGAGCTTCCAGAGTCCTCGCCAGAGTGGAGTATGAACATCTGAAGCCACAGTTAGGTTCTCTCAGACACTCCAGGCTCCAGACAAGCAGCTTTCTTGGTAAGGCTGGCCCCAAGCCCCTCATGGCTCTCTCTGGAAATAAGGGAACCAGCACCCCCTGTCGGGTGTTGAGGGAATCACGTGCTGTTTGTGGGAGGGCCTCCCACCGTTTCCCATTTATAGCAGAGGGTTTATATGAACACGCTAAGATTTGATCTGATCGCTGAATCACCACACCCAGCCTATGGTTTGTAAGTGGAGATACTGAGGCCCAGGTCAAGATGAGTTGACTTTCCAACCAACGAGTCCAACCAACAAGTGTGGGTTGGCATGGCGCCCAAACTGTGGTGGCTGGACATCTGTATGTACGTTCCCAGCCACCCCCTCACTCTTCACAGAGGACACATCTTGGGACCTGAGTGCTCCAGTCTCTTCTACACAGTTCCACTATGGGGCTCTGGAGATGACTCAGAACACAAAGCGCTTGCCATGCAACTGAGAACAGCTGAGCTCCTATCTCCAGATCCATACGAAGCCAGCGCAGGCCCCTCACTCCAACACTCCTCCAGGGAGACTGAAGGCAGAAGCAAGAGAATTCCCAGAAGCCCGTGGGCTAGCAGTGAACGACACGGAGACCCTGCCTCAAAGCAAAATGGCAGGTAGAGAGACCCACATGGGCTGTCCTGTGTCCTCCACGTGCGCACCAGGGATCGAGGGGGCCTGTGCTCAGCCACACACAAACATGAGCTGACACATAAAATGCCACAACATCTGAATTTACCCTACACAGTCCCCCGCGGGCTTGAGTCACCTCTGGGTGACGTCTGCTGATTATTTAATTATTCGCCTTGTTCCCCGTTCATATTACTGTACTCGTTTGAGAAACATCAGTAGGGCTGGAGGGATGATGGCTCAGCAGTCAGGAGTGCTTGCTGTTCTTGTATGGTCCCTGGGTTCTGATCCCAACACACACATCAGGTGGCCCACAGCCATCTGCAGATCCAATGCAGTCCCCACGTGCAATGCACACACGCATACACAAGAATAAAAATCTTTTAAGAAGGACAAAAAGAAGGAGAAAAATGCAGACACAGCAAATGTGTATCCTGGTTGTATCTCCAGTCTGTCCTCAGTTGATCACCACAAACTCAAAACCCAAGACAGTTAAGGGAAGAGCCACCCCTGTTCCGTCTCCCTCCTCCCCCAAAACTCCTCTCCTATACACACGGATGTATTAGCTGACAGAAATAAAATTTAAAAAGCCCAGAGTTGTCTCTGAGACCTGGGGCATTGGTAAGGGGCACAACTGCCCACAGAGCCTGAAGAAGAAGCCCAGACAGCTTGTAGGGATTAAAGGCTCCCAGGCTGAGACGTGCCTGGCTCTTTTCTGCTGCCCCCCCCCCCGCACCCCAGGGGTGACTGAGTCTGTGCACGCCCCAGGACCTGGCAGACCTGGCCAACTGGACTTTTCTGAGAGATTCAAGGCACTGGGTTGAACCCCCCTCTGCTCTCACACAGTGCAGGGCTTGCTCTCAGCAAGCAGTGCTCAGTGGCAGTTTTCTCTCTGTGGCTCTGTGGAGGTCTGTGGCCTGATTGATGGAGGCCCCTGTAGAAAGTGGTGCTGGGATTTTCCATTAGAACTGGGAAGCTCGCTGTTAGAGCTTTTTAGAAGGTCAGAGGGTAGGCTTGGAAAATACTGACAAAGCAGCCGCCGCCTCCACCCCACCTCCTGTCTGCCCTGGGGCTGAGGTGTGGCTGTGTGTAAGGTGAGCTGGTGCTGATCTACCAGCTACCACCCACACCCACTCCTGACCACAGGCACTTCCTGTGGCCCCAGCCTACTTCCTGTTTCCAGGGAGATCTCTGGAGGATTCCTAGTCTTTTCCTGCTTCCTCCTGGAGTGTGCTTTCCTCTTCCGCTATGGAGAAAGCAAGACTGAGGTACAAGTTGGAAAGATCGAACCCAGTGCTCATGCCTGTCCGACTGCCTGTCCGTCTGTCTGTCCTTCAGTCCCTCCTTTCTTCCTCCATCCTCTTTCTCCCTGTCCCCACCCTCCACGTCCTGATGCATTCATCCATCCTGTACCTGTGTCTCCTATGCCTTCCAGGCGCTGGAATCCAGCCCTTGGTGTCCGTGTGGGTGTCTCTTCAGGAAAAACCATCCACGCCTCCTCCCTCAGATGGGAAACCCCTGATGGCAGGCAGTATGAGAATTGGCTATGCACAGAACACCCTCCTCGCTTTGTATCAAAAACTCCAGTTACAATGCCTTCAAGGCTGGGTAGAGGCTGGGACGCCAGTTACTTGCTTGTCGAAAAAGCAGCCCAGTGAAGGAAGAGTTTATTTGAGCTCACAGTTCAAGCCTATGGTCCCATCGTGGCAGGAAGGCATGGCACCAGGAGCCTGAGGCATCTACCTGGGAGTATCCGATGCCTCTGCAGTCAGGAAGCAGGGAGTGATGGATGCTGGTACCCAGCTCGCTTCCCCAGCCCTGGCATGGTGCTTTCCGCATTCAGAGGAGTCTCCCCACCTCCGGTGACGTAATCCAGAAGCTTCCCTCCAAGCACAGCCCGATGCTTATCTCCCAGTGATTCTGGATCCTGTCAAGCTCACAGTCGGCATTAACCACCACAGATGCTCTGTCAGGTGCTTAGCTGGGAAGGGATGCCCGGCATCTGTGTACAGATCCTAACATTGGGGAGGCAGAGACAGGAGCATCCTTGGGCTTCCATGGTGAGCTATTAAAGCCTAATTAGTGAGCTCCAGGCTCACCCATGACAGACCCTGTCTCAGAGGAGGTGGAGAGTTCCTGAAGAACCAAGCTCAGAGCTGTCCTCTGTCTCCATACACATATGCATATGCAACACACACACACGCTCACACACATTTACACACACTTACACACACAGACACATTCACATACTCACACACACTCACACACACTCACATGCTCACACACTCGCATACTCTCTCTCTCTCTCTCTCTCTCTCTCTCTCTCACACACACACACACACACACACACACACACACACACACAGAATCTTTTCCTCCTAATTCCTTTAAAAGAAGCTCTGAGTTCGAGACCAGCCTGGTCTACAAAGTGAGTTCCAGGACAGCCAGGGCAACACAGAGAAACCCTGTCTCGAAAAAACAAACAAAAAAGAAAGAAAGAAAGAAAAGAGAGAGAGAGAGAGAGAGAGAGAGAGAGAGAGAGAGAGAGAGAGAGAGAAAGAAAAGAAGCTCAAAGTACAAAGCAGAAAGATTGCTGGAAGCCAGTCCCAGCTCTGATGCTCTCCTTGGGAATTCTCTGGGGCTCCGCGTCCTCAGGTTCTGGTCCGGGATGGAGAAGGCTCCCAGCCTCCCCGACGGAGAGAAGTTAATGTCCCTCGTCCATAGCATGCCTAATGTGTCCACACGCCGGGAACTATTCTAGGACCAGAATATAATTGTGAGGAGACAAACAGAACTCCTTCCCCGGCAGGGTAAGGAGACAGACCATTAATTAAGTAATTAGCAAGAAAATAGCAGGCGGTGATAAGTGCGGTGCAGATAATTGTGGGTGGTATGGTGGGGAATAGCTAGAGTTCTTGATGTGCTGCTGGCCAGAAAGTGACATTCACACTGGACTGTATGACGAGGAGGGAGCTGTGTATAGACCTAGGAGGAGAGTGTCCTGTCACTGTTCTGTTGCTGAGAAAACACCTGATAATGGCAACTTCAGGGAGAAAGGGCTTGCTCCCTCCCACAGTTCAATGGCACAGACTATCATGATGGGGATGGCAAAACAGCAGGAGTGGGAGGCAGGCGGTCATATCACATCCACAGTCAGGAACAGAGAGCGATGAATGCATGTTGCTGATCAGCTTCCTCTCTCCATTTATACAGTCCAGAATCTATTACCTAGGGAATGACGCCACCCACAGTGGCAAGGTCTTCCCACCTCAGCCTAATGAAGAGAATCCACACAGGTCTCCTCAGAGGTCCATCTCCCAAGTCATTCCAGAGGTCCTCAAACTGACAACTGAGATTAACAATGGCAGAGAACAGGCCAAGCAGAGGAGCTACCTAACCAAGGAATGAGCTTGGCTATACTGTTGAATTCAAGCCATGGGCCCGGAACACAGAGGGGGCAAAAGAAAAAAGACGATAAACGATAGAAGAGGCAGGGCTATCTCACAGCAGGCCTGGCAGAGTCCATCCTTAGCATATTGGGACTTGGGACTTCTTAGAGTGGGTTTCTAATGTGTATGCATGTGTTTGTGTGTGTGCACGCATGTGTGTGTATGTACACAGCCCAGAAGTCAAGTATTTTCCTCTATGGATCTCCACTTATTTTTTGAGACAGTGTCTCTCTCACTGAACCCAGAATTCACCAATTCAGCAGTTTGGCCAGTGGGGCACTGGGGGCGGGGCTTAATGATTGACATGGAAGGGTGCAGCTCACTGTGGGTAGTGCCATGCCTGATCTGGTAGTCTTAGGTGCTGCAAGAAATCAGGCTGAGGAAGCCATGGGTTGCAAGCCAGTCCATGACCCCTGCTTCCATGAGGAGCAAGCAAGTCCATGACGCCACCTCTAGGTTCCTGCCTTGTGTGCCTGTCCTGACTTGTCTCGGTGATGGAATGTGACCTGATAATTCTTCCTGGGCTATTTATAGTCATGGTGTTTCATCACAACAACAGAAACCCTAACTACGACACCTACTAACGCCCCTTCCCTTTCTGTATGCATGGAGGCCACCTGAAAAGGGTGTTACACGGAAACAAGAGAGCCACATCTGCTTTTTATGGTCCCAGAAACAGCTTAGGTTACTTCTGCCCATGCTCACTGGCTACAATTAGGCAGTAGCTGCAAGGGAGGCTGGGCAATACCATTTTTTTCCAGTTGCTCAAGTAGAAGCTATCACAGTGTGATCTGGTAAGCTCAGAGCACCACCTGTGATAAGATCAGGGATGGGTGTGAGGAGGGTGTCAGGAGGATCCTGCCGACCTCCAGAGCTGGGCTGATGGTGGCCCCGTATGACCAGCGATAGTGGTGATGCAGAGAGGCCGACAGATGTTCAGTGCCATTGGACACCTGCTGCTATGCTTAACTGATGAGCTCTGCTAGGCCCGACTCTTATTATAGTAATTCCTCACAACGGGGGCATTGTCCTCTTCTCTTGCAGGATGACATCAAATTCCCCAAATGGCTTTTCTCTACCTCTGGGAGGTCAGCAGGCAGAGACAGTCTCCTAGCAAGGCTTTCAAAAGAGAGAGTCATAGACCCGGAGCGTTGCGTTCAGAGATGTTCATGTCCTCTCTGCGTCTATCAGGGGAAGTCGTGCTCCAGAGCTGACCGAGTACTTACCCCTGCTGCAGAGGGGGTCAGTGTCTAAGCAGGGGCTGAGTCCAGGCCTTTTGTGTGCCTCCCATGCAATGCAGTAACTTTCCAATATCTCCATCCTCAGAAAGGCCAAGGGTACAAACTGCTGGGGAAGCTCCTTGGGGTAAAGTGTCTCTCCTGGTGACATTTGTTGAGACTCAAGGGACGGGAAAGAGAGCGCTGGTTCCGGCAGCCATCATAAGGTTTACTCCACCCCAGCCACCTCTTTATCTTGCTTACTGATTTTCTCTCGCTGAACCCAGACTTCTCCTTTCGAAGGGGCTGAAGATGCCAGTCAGCCCCACGTGGTTGTAACAGGACATGATGAAACTAGAGTGCAAAGCCCAGAGTGGACACTGGGAAGTCTTCAGTGATGGATCTGGGAACAGGGCAGGAGATACAGAGCCCCTCTGCCTCCCAGCCCCTCATGCTACATGTGCTCAGGCCAGTCAGCTTATTGTGGGTCCCAGGAACTATACTAAGCATCTCACATGTCACCTTTAAACCTGCAACCCCCTCTCTGCATCTGCTGCTGTTGAAGGTCCAGGTCTTTCTGCCCTGCCTGGTGTCAGTAGGTACTAGAGCCAGACAGATGGTCTCCAGGCCTCTGCTCTGTCCTTGGGTCAAATCCCCCATGAAAGAAATGTCAGAGACCTTCATTAAGAGGACTTCTCTCCCCCACCACCCTCCACTCTGCAGGAGTAAAGCCGGGCACTTGATCTCTCTGCCTTGGGGTGAAGCTAAACACCCTTCTGCTCTTAGCCAGAGATCCAGGAGCCGCAGGAAAGCCAAGCTTCCCCAAGTCACTTGGCCAGCCACATTCTCCCTAGCCTCTGTGGATAGCCTGAGATGAGCTTCTGGTGTGTATGGTGGCACACACCCATAATCCCAGTACTCTGGAAGCTGAGGCAGGAGGACCTGAAGATCAAGGCCAGCCTAGGCTACACACAAAGATCCCATCTCAAAAGGGACAGAGGCTTCTGATGTTTGTTCCGAACCAAACTGAGTGGGTGTGGGAGAGAGCGAGCTGTCACTAAGGACAGAGCCAGGTTCCGGGATGCTGGCTGTAGTTCACGGGCCATCAGAAGCTGTGTGAGCCTTCCCCAACTCTGTGGCCCTGCACAGGGAGCTGCAGGCTGGATCCCACTGCTCTGTCATTATCCATGGGCACTCAGAGGTAGTTCAATAAAGAGAATTTTAAAGGCTTTTAATGCTTTACAGGGAGTCTATCCTTTGCCAAAGTACCAATTAAAGAGGCAGGCAGTTCAACATGACTTTATTACCCACATTTGGTCTGGAGGGGAGACTCAGACAATGACGGCTCCGAGACCTCCCCCTCTGCTTTCTCCAACAGGGACTATGTGAATCTTTTCCAGGGGCTTGCCTATACCTGCACTCCAGAGAGAGCAGGAAACACCTTGAGGGTGTCCCTGTCATGGAGAGATCTTTCATATCGTGAAACTGGGAACTCTGAGACTCTCTGATAGGATGTCACCAGCTAGGAGCTAGAAGGTAGATGAAGTAAGACACGTGGATCAGAGACCTTTCGAGCAAAGCCAAGACCAAGGGAACTAATCTTGAATGACTGCCAGGCAGTTCCATGTCTCAGACACTGTTAAGTAGTCTCTGTGTGACCTCTGACCTATCAGACCACCCTGTGTCCTCTGTTGTCACCGTTCCACAGATGGGGAAACTGAAGACCAGGTCTGTCCAACCAACCATTCTTCTGACAGGTGCTGGAGCTAGACAGGTGTTTCAGGTTTCAGCTCTCAACTCCAAGACTAAAGGGTGGAGAGAGGAGTCGGAAGGATTCGGGAGGGGCGCATCTGTGAGGCAGACAGTGTCTGTACTCCTAACCCGCTGGTTGCTGGTCTCCATTTCCCTCCTAACTTGCCCTCAGGACGTCTCTCCGTGTCCACTCAGGCATCAGAAGTGAGCCTCTCATCCAGACTGTCCTAGCTTAGACCTGTGTCTTATTGGGTATCTCCACCCTCCCTTGTAGAAGATGCCATTGAAACAGTATCCCTCCCAAAGGACTGTCTGTGGCATGGTCTCCCCAGGTTCTGTTGATGGCCCTAGGACTCCTCACTGAACATCAAGCAAGCTGCTGCCTGCACCATACTTGACATAGATGGCCCAGTAAGATGTCTCGTGGTGCCACCTCATTCAGGGATCTTCTGAAGAGACCGTCTCTGTGTCTAGAGCCCATGAAAGCACAGTGGTTACTCAGTTATATGTCCATCCATCCATCCATCCATCCACCCGTCTGTCCGTCCGTCCGTCCGTCCATCCATCCATCCATCCATCCATCCATCCATCCATCCATCCATCCACCCGTCCGTCCGTCCGTCCGTCCATCCATCCATCTATCCATCCATCCATCCATCCATCCATCCATCCATCCATCCATCCATCCATCCATCCATCCACCTTTCTATCCACCTTTCTACATATCCATGTACACACACATACATCTATCCACATACCTATCCATTTATCTCGTCATCCACCAATCCATCCAACCACGCATCCACCTACCCATCTATCCTACATATGCATCCCCAACTACCCACCCTTCTACAAATTATTTTATCCATCTAATCATCTACTCATCAACCCACCCACCCAGACAACCACTCACCCACTCATCTACCATTTACCCACACACCCATCCATCTATCTTTTCACGTATCTACCCATCTACCCCATTCACCCATCCTTCCACACATCCACTTACTTGTCTATCTGTCTGTCCTTCCGTCTAGGCATCCATGCACTGTTCCCTTGCTCAGCCCTCTACCCATCCTTTTGTAACCATTCATCCATCTTCCCTCCATTATCCACCTATCTGTCTGCTCAGACATGCACACATCTGTCCTTCCACCCACCCACGCCTGCATCAATGCACCTGGCTAGCATCTATTTTTGAGCAAGGATTCTCCCACTGCACTCTTAGCACTGTGGCTGGGACTTTCTAGAGACTGGAGGGTTAGCTCACACTATCCGTCTGTCTTTAAGCTTCATCAGTGCCCTGCAGTGCCCCAGGAAAAGTGACAGGGCAGGGACATCCAGTCCCCAGTCCTCCCGTCAGTAGTGGGGTGGATGGAGGGCGGGGAGGATGACTCCCTTTGGTCAAGTGCTTGCTATGCAGGCGTGAGGAGCTGTGCTCAAGTCCCTGGCCTTAAAGCTGGGTGTGAGCGTGGCTTGTCACCCCAGCACAGTGGCTCAAGGACTGTCCTTCATGCTCCCTACTCTCACGGTTCACAGGGGAGCAGCCAGACTGAGACACTGCTGGCTTATGCCCCCAGGGCTTCCTCCAAGACTGAGCGCCTTGCTGTGTGTGACCTTAAGCCTGGTGTGTCCTGTCTGGTCTGTCCATTGTGAAAACTCACTGGCTGTCAGCCTTTCTCCTCCATTCTGTCTGCCAGGTACCTTAACTTCCAAAAGACTCCGGTCAAGACCCCCTCAAAATGCTGGGGAGGTGGAGATCAGCTCCCTCGTCCCTGGGCTCTGGGGCTCTGCTGCTCCGCTCTGGTTCCTTCAGGAAGGGGCTTGCTAGCAGTCTCCACAGTGGCTCACCCATCTCAGTGGCTTCTCTCTGCTCTTGGTAATATTGGATTAGCCCACTTTCTTGAAAGCTGATTTTCCATTTGCATAATCCTCCCCTCTTGGAGTTGCAAGGCCCTTGGTGATAAGCCGAAGGGGGCCAGGGCAGTCAAGCAAATTATACTGTTGATTCTGAACAGCCGGTTAAAGTGGAGGGAGTTTGGTTTTTTTTTTTAAAGAGGTCATACATATTATTTTTAATCTTCATACTCCTCGTGACCAGCAGTGACATTCTCACGTGGGATGCCTTTGCCTGTGCCTCCTGGGAGGCAACCCTCTTTACCAAACCACAGCAGGAGAGATGAAAGTCAGAGCTAAGGGGGGACTTCCCATGGAGCGTCTGCCCCTGCCCTGAATGCGTAGGAAAGCTCCTTAGAACAACAGTGCCTTTCATTATGTAGAGATAAAACACTCCCATCCATCACTGCCCTGTGACACACCAGCGGCCACTAGGACAGTCACATCCCCTGGGGGATGGTGGAGACTGCTGGAGAGCCAAAGTCAAGTCCTGGGTGGAGCTGAAACCAGCGGACCCTGGCTTCCTGGATGCCCAACTAACAGCTCAGTTCCCATTAACAAACAGTTAATGCTGACCCACTCTGTGGTGCAGAGCTTTTCACTGAGAGCCTACTATGTGCCAGCTCCCAGGACATCATCCAGGGCTACTTACTGCCTCTCACGATGACAATGGAACAGAGAGCACCCCAGAGGCTATGTCCTTCTTTGAGGGCCTCTTGTCTCTGCCCAGCACTGGACTTAGAGTCTCCCTCCCTTCCCCAGATTCCTCTCCTGTGCAGCATCCCCCCCTCCCCCATTGCTTCTCTCCACCTGCTTAAAACAGGAAACCGGGGAAATCGGGGAAATTGCTGGCCTAGGGAGAAAGCCCAGCTGCTGGAGTTCCTAGTCTCACCCTTCTCAGAAACACTCATTTTTGTTTAGGTTTTTCTTTTTAAAAATTCTGTAGCCCAGGCTGGCACTGAACTCAAGGCATCCCCCTCTCCCCCTCCCCCCTAAACCCTACCCCCACCCCCACCCCACCTCAGTTTCCTGAGGGCTGATATTACTGGTACAAGCCACCAGCCACAGCTTGTCTTGCCTGACTCAGGAATATGATGTCATGGAGACAGGGGCATGAGCCCAGTGAGCAGGACAGGTGAGGTGGTCTCTAGCTTTTGGGATTCCGGTCATCTTGACCTTGGTGCTCTGGGCAAAGCCAGGGAGGATGACAGGAAGCACCAGACTGGGAAAGTGGAAGCCCACGGGAGCCTCAGTTTCCCTGTGTAAAATGAAGGGCCCTGTGAAAAAGACCCTTTGAGGAGGGTGCCCTTCTTTGAGGGAGGTGTGAAGCATGGGATAGCCTAGACTGGGCTACGTCCTGGAGCCTGGATTGTGTCTACAAAGACCTGGAGCCCATTCACGGGAGGCAACAAGCTTCCTTGTGTCAGTGAGGGGTGTGTGTATAAACAAAAGCCACACTGGGTACCAAAGAGATAAGTCCCCGCAGCCTCATTCCCAGGGACATGTCCTGCAGCTGTAGCCCTTACTAGAGCTGGGTGCTCCTCTGACTTCCTAATGGACAGAGCATGCAGGAAGCCAGGCCCAGCTCCACTGTCCTCCCCCTGCCTCTGCTGGGTCCCTCTGACAGCAGGTAAAACACTAATAAATATTGAAAGAGAGGGAAATGGCTGTGGCTGCTGAGCTTCTGGGTGGATAAATGCAAGGCAGAAAGGAGAAAAGATCACCCCAGGTTGGGCGCCTGCCAGATCGCCTGGAGGCCAGTGGACGGGCCACCGTTAACGTGCTGCAAAGAGCATGAGCTTGGGGCTAGCCTGCCTGCGTGTGTTAGCACCTTAAGTGCTGAGTGGGACCACTCTGAGCCTCTGTCAACTGTAAACAGAGCAGATCCACACCCGCCCCGTGATGTTGGGTGAGAGAAAAGGATCCACAAGGGTCACAGCAAGCACACAGTAGGCGCCAAATACAAGCCAGAATTCTACCCTGTCCCAGAACTGCAGCACAGAAGTAGAGGTGTTTAAAACCATACTCGTATGTGATGATAGTGCGGGGCAGAGAGGGGCCAGGGCACGGGGCCCACTCATCCCTTGGTGACAGCTTGCTTGTAAGTGGCATCCACCCCACCCCCTCAGAACCTCATACATTCTAGCTGTTTCTGTGCCCCTCTAGGAGGACTTCTCCCTTAACAGGACAGTGAGGGGCTGGGACTCTCTCTCTCTCTCTCTCTCTCTCTCTCTCTCTCTCTCTCTCTCTCTGTGTGTGTGTGTGTGTGTGTGTGTGTGTGTATGTGTGTGTGTGTGTGTGTGTATGTGTGTGCTGTGCATGTGAGTGTGTATGTGGACTGTGCATTTGAGTGTGTACATGAATTTTTATACATGTGTCCACATTTGTGCTTGGTAGGAGTTGTGCACCCATCCCTAGGCAGGAGTTGGGGGCGGGGGAGCCAGTGAACAAAGTGGGTTTGGAGGAGAGCAGGGGAGGGGAGGGAAGAGACAGTGCCCGTGGGATGCCACAAATAGGAAATGCTGGCAGGATACTTTCTGTAGGCTCCCTGAAGACAGGCCCAGCATGCCCTAGTGTCAGTGAGATTTGGCACCTGGCTACAGACTCTGGGTGTGAATGCCAGCTGTAGGCTCGTGTGTGTGTGTTTGTGTGTGTGTGTGTGTGTGTGTGTGTGTGTGTGTGTGTGTGTGTGTGTCCAGGCCCCTTCATCCCTGACCCTCAATTTTCTTCCTTCTCTGATGCTATGGGATCCCCTTATTCCCCCCAGCTCTGATAGCTAGGTGTTTCAGGAAGCTCCAGGTAACTGCTGGGCCTACAGAGCATTCTTCGCCATGATAACATCTCCTACTGGGGCTGTAGGAGCAAGTAGATAGGTAAAGGCCCAGGCCAGACACAGAGGGGACCCTCAGAAATAAATTATCAATGTCTTAGGGCTTCCTGATGACATCGAAGGAAAGAGTAGGTGGCCAGTCCAGAGGCCCAAGAGTAGCCAGGAGCCAAAAGACCCAGGGATGCTGGCAAGATGGCCTGCCTCCTCAAAACTATGGCATGGTCACCAGGGAGACCCATGTTGGCCTAGGCCAATGGTCCTGTCCACCTGTGTGAGGGAGGCATCAGGGCTGAGGACTCCGTGGGGTCCTTCGAGTGGAGGTTGTCAGTACCACATTCTCAGTGATAAAGGCTGAGCACAGGGTGGGGCCCCTGTGCTGTCTCACCTCAATTCGCCCGTGCTCCAGCTCCTTCGTCTCTTCCACACCGAGCCTGTGAGAACCGAGAGTGCTCCACGGAATCTTGGACAGTTACAGGAGGTTAGAACAGGAAGAGGAGTTGGTGAGGAAAGAAGGCCGTAGGGAGGAGTAGTGAGGAGGAGGGGGAGAAGGGAGCGGGGAGGAACCGTCAGCAGCAGCAGCAGCATCCCAAGGCCCTCTCCCGTGGACTTGGAAGGTCGGAGCAGGAAGGGCTGCGGCGGGCCTGTCTGAAGCAGGGCTTCTGGCAAAGCACCTGGTCTCTGAGGCAGAGATCCCTGCACCGGCAGTAATTCTGGATGTGATCCAGGGAGAGCTGTAGAGGTAGACCAGATGGAGGAGTGCAAGTGAAGACCACCAGGTAGGAGTGACTGCTGAGCCCGAGGAGAAGAGGCTGAGCTCCCAGAGAAGTGCCCAAAGCTGCTTCAACTCCCGCACACCCAAAACTCGCCCCAGGAGGCCTGTTAAGGAACATTCCAGAACTTAACCTCCAGAGAGCCTCACTTAGTGGACCTAGGAACCCAAGACCTTGCACACACTCCCGGCTCAGGCCCTGCCAGGTGATGAGGGCCCAGGGTCCACTGTGACCCCAGCCTGGGAAGCCCCACCTGCTGGTGTCTGTACCCACCCCAGTGCTAGCGGAGGAGAGCTGCAGGGATGTTGCCTCTGGCCGGCCTTGTGCAGACCTGTGTAGGGATGAGAACTTAAAAGCATCCTGTGTCTGGGCCAAAGGGCCGCAGTTGAGTCCTGTCACGACCCTTAACCTAAGTGATTAGGCCAAGCCTACAACTACTCTAAGACCCAGTTTCCTCATCCTTAAGGCAGAACTAATTCTGACAGAAAAGTCCTTCTGAGAACTTCAGGAGAGCAGCCTAGTGGGCATGCCCAGCATATAGTAGGTAAGCAATAAAATGACACTCGACACTTGCATCCTTGCTGAGTTGTGCTGAGTTTTCATCTCAGGTCTAGTTAGTTTTTTGTTGTTGTTATTGTTGTTTTTTGTTTTGTTTTGTTTTGTTGGGTTTTTTTGTTCTGTTTTGTTTTTTCGAGACAGGGTTTCTCTGTAGCTCTGGCTGTCCTGGCACTCACTTTGTAGACCAGGCTGGCCTTGAACTCAGAAATCTGCCTGCCTCTGCCTCCCAAATGCTGGGATTAAAGGCGTGCGCCACCACTGCCCGGCTCCAGTTAGTTTTGTTACCAAGTAGATCAAACACACACACAGACACACACACATGCACACACACGTACACTCACACACATATACACACACATCCACACATACATACATGCATTCACACACATATGTGCACACACACATATACATACACTCGTACACGCATACGCATGCACATGTACCTGTATATGTACACACACATACATACACACCTGTACATGCACACACACATACACATACACACATACACATACACACATACCTGCACATGTACATATACACACACAAATACACACACCTACGCATACCCACACACACACACACACACACACACACACACACACACACACTCACACACACACACACACTCTCTCTCTCTCACACACACACAGTGATTCTAAAAATTAACTTTAAAGAATAGGTGCCAATGCCCTTGGGCCCTGCACCTCCACACCCATAAAACCCGGGGTACCCTCCATTCCCACTGCCTACCCATCCCCCACGACTCACCCCTGCACACTCTTTTCCCTTTCCCCAGTTAAACAAAAGCGGCCCAGCCGGGGTGGGTCACCTGACAGGGATGCTTGTAATACACAAGTGAGAACAACAACGGGCAGACAGAGCCCTCACAATTGCTGGGGACGAAACTATTTCCTTTTCAATCTTCCCTGAAAAGTGACAGATAATAACCGGCCTGGAGATTGTAATATTATTAGGGCCCAAAATAAAATAAACCCCTTAACTGCTTCCTCCCACACAGAGAGGCCAAATCGCTCCTCCACTCATTTAAATGAAGTGATTGCTTTCGCTGATTCTTATCTGAAATCCTGAGAACTGGGGTCCCTCCCCTCCTCTGAGGGAGTGGTCCACTCCCCCCTCTCCTAGCATCTCCAGAGGGTCTTCTCATCTCAGATTCCCACCAGCATTGTGTTGAGACCCACCAGCAAAAAGGAAACATTATTCTGTTGTATACCTGCTCCTACACAAACCCCACCAGCATACAGAAGGTGCCCACTACTAATAGTGATGTGTGAAGCATGGGTATTAGGTGGCTGCTATCGGGTGCTGTGGACCATGCCTCGGTTTTTCCAGCTGTGAAATGGGCACATGAGCAGAATCCTCTTGGGATCTCCTGACAAGACAGGAGAACAAGGTTGCACCCGGACAGAGAATCAGAAGTCTGTGGCCCTGGACACCTTTTATTCTGGGGACAGACAGAAGCTACATCTCCAACAGGTGGCTCGAAGGAACTATGTAAATTGAAGCCATTTCTTCCTAGGCCTTAAGTCCCAGAGGGTGCTGAGGGTGGCCTTCCTCCTCCACACCTCTCTCTGAGCAGCCATGGCACAGGGCTTCAACTTCCCCTCCTCTGCCAGAGGGACAGGGCAGTTGTCCAGCGAGCCTCTGAGTGGGAGCTACTGTGTGACACATGTCTTATGCTTGCCAGCAAATGTGGTTAGCGCTGACCTGGGTCACAACTCCTCCATTTTTACCAGCCCGAACCCTTTCCCGCAGCCTAGAAACCCCAAAATGTCTAAAAGCCGAAAAGCTGAGTTTTAGGGAGACGGTTGGTGGGAGGGGTGAATTTGGTGGCAGACCAGAGAAAGCCCAGCTTGAAGCGCGCGCACTCACTTGATGCCAGCCGCAGCTGGGTGATGGGAGATTTTCCCCAGGTCTCTATTCATCTCACTTTTACTGCTGTCCAGATGTGAGGCTGCAGAAATATTAGTGTAGGCGATTATGGAGTGAGCCCTCCACCCTCGTATGTGTGCCAGTGTGTGTGTGTGTGTGTGTGTGTGTGTGTGTGTGTGTGTGTGTGTGTAGAATACACAGAACAAGACCCAGACCCCCACGTTGGTACAGGATAAGGCCTGAGTCCTGGCCTCTGGGTTCCAGATGGGGGTGTGAATTGGCACCTGAGGATGTCTGGGAGAGGGTCACACCTGCGTGCAGTTTCATTCTCTCCCCATCCCCCGCTCGCCCTGCAAATTGAACTCCTGCCCCCTCTCACACTTAGGGAGTCTCCACACTCAAGGTCAGTGCTACCCCAACTGCCCCTTTTCCCGTAGCCGGAGGTGAGGTGCCCACCCTGCTGGCCATGCACAGGTTCACTGCCCCCACACACGCTGATGGCTCAATCCTCTGCTCTTCATACAGAATTTTCTTTTTGTGCCAGCTCCACACAACCAGGAATGATCAAAACAGAACTTCCCTGTAGCCCACCCCACCCTACCACCCAGCAAACTGCCTCTTCCCAAAGCTTAGCCGGCTCCCAGCCAATCAGCTTTGTCTAAGACTGGGACCTTCCCTGGTATTCCGGAGGAGAGAGAACTAAGTATTTCATTGGGTCTGTTTAGAAGAGGGAGTCCCACTCTTATAGGCTATGCGACCCTCATGGAGATGACCCTGGAATGTATCTCTCCGGGTTTACTGTAGCATGGACTTACCAGTCGATGCTACTGACCACTGGCTGTGTGCCAAGTCCTATTCTATACAGCTTCTGGGACCTGGCTCTTTCAATACGCTCAACACCCTGCCAGGTGTTTGCTGTTATTCTTATTGGAAAGGCAAAAAGACTGAATTCAGAGAGGCTAAGTAAGTTGTTCCAGGCCATGTAGCCCCATCCATAGTAGAGTCAGGAGCGCATCTCAGGCAACTGGACTCTAGAACCCAGATTCTTGACCACCCGTGTGTCATTATCTGTTGCCATGGTAATGCTGTGCAGCAGATGCCAGCGGAGCCTCACAGGCAAGCGGCAATAGCAATGGGCGTTTTGTGCTCACACATCTGGGCGGGGGGGGGGGGGGGAGTGGTTCGGGCAGCTGTGCATGCTCACATGTCTAGGACTGGCTCACTGTTAGTTCACCCAGGCTGGCCTGACAGAGACCTCAGCAGTGGCTCAGCCCTGTCCCCTGTCGGCCTCCAGCAGACAGCTCAACAGGTCTTCTTGGTTACATCAGAAGCCTGTGCACAGTCGCAGTCCTCGAAGCCCAAGTAAGGTTTGGTGCCCTCTGGTCACATCTTCTTGGCCAGAACACATTCCAAGGGCAGCAGTAACTCAGTCAGAAAGAAGATGAGGGAAAGATGCTGAATGGGCACGGGGGTGGGGGGGGGGAGATGGAGGAGGGTCTCAATTCACCACATCACAGAGGGTTCCTGCTCCATCAGTTTTGCAAGTTCTGGGTCCTCCTGGGTCCCTTAGCTGTACAGCCATTGACTCTGCCTTTGGAAAGGTTCCAACTGACCCTCCCTCCCCAGGAGCACAGAATCAATAGCACCTTATGCTCTGCCTCCAGGGTCTCTCAAGTTAGACAATGTATGAAGAAGGGGATTCACCCTTAGCTTCAAAGAGCCCAGAGAGGGACAAGAGCCTTCTTCGCAGGGCTCTTATCTAATGCAGAAGGCACTGACCGCCTTCTAATGGGATTGAGCTGTCTACAGAGTGTATGGGATGACCACGTGATTGGAATACAGTAGCGGTAAGAAACCGATGGCCGGCTGCTTAAGAGACTAGATCCGGGGTCCACCTGGTAAGCATCCTGGAGGAGGCCTCATTCAGGAGACAGAGGGAACTCTCTCAATGTTGGTGGGAGTCAGGGTCTGGGTGCTGGGCACATAGGACAGTGGCAACTGATTTTCCCCCAGTCCTTGCTTATTGGGGAGCCTCCAATCTGCCTTTCCCATGGCTCCACCTAGGACTGACAGTCTTCTGCCCAGCCCCCACCCCCTTTCCTCCTTTCTCCATGACAGATACTTCAGGAAACAGAGAGGAAGTGAGGATGAGAGAGAGGAGGTCTGAGGTTTCTTCAGAAAGCTGGGAGGAAAGACAGCCAAGGAAGAGGGCAGGGGAGGAGAGGGGACAACAGACTCCACAGCCCCGCCCTGTGATGCCCTCAGGCTACAAGCTCTCTGGGAACAGCATCAATGGAGTAACCAGCTCTTTTTGAGGCCTTGAAGGTCAGAGTGGGATTGAAGTGATCCTTGGGCCTGATGTTTGAGATCCAGGGAGCAGCAGCCCAGGTCCCAGGCCCCAGGCCCCAAGACCCAGGAGCCAGGCCAGCAGCTGCCCATGCAAAGGTTATTTGAAAGCCACCATTGCACCTATCACTGTTGTGTCTACAACAGCAGATGGAATGGCTGCAGCCAGCACAGTGCGACCCTAGGCTTCAGACAGTTTCTTCATGGTTCCCATTGAGGATGTGTCTGGCTGGCTGCAGACAGGACCTGCAGAGTGGGGGAGGGCCTCCTTCACTGTACCAGCTATTGGGTGCAATTCCCGGCTCTGTGTCATGGTAGGTGTTTAAGGCAATGGGCCATAAGCAGGATGGATAAGCTGGCTTCGCTCCCCACCTGCTGCGAGTTCAAAATGGGAGCTAGTTTGTCCAACCACATGCTGAGTTACGATAGCCCCAAGTAGATCAAGAAAGGCCAGTGTATATTCGTGGGGCACACCGTTGAGCGGATCTTTCAGGGTGTTTCTGGAGAGGATTAGTGGAAGACCACAAGGCCTGCCCTGGATCCAGGAAGACTTGCCCTGCAGGCTGGGGTCCACAAATGAATACAAAGAGAGAGAGAGAGGAGAAGCCAGCTGAGCACAAACACTCCTTCTTTTCCCTGGTCTGCCAAGTGTGAGCCCGCAGTTTCCTGTTCCTGCTGCCACAGACCCAAGCAACTCCTGCCTCTGTGCCTTCCGCACTACAATAGACTAAACCCTCAAACCATTAGCAGCACAGGCCCTTCCTCCCCTAGGTCGCTTCTTGTCAGGTGTTGCTCACGGCAACAGAAAAGGTGGGTACCAGTTGCAGTGGCCTGCACCCAGGCCTTGTTCTATGTACCGGGGTCATCTTTGGAAGATCCAGGCAGACACTTAGTGCTCCTGCCAGTGAGGAGCACATCTCACCCTTGGCATCCTGTTCCTTGGGACCAGCTGCCTTCTGCCAGCCACGCTGGTGTGAACACACAGGTGCAAACATGCTGGCCTGAACACACTGGCATGAAACACATTGGTGTGAACACACTGGCAGAGCCTGAGTGCTCTCAATGGGGCTGAAGCTGAGAGGCTTTCCAACACTCTGGAAGTTTCCTTTTGTTCCTCTGAACTCCTGACTCATATGTTATGGGTAGGAGGAGAATCCTACTTTTTTTTTTTTTTTTTTTTTTGAGACAGGGTTTCTCTGTGTAGCTCTGGCTGTCCTGGAACTCACTCTGTAGACCAGGCTGGCCTCGAACTTAGAAATCTCCCTGTCTCTGCCTCCCAAGTGCTGGGATTAGAGGCGTGTGCCACCACTGCCTGGCTGAGGAAAAACCTACTTACATCCATCTCTCTTCATCATCCCTGTCTTCCTCACATGCATGCACATGCACACACACATATGTGCACACACATGTGAGCATGTACATACATACACACAAAGCTAATACATGTCCCAAACCCTGGCTTGTCTAAGGAAGAGGGGCAGAGGACAGAGCATTCTCAGCTACCTCTGTCCCCATCAGTTCTCTCCATATTAGGTGTTCCCTGCCCTCCCACTCCAGATGCCCCTGCATAGTAGGCACCTTTCTCCCTAACTCATCTAGGGCATAACCCAGCACTGTTATGTGTCACTCAAGGTTGCTTATAACTCACTGATGACTTCATACCAGCGACTGACCACGGCGATGGGGGTGACATTGTCAGGCACACTGGAAACAGGCTGGACCTGTGACGGTGGCTTTCCCTCCCACCTCCCGTGCAGATCCCAGGACCCTTCATGCCATGCCGATCAGATATGAAAAGAGAGAGAAAACGCTCCCTCGGATGCCATCAAAGCTGTCAGTCACTGCTCCCATGCTAGGCTATGTGTGGATCTGATGCCCCAGCAGCCTTCCTGCCAACCGCATCATTCTCCTGCTGAGACCACACCTTTGCCACAGTGAGAGTCACCGGCCAGTGCGGGCCTTTTCCAGCCTCCACTTTGTAGGTTGAAGAGACCTGGAAGAAAGTGGGGCCTATGGCATCTTGGGGCATCAGGTCCCAAAGAAGCCAAAGCGTAGGAATGATGAGTTCTCTGGGTCCAGACAGGCCCTGAGGGCTAGCTCCTCTGCCCACCTCATAGAGTCAGAGACAGAGGGTGAGCCTTCGTGGGCTCCCGTGCAGTATCTGTTAGCTAGTACAGAAGCCTCGCTCCATCTTTGAGCCCCTGACAGCGACAAAGCATTGACTTTACTCAATGGAATCTGTCACTGCAGAGTGCCTAGTGGAGGGTGTGGGACTAAGGGAACCAGCTCATGACAGCTTGCCCAGGCTTTCTCCAGTTTCAACTCATAAGGCTCCTGGGTGAATGACCAGTGTGCTGTGGTTTTCTGTGTGCGTGCATGCATGAGTGCATGTGCATTGCGTGTGTGTGGGTGTGTGTATGTGTGTGTGTGCGTGCGTGAATGCATGCATGTGTATGTGCGTGTGTGTGTGTATGTCATGTATGAGTGCGTGCATGCGTGTGTGTGTGTGTGTGTGTGTGTGTGTGTGTGTGTGTGTACATGAGGAATCATGCATGCAGAGAACAGAGGTCAACATCAGGGCTTTTCCCCAATTGCTCACTGCTTTATTTTATTTACTTGTGTCTGTATGTGTACATATATGCATACACATACACGCATACATGCATATACATATATGTATATATGTATACATACACATATATACATATACACATACATACACATATACACATACATACATATGGGTATGTTCATGTCATGGAGTGCTTGTAGAAGTCAGAGTACAACCCTTAGGAGTCACTTCTCTCCTTCCTGGATCCGGGATCATGTCAGACCTGTACAGCAAGCGCCTTTACCTGCTGAGCTATGGCTCCGCCCTCCCCCTTACATTGTGAGTCAGGGTCTCACACTGAGCCTACAGCTCACTGAGTCAGCTGGACTGACTACTCAGCGAGCCCCAGGGATCCTCTCATCCCCACATTGCCGTGACTACTAGTATACACCACCGTGGCCAGCTTTTACAGGGGTGATAGGGATTTGAACCTGGCTCTTCATGCTTACATGGCAAGCATTTTACTCCATCCAGCTGCCTTCCTACCTCTGCCTTCCCCACACACCCAGAGTGGCCCCATGACCACTCTGTAATATAGTGGCTGCCTGTCAGCCTCAGCCTTTGGTCCAAGCCCTCAGCTATGAGGCCGTGGTTGAAGCCTGTGACCCCTGTGTTGTATGGAGATGGTTCTGCCCCTGAGGCTATAGACAACTGTGTCCCACTGCAGGGCCTTTGCAGCTGCTCTGACCACCATTATCCCTCCTGACTCCCCCACGTCCCTCTTACTCCCCAGGTTTTACTGAAAATCCATGTTCCCTAGACCTAATCCTTAGACTGTCTCTTAGCTTCTGGGACCTGACTATTTTAAGAACTTAGTTGCGAGCACAGAGCTTGGTGTTGCCTTGGCCTGTGGATCTCTGATGGCTGTAGGCATACCTGGCTCTGTCTCCCCAGTCCCTGAGACCAGAGGACACACAAGGCAGTGACTGTGGACCACACATTTTGTCCTTACCTCAGGGAAGGGGGGCTACTGCATCCCATTCTACAGACAGGGAGATGCTGAGTCTGGGTCTCTCATTGGGTCACTTGGAATGCGGATCCAAGGCTGCATTGACTACAGATCCAACAGGCTTCCTGTTCCTTCTCTTAAGTCATTCTGTCTGTGCAGTTCTGGCTCTCTGGGAACAAGAAAACAAAACATACCATAGATCTATAATGAAAAGCAAACGGGGTTGGTTTTTTTCCCCCTGGTTGTAATAATACCAAATGTTTGTTCAAAGCCAGGTAAAGATTATTTTAAATATACTGAGAGATCTTTATTGGACAACCTCCTTGTAATAAGACCTTCCGCCAGACTGTTCCATTCTTTCCCAGGCTCAATGGGAGAACATGCCCCCTGCTGAGCACAGGGGCAGTGGGAATTCTGTGTACTCCTCACAAAGACTCAATCTGGGAGCCTTCTCCATTGTGCCCTATAGAACAAGGCTCACCCTCTGGGCTCCAGTAGGGAGTCAGGGCTTCTGGGTGAGACCCAGCTCCATCATTAATGAATCTTTGGTATATCATGAGGCAAGTTTCTCAATGTCTCTGGTAGATGTCCAACAAGGTCCACCGCAGAGATGATTGGGTCTGGCCTGGAAAGAAGGCTCAGTTGGTAAAGTGAAAACCTGTCTTTGAATTGCTAGAACCCAAGCAACAATCTCTGTGTGTATGTGCTTGTGCCCTTGTGTGTGCCTGTGTATGCGTGCATATGTGTGTGTGTGTGTGTGTGTGTGTGTGTGTGTGTGTGTGTGTGTGTGTGTGTGTGTTGCATCCCTGTGACCCCAGGGAAGACAAGACAGAGGATGGAGTCAGGCAGCTCCCTGGAAGCTTGCTGGTCAGCCACCCTAGCCTACTTCATGAAGTTCCAAGCCTGTAGAGACCCTGTCTAAAGAAACAAGATAGACAGGCTGTCCTGCAGAATGGTTTATCTCTGTTTGCCACGTGCACCCACACATATGCAGGCACACAGGCACACGCACAAGAAAAGAACCCCTTGAGGATTTTGCAATTCACTGTATGCAAATATCACCTAAAAAAAGGCTTGTTAATGGAACATGAACTCTTTATTGTGGCATCTAGGCAGGAGCCAGGAAATTTAGGAGCCAGGCAAACTGATGTGTGTGATTTACCAGGCAATGTACCCAGTGAGTGAGGCAGGTGGATACCCTGAGAGACAGAGACCAGGCCGATCCACAGAGTTCAGTCTCAGTGCAGAAGCCAGGCAGGTACCAGGCACACTGAGACTGGGTTCTAAATTCCTCATGCTCTTCTGGGTGTTTGGATAGACTAGGAAGCAGAGACCAGCGACCAAATCACAAAGTCACAGAACCTCACCCAGGGCTCTGTGCCTCAGATCCCCATCTGTGCTGTGTGGAATGCACACCTGTCCCAGGGCTTCTCCCAGGACTGACTGCAGAGGAGTCTAGGACTCTACCTCCTCATCTGAGCTTTGGCCCCTTCCTCAGCCACCCACTCTGACGTACCATGCTTACCCACCCATGCTAAATGAGAACACAGCCCCTGTCCTATCCAATACACTTCCCTCATCTTCTCTAATCTGATTAACTCTCCATCCCCCCCACCCCAATACAACACAGGGCGCAGAAGAAGAGAGACTTCACACCCATGTCCTGTGCTTCTAAAAGAGTCTCTGGTAAAGAGTAGAAACCCAGGACATTCTTTTTTTTTTTAAGATTTAATTTTATATGAGTACACTATTGCTCTCTCCAGACACACCAGAAGAGGGCATCAGATCCCATTACAGATGGTTGTGAGCCACCATGAGTGAGGTTGCTGGGAATTGAACTTGGGACCTCTGAAAGAGCAGTTAGTGCTCTTAACCGCTGAGCCATCTCTCCCACCCAAGGACATTCTTATTGAATGAGAAATACGTGGCAACAACAACCTGCAAGGTCCAGTGTGGCCCCCTAACTGTACACATCTACCTCCCATAATCTACCTATTGTTCAGACTTCCCCACAGCAGGTAGATGAAGAACTCCAAGGTGAGCCATCCCAGTTTCATTGGACATCGAGGCCAAGGGGTGGGATGTAAATTTCCCAGCATGCCCTGCCAGTGGCTGAATGGACATGGGGATCCTCTCGGCAGAACTCTGCCCTCCCTAGCAGGCTGCTGAGCTTGTGTTAAAGGTCCCATCCCCAGAAGCAGCCAGCAGATGGACAGACGGACGGGCTTCGCTTGGCTGAGCTGTCTATGATACCGTGTTAATTACACAGGGTGAGAGATGCCAGCCAACACTGTCTGCAGTGTAGCTGGCCTGGTATAGCAGGTGCACAGGCTGGCATGGGGAGCTGATGGCCACAGCCACGGATGTGCTGGCGGCTAGACCTGCTGACATGCCCCAACATTTGCAGCACCACTGAGCATGGAAACTCAGCCACATTGTCACAACAAGGCCCCTCCCCAGGGACTGGCACCCTTCTGGATGGCAGTGGTTGGACTGATCGGCCCAAGCCTGGCAGCTGTCTTGCAGTGACAGTGTCCACACAGGTGTGCTCTCAGACAGGGTGGAACAGGGCTCTGGGGACTGAGTACTGGAAGACTGTAGGGGTGTCACAGCAGAGCTCTGTGACAGAGACTTGCACACACATACACAGATCCTGGGACTAGATAGGACCCAACCAGGTGGTGCTGTGCCCTGTACCTAACCCAGACTGCTCTTGAGATCAGAAGACCTCATGAGCAGCTCTGAAGATGACCCAGAAAACGGTCTCTTCTGTGTCCATCTGTCAGAGATCCACTGTGTATATTAGCAGTTAGGGGACAATTTGATATCCCTGGACTCAAAGACCCTCCTTAATGCTTTTGGCTCCCCACCTCCATCTCAGTGGAATAAACAATACCAACCTGTGCCACATTCCACAGCTGACAATGGGATTCCCACTCTATCCAAGGACTGTCACTACTGGACACACAGAATCCAGAGCATCTTCGGTGCTCCCTGGGTGTGCTCCTCCTACCCCCAACACCTGACACTACCAGACACACTGAATCCAGAGCATACTTAGTGCTCCTAGGATGTGCTCCTCCTACCCCTGACTTACAACTGAGAACAGCAAGGCAGGGAGATGTGGGATCTAGAGGTGCTCTCTCACCTGAGAAAGCGGATGCTACCCAACTCAGCTCTGCAGTGTGAATTAGGGCCTCTGCCCGGCTGCTGTAGCTCAGGCTCTTCTACCACAACCTGCTTTCCAGCTGACTTCATGAGACTCCCCCATGCAGCCTGGTGATGGTGCTGTGCTCTGAAGTCCGAGAGCCCAGCCTCGGTCCTGTGGGGCCTTTCCTGTCTCTCCCTGCTTGCTAGCCTTGCAGTGGGAGGAGGGTGCACAGGAAGTGATGTGGGACCCTGTGTATCTAGTGACGTGAAAGAGCTCAGGAAGCCTTGCTTGGATGTGGGCGATGTAGAGACAGCCAGTCTGATGCTTTTGAACTCCTATGGAAACCCTGCCCTAGTTGGTACATTTGGGGACATAATGACTGGGCTGCCACTGGGTGAGGGCACATTCACCAGGTGCCATAAAGAGATACGCACATACCCCACACTCCATAAAAAGTGTAATCATTTACACACACATACACACACACACACACACTCACAGAGAGAGAGAGACAGACAGACAGACAGAGACAGACACACAGATAGACACAAGTCACTGGCAGCTCAGTACATCCGGGCCCCACAGACACTTTCCATTCCCCGACCCCCCAGAATGCAGGCTCACACTGATGCACATGCTCACCCATACAAGCTGCCTCTCATCACCACCCCACCCCCCATTAGTACAGGCATCCCACTGTCTGTTCACTTGCCCACGTGGCAAGCTCAGGACCCATAAGGAAGCTGCCAACCACTCTGCTCTCCTCTACCGTTTTCAACGCCACCCCCCCTAGTCCCGTCCCTGAGTGCCTGTCTGCCATCGCACCATAACCAGATGCGACAAGGCAATTTATGATACCAGCTGTCTCTGTCAACACCGGATCTCCCACACACACCAGGGAAGCCAATCACTCCAGCCCAGCCAGGAGTGGGAGCTCACAGAGGTGGCACAGCAGGGTAAAGTTGGTACCCAGGGAGGTGGGTGGCCTTGACTTCAGAGCTTCCCCCCCGGCCCCCTTCTCCTCCTTGGCTCGAACATATCCTCCATCATCCCTGCATCTGTGGCTACAGCTCCCTACCAGAATAGAGACGAGATGGGACTAAGCTTCATTGGAAGAGTGGTCCAGAGTTGCCATGGCAATAAGACCAGCAGAACCTCTGCCCTTCCAAACCAAGAGGACCATAAGTGGCTTCATGAATGTCCCCTGGCTTCACTCCACATCCCTTCACAAGCATCTTTGTCCAGGTTCCCCTCTCCTAAAACACCTATCCCTTTCTCAGCCCTGGCCCTGGCCCTGACCCATATACCTGCCCTGGGAATCTTCAAAATCAGACTCATTGTCCAAAAGTCCCCTTCACCTCGTGTCTGTCAGGCAGTCTGGGCAAGTCACTGTCCTTCTCTGGCTGCACCCCATTGTCCCTACCCCTACCCCCTACCCCGCTGTAGCTCCAGTGTACACACAGAGGACAGCACCAGCTCCATGCTGCCGCCCTGCTGGAAGAATCAGGAAATGCAGGGCTGGCTAGGTGAGAAGCCAGTTTCTCACTTGTCCGCATCTGCTTGGCTAGAGATGCCTCAGCACAAACCCAACCTCGCAGGAAAGATGCTAATCTTAGGCACACAAGGAACTCAGGCTGGGCCCGACTCACCTGAGTTATCCTTTGATGAAGCTCGGTTTGCCTGATGTCATCTTGGGTCCCTGCTCAGCTCTCCTGGTTCGAGCACAAAGATAGTAGATAGATAAGGACAGGAGTCCTGGAGAGTCCATACCTTCCTTTGCTGAGCTATTCGTTTATTTAACAAATGTACCTTGAGGACCTATTCTGTGCTTGTCCCATGCCAAGCATGGGGAAGGGACCGCTGGATGACAGTTGTGCGGTGGAAGTTTCTAGAATCACTTTTCATTGTCTTCCACAGCTCTGTCTAGATCAGAATTGAAATTCCAGGCCCGGAGTAGCCATTTCCCTTCATCTTTACAACTTTCTGCCTATTTCTTAAAGCGTTTAGGACAGGGTCTCATATGGTCTCAGCTTACCTTGAACGTCTCATACTTCTACCTCCACCACCCAAGTCTGGGGATTATGGGTATTCTGCCTCGGTTTTATGCACGCTGGTCAGACCCTCTACCCGCTGAGGCTCAGAGCCGCTCCACGCTATGGTTGGTTCTGCGTTCTGTCACTTGCACGGCCTGATGTGTGTTCTTTCTGCCCTCTGAAGTACCTACCAGAAGGCCAGCCTTACTTTTTCTCATTCACAGCGAGGGTCTGAGTGGCCTTGCTAGGGACTTGAACCTGTGCCTGGCTGATGTAAGCTCCCAGGGGCTAGCCATTCCTCCACATCTAATCAGTTCATTAAAGTCTGCCTGGCAAACACTCCCTTGCGCCGCCCAGGACACAGAGACCTCAGCTGCTCCATTTCCAGGAGAGCGAATTCCTTCCCCGCTGGAGAGGAGTGGAGTAATGTAGGCAGGCAATTTAAACAGCTCCACAAACCCGCAGTTTCCACTCTCCGCCACTATTACACTTCCTGGCCGCAGCGGGATTGGCCCGTAAGTGGGATATCAAGTTTATTACAGCTATTTCCAACCTGTAATTGGTTTTGTGGAACACAAAGAGAAAGGCTTGGGGGGGAGGTGATCCCCTCTTTTTTTTCTTTTTCATTTTTTTCCTTTTACGGATGGTGGCATCTAGGGGTATTGGTGAGAAGGCTAACGTTGAAGACATATTTGTTTTTTTCAAATTAAAACGTGGCTGGCTGACCAGTGGGCCTCCTGCTGCTAGCTGGACTGGACCTGTTGGCGATAAGTCTATGACTCTGCTTGTAAACCCATGTAGCTGGGCCTCAGCCAGGATTGCTGGAGGTGGAGGGAGGGGACTGGCACTGAGGGCATGGTGGAGGGATGTGACGAGTTGTGGTTAGCTAGGACTGGCTATCTAGAGCTACGGCACTGGGCCATGCAGTAGACAGGGTATGCGGAGGCTACCAGGTCTCATTTTTCCTCGTGGAACATTTGGGGAAACTGAGGCTTAGATTAGGAACAGTACAAAGACAACTTGTAGATAATAACTTGGGAAACATGTAGAAGGAAGGTTGACATGGTAGGGCACGGAGAAAATAGCTTATTGAAAAAGCACCTACTGTGTGCTGGCTGCCCAACCTGGTCACACGACAGTGTGGCTCCCTGGAAGCTGATTGTAACTAACATATACTGACCGTGTTTGCATCTGAGTCTGTGCTTACAAGCAATGTTGCGCAGACGGTAAGAACTCAACAGACGCTGGCCATGATCAGTCCCCTACCCAGGACGTCACTTTCTGTAAATTCAGCTACCTGTGTGTGAAGGCTAATCTTTACCATCTGCATTACTGGATTTTGAATCATCATGGAAATCCATCCTCTGGGAAACCCTCTGGGGATGAGGCTAACTGAGGTGAGAAGCCATGCCCTGAAAGAGGGCAGCACCATTCCAGGGGCTCAGGGCCCATGGTGAATAGGAAGTAAACACCAGAGCCCATCTCTCTCTCTGCTTCCTGAGTGTGGTTGCAGTGTGATCCGCTGCCTCCAGCTCCTGCCTCTGTGCCTTCCCCGCCGCCTGCCGTGATGGGCTGAGTGAAATCCCTCCCTTCCTGAAGTAGCTTCTTGGGTGTGTTATCACAGAAGCCAGAAAAGCAACTGAGTCCGAAGACATCTAATGGGAGAATCGCCCTTGGGGAGGAAGAAGCCACAAACCCTGGTCCTCGGGTGGGGCTCTGCAACATGTCTCTCAACCTGTCTATCTGTCTGCCCACAGCTCCCCTGAACTGTGGCATCATGGGGTGTCTCAGAGCCCCTCTCCAGGTTCTCCTCAGAGCACCCTCAGCTGCCTGGCTGTTCTGAGGGTTAAGAGTCAGGTCTGTGCCCTGCACCTTTTTTTGAGTCTGCTCCCTGACCACTGGCCTTCTAGTGCCTTTCCTGGGCCGTACCATGCTTATTTCCAGACTTCTGAAGCTGTCATAGGAGCCTCGCACTCTCTAGCACCAGCAAAGAGGGCGGAGAAGAACAAGGCCCCCAGCAAGCCACTCCCCTGTAGGTCTTCACAAGGATGAAATTGTAAGTTAGAGAGGTGGTCCCATCCCAGGCCACAGGTGGAAAAAGGAGATCTGAGAGATGAACCTACTTAAAGAGCCCAGAGCTAATGATGATGGCATGAATAATGATCTGTGACAGAGTAGGGACGGGCTGAGACTTGCTTCACAGCCAATTGTCCTCCTAAGACAGGAAGAACCAGCTTGGGTTTAAGCTGTCCCCACAGACCCAGCTGTGGCCATCAGTCTGTCACTGTGACACAAGACCTGAGGAAGCTTCAGTTTCAGGGAAGGAAAGGTTCATTTAGCCGATGGTTTTATAGGTTGTGGTGGGAAGGGTGTGATGACATAAAAAAAAAGTCCCTCGGCTCATGGCAATCAGACAGAGGGAGGGAGAGGAGAGGGAGGGGGAGGGGAAAGAACGAGACCTACGCATAGGATGGTACCACCCACATGTAAGATGGCCCTTCTCTTTAGTTAATCCCCTGGGAACTTCGGACTATGACCCGCACAGACACAGACGGAGGCGAGTCTCTCTCTCTAGCCTTCAGATGCTTCCCACTAAAGTCTAGCTGAACCTACACACCCTCTACAAGATTTTTCTGGTCACCTTCCTTCCCAAGGAACTCTGTGCACCTCCAGGAGCATCATGGGTAGCTCTTGGACACAGGCCTCTCACTGCGGACTTGCCCTCTCCGCTCATGTCTCCTAGATGGCTGTGAACCGAGCTCTATCCTTACCAGATCCTGAATGGGACAAGAAGGGCTGTGGGTGTGCCACAGTCCTCTCTTGCCTGAGGATTGAAACTGTGACCTTGTCATTCACCAAGCCTTGCCTACCCTAATGGCCCAGGCTTATCCCAGGACCCCTGACCAATGGGAGCATCCTAGTATTTCCGTGTATGTCCAAACATCTGGTCCCTTCCCACCAGCAAATGGTCAAGATAAAACATGATCAGTTTCCCCCCTCACCCGCTGCCCCAGAGGGGAATCTGTGACTAAGGACTAGCAGGGACAGAACATCCCTGGCATCCCAGCAGCTCAGTAGACAGAGGCACGACTCACACTCACAAGCTGGAAGCCAGGCTGGACTGCCCATAGTGAGTTTCACTGCCGCTAGAGACTGTCTCAGAAAAGGGGGGGGGGATGTAAATAAAACCAAAGAAAAGCAGGCTTGTCCTTGAGGCTCTCCTGCGCCTTGTCCTGCAGCAGGGATTTACAGCTTAGGTAATTTCTCCTTGCCTTATCTGGAGTGTCGGGGTGTGCTGAGGTGTGGGGGCCAGTGTATTTTCCTAGTCATAAAGCCCTCAGTCCCGGGGAATAAATTTGGGGAGACAGTTTTACTGACAGACTTTTTTCTCCATTGTGTAATAAAAAAAAAATGGAGTGAAATTTGAGATTGGGGCGATGAAGGCTGAGAGTTTTAAAAGGAGATTTTTGTTTTTAAAGGCTGTACCTGGGACTGGAGAGATGGCTCAGTGGTTAAGAGCACTGGTTGCTCTTCCAGAGGTCCTGAGTTCAATTCCCAGCAACCACATGGTGGCTCACAACCATCTGTAATGGGATCTGATGCCCTCTTCTGGAGTGTCTGAAGATAGCAACAGTGTACTCATAAAAATAAGTAAATAAATTTAAAGAAAGAAAGAAAGGAAGGAAGGGAGGGAGGGAAGGAGAGAGGGAGAGAAAGAGAGAGAGAGAGAGAGAGAGAGAGAGAGAGAGAGAGAGAGAGAGAGAGAGAGAGAGAGAGAGAGAAAGAAAGAAAAAAAAGCCGTACCTAAAGGCAGGCAAGGCTGGAGCTAGGGGGATACTGGAGAGCCTACTGCTGTTCTCCTGATCCAGCTGTCATTCAAGATGAGGCCAGGGGGCAGCTAGGCAACCTTGGCAGCCTGGCAAGATAGGCAGAGAGTGCCAGGCCCCAGTGTAGGGCTTCAGTTGTGTCTTCAGTGGCAGAGTGGTTAGTTATTATTGAGCTGTCTTCCCAGGACACAGGGGTGGGGGCACAGCACACAGATGAGAGGTGAAAAGTCCCCCAGCCTTGACATATATATGTGTGTACAGGTACGTGTGTTTAGGTAATGCATGTATGTGATTGTGCGTACATACATGTCCATATATATGTACAGTGCATGCACTTGCATACAGGTACATTTGCTTTTTTCTATGCTCTGGGGATTAAGCTGCCTCTGTATTCCCAGTGAGCCACACCGTGTGGAGGAATGCTTTGAGGGGGCCCTCTTCATCAAAAGGGCCAGTTATAGTCCAGGAACCTCATATGTTCAGAATATGCCATGTCCCCTGGTAGAGAAGCAGGTCAGAATTGTCTCCCAGGGACTGGAAGCGGCAGCTCAGCAGTTAAGATCACTTGCCACTCTTGCAGGAGACCTGGATTTTGTTCCCAGCACCCACATGGCAGCTCACAACCATCTCTAACTGCAGTTCTAGGGGATCTAATGATCTCTTCTGGCTTCCACGGGCATGCGCATGACACACAGACAGACAGATGGGCAAAACACTCCTATTCATAAAATAATAAAATATATAAGCAAAATTGTTTCCCAGTTGAGGGTCCCGGTTGAAAAGTAATTTGGTGTGTCTGAGGGACCAAAGCATCCTTGAAGGGTTGGGAAGAGGGCTATGATTGTAAATTTGTTCTGATTTGCAAGTGGCCAAGCCGCTCAGGCCTTCCCACCCCAGACCCTGCATCACATGGCCTCGATCCACTGCAGGGCACACACTGGGTTAAAACATTAGTCTTAGAAGCATGCTGTAGGTATCCCACTTTCTGGGAAAGTGTCGATACTCACAGAGGTCTTCTTATTCTTGGTTACTCCTAGTCTATGGGACAGGTAACAGATGTGACACACAGTTGGTGCTCTGTAGGACCTGGCTGGGTTACGCCAAGCCTGTATTCTAAACCGCCCAGATGGAGTCTAACTCAGCCTGGGCACAGATGAGTTCAGAGAGGCCGGTCCTCCCAGTCGGGGGACAGATGCCTGGGGAAGCCACTCTCAGCATCTCCCCACCCCTGACCATCCTCCCTGGTAGCACCCCCTCTCCTGCTTCCACCCGCGGAGCCGCAGGGAGCTAATTCCACTTCTCCAGGCCCGGGCATGAGGCCGCCTGGTCGCAGGCTGTTAGCGCGGAGCCCAGCTGAGCGGCGAGAGGCTGCAAGCTCGCGGTCTATAATAGAGTTGCTGAGACAAGCGGAAAACTGCAGCCGAGTAAACAGATAAATAATTGAAACAGTGACAACTCATACCTTGCTGCTTTGTGGAGTAACGCTTTCATTAGCGGGAGGCTGTGGAGACCAGGCGTGCGCGTCGGGCGGCCGCTGCTGGGAAGCCTCCGACACTTGGGGCTGGCTCTACAACAGCTGCAAACAGCAGGACCCTGTGGCAGCCTGTGCCCCAGCTCTGACTTTGCTGCTACCCCGAGCCCCCTCCCTCCCCAGCGGTAATCTCGGCAGGCACTCAGGTGGAATGGAGACCTGGTGGCCTCCTTCTGTCCCAAGGGTGTGGCTACAGGAAAACAAAAGCTAGTGCCCCGTGCTGACAGACCCCTGCTGCCCATCCCTGGGTCTGGCCACTCCATTGGACTTGCTTCCGGAGGATCAGAGGATAAGCAGGACCCAAATCTGACCCAGGGTGGTCGGTGCCTGTGGGGGGAGGGCACGGCTTTGTCCTTGGCTCCTCTCTCCTGTTCCAGGCGCTCTGAACAGAGGTCCTTTCACAGAGGCAGCTTAGCTGATAACTCCTGCTTTTGACCGTGGCTCTCAGTCCCTCTCTGCCTGGACAGCCATTGCGTTAGCGGGCTCACTCCTGCACCTCCTGCGGAAGCAGCTTAAGTAAGGCCCCTGTGGGAGCTCTCCACCCTCAGAAAGTGGGCTTCCCTCTCCTCTGGGCTCCCGTGCCTTCCAGGCCCTAACCTGTCAGGATATCTCCAGCCTGTGGGATGGCTCAGCCAGCGCTTGTTGCTAAAGCCTGGAGACCTGAGTCTGATCCTAGGAACCCACAAGGAAGAAAGAGAGACGTGACTCTACAGAGTTGTCCTCTGAGCTCCACAGTCACCCCTCACACATCATGTGCACATATGTGATAATATTAACAAATATATAATAATGTAATTTTAATAAAATATAATATATAACTCTATTATATATAAGTTAAATATGTATAACTATATTATAATAAATATATTGTAATATAATATATTGTAATATATAGTTGTTGTTGTTGTTATTATTATTATACTAAAAAGGAGAAATGGTTACAATATAGCTTAGTTGTCTTTCCCTGTTTGCACACTGATGGTTCCCTGACCCTCCACTCTCCCCTTCTTACCATAGCCTGCTCCCTCTCCTTCCTTCCCTCTACTGACTAAGACTCTGGGACCTGGCCCTGATTTCACAGTTCACTCTACACAGCCCATTCTGGTCCTGCCCATAATTCCACAGGCCCTGCTAGCCACATCTGCAAGGCAGTGACGTCAGTCATGGTGGTAGGATCTCCTGGTGCCTGGAAAGACCCAGTGGGGAGAGGCTGCTGGCTCTGCCCAATATCTGCAGGGCCTCACATGGCCTTTCCTCCCAGGGTTTGCAGAATTGAAAGTCCAGTGTTTCTCTGCTCAGAAGCTGAAGCCAGAAGCCGATGCTCTTTCTGATGGCTAGGACTGGAGGGTCACTCACAGTCTTGAGCATGTGAAAGCCTTTGACTCCGGGCTCAACATCCAGGGCTCCATAGTGCACTGGGCTTTGACAAGAGGCAGGAGAGGGAGGAGCAGGGCAGGGAAGCTCAGTGGTGGGTGATCTTTGTCTCCTCTGGGGCATGGTAATGAACTTGGCCTCCTGGGACCAAAGACTGTCATGCCTGCGGAGGTAGGTCAAAGGACAACTGGCAGGAGTCAATTGTCTTCTTCTACCATGTATGATCCAGGAATTAAACTTAACTTGTCAGGCTTTGGCGGCAAGTGCCTCCACCTGCTGAGCCATCTCACCCACCCAATGGTTCTTTTTCAAATCCCTCAGCTGTCAGTTGGCACTTAGATTCAAAGACAAGGGAGGCCTTGCAAAGACTATCAGCCAGGCAGCCTCCGTGATCTACAGGAGGGACAGGCATGGAGCATCAGAGGCTGAGGTGAAGGGTGGGGAGGGAATCTTCAGCAAAAGAGGGTAGGGAGGGAAGGGCCTGAGCGGGGGGGGGGGGGGGCCAGGCCAAGAACAGCAGTGGCCAGGGCAGGCTGGGCACTCACCCGTGGCTCCTCTGCTCATTGGCAGGTGACAGATGGCGGCACCATCAAGCAGAAGATCTTCACGTTTGACGCCATGTTCTCCACGAACTACTCGCACATGGAGAATTACCGCAAGAGGGAGGACCTTGTGTATCAGTCCACCGTGAGGTGAGGCCACCTGGGCTGGCGGCTGGCTGGCAGGTGGGAGGGAGGAGGGAGGGGCGGGGGCTGGGGCAGTGCTTTTCCATCCCCTAGATACTCTTAAACAGTGGCTCCCAAGTGTGGGTCATGACCCTTCCACGGGGTTCACCCATCAGATATACTGCACAGCAGACATTTATATTACGATTCGCAACAGTAGCAGAAATACAGGTATGAAGTAGCAATGAAGTAATTTTATGGCTGGGGGTCACCACAGCGTGAGGGACTGTGTTGAAGAACTGCAGCATCAGGAAGATTGAGAGCCAAGACTCTGAGGGGTACACCCACCTGCATGAGGTGGGGGGCTCTCTACACATGAGCTGGAAGGAGGGAAGAGGCAGGGAGAGGTGAGGCCATGGCTCCTCCTATGAGTCTGCAAGGTAGGCTTCACGAGTCCCACCTGCAGGTGAGGAGCTAAGGTCCAGAGAAAGGCAGAGCTGTACCTAAAGTCACACAGCCTAGCATGACAGACCTGAGAGAGGAAGCAGCTCTGCCCAGCCTGGACACATGTTTGATTGTCTTCCGAGATCTCTAGGGTCACAAGGTCCCAGGTCAGGGTCACCTGAACTCTCAGGTCAGGATGGAGCAGGGTCACCTGGACTCTCAGGTCAGGGTCACCTGAACTCTCAGGTCAGGATGGAGCAGGGTCACCTGGACTCTCAGGTCAGGATCAAGCGGCGCAAGCAAAGGCTGCAGTCAAGACAGCTCAGCCTCATGCCAGGGTCCCACACTCTGCATAGGTGGGTGTTCACAGTCCTACACGGTCCCCAAGACTTCTGTTGTACTTTACTCCTCTGACTCTTTATACATGGTAGTCTCTCCTCCCAGAGGGCCTTTCCCACCTTGTGTCACCCGGTAAGCTCCTCTTCAGCCTTCAGAACCCCACTCAGGCAGGGCCAGCATGTTAGCTGAACAGATCTCCCTGGGTTGGATGGCAGAGGCTCCCTCACTCCAGCAAGGGGCTCTTATGAGCTCTGTGAAATAGCTTCTTAGTGGTGCTAGGTATGAGCACACACACATACATACACCACACACAACACACATACATACACACATACATGATATATACACACATATACACATATACAATATTTACATACATATACATACATACAACACATACACACAAAAATACACACACATATACATATACACTATATATACACACACAACACATACATACACATACAACACATACATATATATACACACACAACACATATACACATACACATATATACATGTACATAAACACAACACATATATACAAGCACATACACACAACACATATACACATACAAAACATACACATACACACATAACACATATACATATACACACATATACACATACTCTACACCTATATATACACATACTCACATATACACATATATACACATACCATACACATATACACACATATATACATACACCACACACATATGCACACATCACACACACACACACACACACACACACACACACACACACACACACACAGAGTGATCTTTCATACTGTGTGGTAGATGCTTTGGCTGATGCTCTCAGAGGGCAGTGCTACAATAGAACCTGTACTGGGAACAACAGCCTGTGTGACACCTTGCATAGCTCCACTTGGTTGGTGGCACAACTGGGACATTCCAGTGAGTGTCTGATGTCATGTGGTCTTTAGACACTGAGTCCTGGGGTGGACAAACCTCCACCCCCTAACTGGGACTTTCACCTACCCCCACCTCTGTGCTTAGCTCCCATTGTCCGCCAAGGCCTGGTCACAAGTCAGTGCATGACCGAATTTGCAAAGAGAATACACCAAAGTCCTGGAGGTACTCCCCTGTGGTTGGGGGTGTTGGTTTGCAAGAGAATACAATCTCAGAATGGGACAGAAGAATTTTTGGTTTTCAAAGCGTGTCTCTAGCTCTGCAGTGAGATCTGGCTGGGACCAGAGTGAGGACCAGAAGGTGGCCATGATCCCTGATGGCCTCTCCAGGCTCCTCCTCCCAGCCATTTTTCTCTGAGCACCTGAGACAGAGTGTACCCAGGGCTCACAGGAGGCAGGCAGATGCCTCTCTGTACCCCTCCCCCCTTTTCTGAAAAGAAACGAGTGCCAAGGAGAAATCAGTTGCCATCAAGATGAGAGCAGAGATAAAAAGCATTTTGGAGAGGAAAATAAGCAATGCCCTGGGAGCCCCAGAGAGTCCTCAGGCAGGGGACTTCCTGGCTTGGAGCCAGGTTTCCTGAAACCCAGCGCCCGCCCGGCAGCAACAAATCCCTCCTTTGCAGTCTGCTTCTGCCTATAGGTGTGCCCTCCAGAGGCCTGCCTAGCTTTGATTCCTCAGACCACAAGGAAACCCCAGGCCTCCCCCATGCCCACCCCCACGCCCCACACACCTGCTTCCAGCCGTGCTCACCAGCTTTGAGAAAGCCAGCAGGTGCCTGAAGGCTTCAAATCCTGGCACAGCCACTTCCTACCCAGTGATCTTGAGCCAGTTCCCCCCCCCAGCCTCCCAGCCCCCCGCCCCTCCCCCGCCCCCCGAAAGCAGGCTGACTAGACTATCTTCCTGTAATCCTAGAATGGAATGTGTTAGACATTGGTGCCCATTTTCTCCAAGTCAAATGCTGGCTGACCCATTCGGTGGACAGGTGACCTGGGGTCAGAGTTTCCTGGTCCCCAAACATAACTCTGAGCTGAAGGTGTTCACCCCTAAGCTTCAAGCAACCCTCTCTCCCCACCGCAAGGCAAAGCCAATTTTGCACGGGATCCCCCATCCTGAAAGCCCCTATGTACACACTTCTATCTCTTCTGCTGCTCTCTATCTTCAGCTAACCCCTTGAACTTGGAAAAGTAACATTTTTAACTCCCCCTTTTCTGCATTTTATTTTACAGAAGGGGTCACAGTTCAGTAAGGCCAAGGGATGACCCAGCTAAGGGTCTCCCATTGGAATGACATGAACTTGATCAAACCCCAAACCACCTCTTCCTACACCTATACCATGGTGCCGTCTTTGTTTTACAGTTAATGAAAATAAGGCCCAGAGAGGGTATAGGACTTTTCCAAAGTCACACAGCAGCATGGACTTAAGTTCAGTCCTAGGATTTATGTGCCGGGCTCCTTTAGTCCTCCATGTTCATGCTGAGTTTCTGCACTCTGAGACACCTGGGTATCCTGAGCAGAGGGCACTCCGGGGAGCAGAGCCACCATATGTAGGGGACACAGGGGCCAGTGAAAGAAGAGACTTAATGAAATCAAGCAGTGTTGGGAACATCTTCCCGTGGCCAGCCAGTGAAGGAAGAGCCGCAGTACCAGGCTGCAAGGCCCCATTAGGGCCAGCGGCGGGGCTCCGGGCTCCGCATTTACATATAAATGAAGATATTTACAAATTAATGCATCTCAGCCCAGAGTCCCAGCTCCACAGCTGTTCAGCTGCTTCCTCTTCAGCTGGGAAAGCGGGGTGAGAATGAGGCTGGGAATATTACCAGAAACCGGCAGAGAACAATTTCCTGGGGAGCCTCAAGGAGCCCCAGGGACTCCCCGTGTTTGTCCCCAGCTGGTGGGACGCGATCGGCAGAAGCTGGTCGACGACAGGGTGCCTGCCTCCTGCGGACGCAGGTGTGAGTCCTTGTGATGCTACCTTGGGCTCGAGGGTTCGTCCATTCAGTGTGTGAGGGATTCGGGGTAGTGGGGAAGGGACTGGCTGGGAGTGGAGGATTCGCTCCTTAGACAGGAGTAGGGGGTGGGCGGGGCCTTAACAGGAGTAGGGAATGGGCGGGGCCTTAACTAGAGAACAGGGTAAAGCAAGGAGCTGTAAAGTGTCCGTGTCCGTGTCCGTGTCCGTGTCCGTGTCCGTGTGTGTGTGTGTGTGTGTGTGTGTGTGTGTGTGTGTGTGTGTGTGTGACTTGTGTGGGGACACACGGGTATGCAGAATGATGCTTCCTCGATCTCTCTCTCTATGTCGTACACTGAAACGTGCTCTCCTACCTGAGAGCCTAGCCACTTCACTAGTCCAGCCAATAACTTGACTGTGAGGATAGACTCTAGTCTTCACACTTAGGCAGTAGTTGTGCTGTCCCCTGCATGGGTTTGGCCAGGCTTAGTTTGAGCCTTTATCCAAGCAACTTCCAGGGTGCAATCTCTACCTTGCAAATCACAGCCATGTAAATAAGGGTCATGCAAATAGGGACCATGCAAATAGAGGCCATGCAAATCAGGGCACTCCTGATCAAGGGTGGGTCGCAGGGAATAGGGCCCGTGTGTCACAGAAGACATCCAAGCTGAGAACTAGAGTGCAAACAGTCATGCACAGAGGGTGGGGCAGGAAAGCAGGGGTCACTCCAAAAAGCAGGCAGAGCAAGCACAAAGGCCCTGGGGTGAGAAGGGCTGCCTGGGGCGGAGCATGGCCAGGGCAGAGGAAATAACAAAGTAGCAATTTACCCTCAGCACCCCGGGAGCCACGGGGAGCCACGGAGAGCAGCTGGCCCACCATGACCTGCATTTGAAAGTTCACCCTGGTTACTGAGACAAGAAAGCTAAGTGATCCCCGGAGGACGCTGGGGCCTGGTACCAGAGTCCCACAAACACTTGGTAGCACGTGTTCTCTCACCCACGGAGACCGACTGGCTGTTTGAGCACAGCATGAGCTGAGCATACTGCTATGATATATGATAGCAGAAAGTGGGGTGGGGGTGGGGCATTGGCAGGTAGACACTGAAGGAAGTGATTGTCCCCAGTGGCTCTGACGTGTACACTAGAAATTGGATACCATGGAGTCCCCATCAGGCATTAAAACCTGTCTGTCCTTCCCCATGCTTTCACCAGACAGCTAGGTTTCCCCGAGGGTCAGTCCCTCCTCCCCTCCTCAGCACCCCAGAGTCTGTTTGACATTTAGAGAGAGACAGTATATGGTGGAGTCTAGAAAGAGGGGAAGTGGAGTCCAAACAGATATATAGCTAACCATTGCAACAGTGAAGCCGGAGCTGTCTGAGGACTTGCTCAGACACACGCCGAGGTGACTCAGCTGGCAGGGCTGAGGAGATGGTGGCCACAGTGGCATTGAAAGTGGATCTGAAGTCAAAAGTGGCTTTGAGGCAAAGTGGATATGGCTGGTGGGAGGGGGGACTGGAGCTCTGAGTGGAGACACGGTATGTTCAGTGGAGGTGGGAAGGTGCCCAGAAAGGGACAAGGCCACTCCGAGTAGGCAGACAATGGTCCTTACAGAAGTCCTTTGAAATCATCTCTAATGAAAACACACTTCTGGGTTTTAAATAGACACAGTTATTACTGGTTCAGTCCAAAGAGCCGAGCATCCGTGGTCCTTTGAGAGTTTGCATGTCTTTACCTGATGGCATGCGTTACTGAGCAGCTCAGATGCTTGTCTTGCTGTGAGTACAAAAAAAATGCCATCCCAGCCTTGATAATTTGGAAGCCTCAATTCTTGATCCCTTAGTCCTCTGGTTTCTATTGTAAGTCATGCATCCAGTTTCTCCAAAATATATGTAATGGGAACTGCTTGCCCGTGAGACTCTCTGTAAGCACACATTAAACACCTACTATGTGTAGAGCTTGCTGGATATTAGGACAAACTCAGGCTCAGTCTCTCTGGAGATGACCACCCAAGATCCTGCACACCCAGTTATGGTCCCGTCATGACCTGGGTCCCAACCCAGATCCTCGAGAAATCTGGATAGGAATGATGTAGTGAGAACAACCTTGGGCCCCTTCAAGTATGTCACTCATAACAGTTGATGTCTATTTTAATCATAAACAGGAAACCCCCAGCATCCAGCCCATGAGCTCTTGTGGTCCCTATGGCAAAATCAAGTTTTAGAATGGAGCTGCAGTTCTCCTTATGGCCACTAGGGGAGCTTTCAGTGACTTGCCCTTTTGTATTCCCTGAGCCAAAGTTGGCCCCGACTAGGCCAGGTCTGCTTGGAAGTTGCTGGGAAAATGTGAATTCCAGAAACTTACCAGGGCCAAACTTGATTCAATTCTGGAGCTAAGCCAGGGAACCAGGAAGTCGGGCTTTAAAGTGATGCTGGCAGTGAGACTTAAGGAGCCTACCGCCACACCACCTACCTGCTCCTAAGTGCTACCTGGTGCCAAAAGGTCCGTGGACGTGGGCTGGAGACGTGGCTCAGTGGCTAAGAACACTGCCTGCTCTTTTAGAGGAGCAGATTTGGTTTCCAGCGCCTGCATGAGGAAGTTCACAACCACCTGTAACTCTAGTTCCGGGCCTGGGGGGTGGGGGTGGGGGAATCTGATGTCTTCCTCAGGACTCCATGGGCATCTGCAGCATAGTTCGGGCTGCTCTTCTGCACCTCCGAAAGTTTTAATACAATCTCCTTTCCTCCCTCACTCCACCCATCCCCCAAAGTGGGCACTCGCCATCCCTTCCCTGACACTGGCCTTCTGTGGCTTTTCCAAATGTCTTTCTTTATCTCTCCTCTTCTTAGGACCCCCAATGCCAGCCAGGGTGTTTCTGTCTTTATCCTGAACACACACATTCACACTTACATATATGTGCATGCATGCATACACAGGCACACATACATACACACATGTGCACACTTGCATGGGCAACCCATTCACCTCTGGCTTAGAGCCCCTCCATGGCCCCAACATCTCTATGGCTATAGAGAGCCTGCCTGTTTCCATGGTTAACAGGAGGACCAGAATACTTCCTCATTGTATCATGGGAGAGTAGAAACATTTTGAGACAGGAAAAGGGAGTGTGCTTGCTGAGCCCAAGTTGCTATTAGGCAGCCTTGACCACCCACTTTCTCCAGGGAGACCACTGAGTTTACAAACCATCCCCAATCCATGGATAGAGAGGACAGGAGGGGCAGAATACACTTCAAAGCTGTCTGATGCCCTCTGGTGAAGCTCTGGGGTACTACAAGTAGGGGGCTTGCTTGAACTACCCACCCCTATCTCCAAAGATAGATTCTTAAGGGTGGGCAGGCACCCTCTGCCCACTGCTGTTGCCAGGGCCTCAGTGCCCTGCGCAGTAGTTTAGTGAAGGGTTGTTAGGCTAATGAGCTGGTAGCTACTGCTCTTCAGCAATCAGCCTGTCTTTGGTTTGCACTATCTGATTAAACCCAGCATTCGCTGTGTGATGCAGCCCTCAGGCCCCCTTCACATGGCTCCAGCTGAGGACCGAGTGACTTAGCTCCCTGGCAGCCAGTCCCGAGATGATGGATGGAGACTAACAGGCAGCCCAATCTCTCCTCTGGGGGGTGTTACACCTCTAACCAGAAGCCTCCCAGGGACAGCATTGTCCCCAAGCTGGCAGGAGCCACTAGCCAGCACCAGGCTGTGCTCTGGGTAAGTGGTGGGAACGTGGCCTCGATTCCTGCTGGGAACCTCAGCCTCATTATTCATCGTTTAAGAAAAGCTTCTTTCCTAACTGCAGGCACGGGGAGACAGGAGAACGAGGAAATTGGGGTTGTTCTTTCCCTGGAGTGGACATCCCTAGCTCTCTACTGATAACAGTGGAGAGCGAGAAGTGACTGGGCGCTGTTGCCTGAGCTGCAGCTTTGCTGTGGCCTTCACAGTGAAGCAGACATCACCTCATTAGGGAGCAGGCATTCTGCATGTAGGGGACAGCAGCTGGAGCTGCTGTGTGTATGGAGAGGCCAGCGGGTGGAGACTCAGTATCCCCCCTGAGTGGGGAGCCAGGGGAGGCCGAGAGGCCAGCCAGGTGTTGCAGAACAGTACGGAATCTTCCCGTGAGATGCAGCTTCCGTATCAGG